>NC_143550.1:34552500-34927500 GCF_054136105.1 Typopeltis vanoorti | reverse complement strand
AACTACCCTTCCAACACACTACAGTGATGCTCAAGGCAGCCATGCAGGTCGCACCCCGGAGATTATCCAAATAATCTCCAGCTGGACAACTCAGGAAAGAAAACAAACTGCAGCAATGAACAAAACTTATGCAGAGGCTGCACGAACTAAGGCTGTTCCATCCCACGAACAAAT
The DNA here is from genome assembly GCF_054136105.1 of Typopeltis vanoorti. Lineage (NCBI taxonomy): Eukaryota > Metazoa > Arthropoda > Arachnida > Uropygi > Thelyphonidae > Typopeltis > Typopeltis vanoorti. Next base: position 34,927,326 of record NC_143550.1, on the reverse strand, counting down.
AAGCTCTAATCTAACAGCAGTATTAACTGCCTCACTAGCTACCATGTTACAAGAATTCAGCATGACAAATCCTTCGCCATCCTCCATGAAAAGATTCCTACAAGATACCCACTCAATTTTGACAGCCCAATTCCATCCCAACTCTCTCATAATCACTGCATGGAACGCAAATGGACTTGAGTAACAAAATTCTGGAATTGCAAGAGTTCACTCACAGACACAATCCTGACTTAATATTAGTAAATGAAACACATCTCAGGCCAGCTAATAACCCTAAGTTACGAAACTATATTATGTACAAAACAGACAGACTCACCAGCAGTGGAGGAGGTACAGCCATATACATTAAAAACTACCTAAGCCACAATGTTCTGACAAAACCAAGAACCTAGAGATAACAGACATTGAAGTTCATACCAACAAATGCTGGCAGTATCAAAATCTATGCTGTATACAATCCACCCAGCATTCCATTACTTGTATCTGACTTGGACACCATTCTCGGTTTCACAGACTCCATCATCATGGCTGGTGACTTTAATGCCAAACATACAGCCTGGTATAGCTCCACAATTAACGACAAAGGTCGAACTCTAAATCATTACTCAATACAAATTTCTATTGTTGTAACCGGACCCACAGAGCCCACCCATCACGGCTCAGCTGGAAGCTCAGATGTACTTGACATAGTCATCCTCAAAAACATCAGATACCAGTATCAGTTGGAAACATTAAATGAACTTTCTTCTGACCACAACCCCATTCTGCTTAAATTCGGTTCACAAGAGCAACTCCCCCCCCCCCTCCGCACTCTTTCATATCTTGGGACAAGCTCTCCAGAATTCTCCCTGATCACATTGGCCCAGTCCCTGCTATTCACACTAAAGAGGAGATAGACTTTGCTGTAAACAACCTAACCAGTCAAATCAAAAAAGCTATAAAGTCAGTCACCCAAACTACAGTCTTTCACCCTAGTGGTCGGATCCCCGAGGAAATCATGGATCTGATTGAAAAACAAAGCCAGAAAGAGGTACCATAACACAAGATCCCCAAGATAAAACAATTCTGAATAATCTAAATAGATAAGTCAGTGAAACTCTACAAAAATATCGAAACCAAGATTGGGAATCCAAGATAACGAAACTAAACCCAGAGGACAACTCCATTTGGAAGTTCTTGAGAACCCTCCGCACTAAAAGGCAACTTATACCCCCAATTCAGACCAAGAAGGGAATAGCCCATACTGACAAGGAAAAGGCAGAGGCTCTGGTAGACAGCTTAGAAACTCAATTAACCACTCTTATGAAAATTTGAACATCAATCTTATCTACAAGATTCACAGCCGAGTCAAGCAGGCCATAACACAACAAAAGGATGATCCAGAACCTGTCACACCCAATTCTCCAGCAGAAGTTATAAATATCATGACCCACCTGAACAACAATAAGGCTCCAGGTCCAGACGGAATAATCAAACTACTCCCCAGAAAAGCCATTTGTGCATCTAGTCAACATAATCAATGCCATCCTCAGACACAAGTATTTTCCCTTAATATGGAAGATGGCGGATATCACGCCAATCAAAAAGATTGGAAAGAACACCCAGCTCCCCGAAAGCTACAGACCTATCAGTCTTCTGTCCAGCTTTGGAAAGATTGCAGAAAAGGTCATTCTTACAAGACTTCAATCAGAAACGGATAAACCAGGTATTATTCCTAATGAGCAGTTCAGATTCAGAAAAAACACACTACCGCACAACAGATTCATAGTCTGGTTGAATTCATCACCAAAGGCTTCAACTGGAACCTCCACACAGCTGCAGTCTTCATAGATGCTGCGAAGGCTTTTGATAAAGTGTGGCATCAGGGTCTTCTCTACAAGCTCATTACATTCAATATACCAACTAATCTAGTAAAAATAATTCACTCATCCTTCAAAGACAGATTCATGCAAGTCAAAATAAATGAAACTATGTCAACCAAACGCAAGGTCCTGGCAGGTGTGCCGCAGGGCTCATTCCTGGCCTCCTCCCCTGCTGTTTTCTATCTACATAGCTGATATCCCTCAAAACCCAAGCTCAACAATCACTGCGTTATATGCAGATGATACTGCATTATTAGCAAGATCTCTCTCAGCTTCAAACTAGCTATCAAAAGACTCCAAAACAGTATTCACACACTAGAGAAATGGTTGATGGACCGAAGGATCCAAGCAAACCCACAGAAGAGTTCAGCCATACTGTTCACTAGAAAGAAGTTTCAGACCAAGGAAGACATACATCTACTAGGAGTTAAGATCCCATGGCAGAGTGAAGTCAAGTATCTCGGCGTAATGCTCGACAAAAAGCTGCAATTCCCCAGTCATATAAAACACATAAGTTCAAAGACATCCAAAGTAATTGCGCAGCTCTACCCCATGATCAACAGAAAAAGTAAACTGGACACTCAGAACGAACTACTCATATACAGGATGGTAATACGCCCAGTCATCACTTACGCATCTCCTGCATGGAGCCATACCTCGAATACAAATATTCAAAAGCTACAACGAATACAGAACAAATGTCTCAGAATGAGTTTGGATGCCCCATGGTTTATCAGAAACTCCCAGATTTACAGAGAGGTCAACATTCCCTACATCACATCCCTCCTTCACGACCTAGCTGAAAAGTTCTTCATCAAGACAAATAATCATCCGAACCCGCTGATCAAGCAAGCTTCAGACTACAATGAAGCAGAATTCTGCAAATACAAAAGACCCAAGTCAATTCTATGCTCAGCTGAACACAGTTAATCTCACTACCCTTTCAGGGCGAGCTTAAAACTCAATAATTCTCCACTCAAAGAACTTTCCTTCTCAGACAAACGGGAATATGAAAAGCATTTATGCTTCACCCATCAAACCGGTATCGTTCTGCTATGATCGTTTTAATTCCTTTTGAAATAAAGCCTGTTGGTTGAGAATGGAATGAGACTAGAAGTTCCAAAACTGTCACAAGAACTGCTTCGTGAATATCTCAGTTCCAATTTATCATATTATGATATTGACAAGTACTGTAAGCTGACTTTTTGATTGATACCCTTCGCGACCAAACTTAATTAGCCACTATTTATTTTAATTTACATTATCGTGGCTTTAACGTCAGTGTTAGTGTTCAAATATATACCAAATTTAAATAAAACCCAATATTATTCATAAAACAAAGTAGTTACTTTATTTTTACAGTTTATATTTGGATGTTTTCTTAAGAAATCCTTTCGAATTTTGTAAAGGTTAGATAAAATATAAATACACCCATAACTTTATTAAATAGTAAGGATTTATTTCTCTCGTGGAGCCACCCTTGGAGGGTAATGGATGGCAATGCTGTAGCCAATGAAGTTCTAACTGAGGCTCGGCTATTGCTGTTACCCTCCTGCCATGATCAGAGCTTTAATAGCTCAATAACATTTTATCCATACACTGTCCGCTACAGATAACGGGGAAGATGAAAAGCATTCTTGCTTCGCCCCTTTAAGCCAGTCCTTATAAGGACTATAAGGAATTTTGCATTCATTTTAGAGTAGCTTTAAAGTCCTTTTTAGGATTTCCAGTTCTAAAAAATTTCTTTTTGAATTAAATTTGATTTTTTTTTTTTTTTTTAGTTTCTTGCGCCTAATTATTTGACTCCATTATTTATCGTATGTGGTGATAGTTATAGTTATCTATGCATAGAAAAATTGCTCTTGCTCGTAGCTTGGCAAAAATGGAAACTTGAGCAATTTTCAACAGACATTGGAGGCATCTACAGATGGCTAATAGAAATGTGATGAAAAACTAATGCTAGTTTAGCGAAATGCATAAAGAAATTTACACCCCCAGTGGGAGCGATTACAGCATGCCTTATAATCAAGTCCATTTAAACGTGTTCCACTCCCTTTAATTTCCCACCATAGTTGCTAGAATTATGGTGCCTTCAGGGCTACAATCAGGGCTTAAGTAGGCAAAGGCTTCGTTTGTGAGAACAGAAAGAGAAACGTTTTAAGTTAAGGTGGGTTTGTAATAAATGTGTGGGTAGGAGCACAGACAATCCCGCTATCCCCCCAGTCAAGCCATTTTCTTACCACGTTTGGAAATTCAACCGGCTCGACACGAGTTGACAATCTTTCAAAGCCATCTGACACATAAAATACAGCGATTGAAATCGAACGCAAAAAAAAAAAAAAAAAATGGGAGGGAGGAATACCTTTCTTCAAAACAGGAAAACTAGCTCTGATTTAATTTGCCATTAACAGAAAACACTTTTAGGGCGAGATAATTATGACGGATGCAAGTTAGTGGAGGTTTCGATTTCTATAATTAAGTATACTTTTCCCTGTAGTATAATATTTATACGCTGAGTACTACAGAAACTGATTTTAACATTTCTGTTAGATTTTTTTTTCCTGCACTTCAGTTCAATCGCTTAATAATTTTCTGCGGGATCGGAAAGACGATATTTGAATTAAAACTTCTCTTCCACATCCTTCTATGACTTTTGAAGAAGGGTTAAAATATTCACAAAATTCAAAAAAAAAAAAAAATCTTGCGGTTTCTGTAAGTTTTTCCATTCTGGCTTGTATTGCGTTAGTTTTTCTTACACGCCAATGATATTTTAACAATTAGAATAACATACCCCCCTCCTAAAAATACAACAATCAGCATTATGATATAATGTCAAGCCCTCTTCCCAAGCAAAAAAGCATTTGAAGCGTTAGTAAGAGCACCCAATGAATCAGTAGCTCTTTTTATAACTTCAGAATTTTGTGCGCATGTGCGTCCATCTTATGCTGTTCAATAAGTCAATATGGCGACATCCATTTTGTTTAATCGTACCTAAAATTCGAATCAATGATTTTCACACTGAAAATTTAGGCAACTATCAAATTAATTCGTATAGTGACGAAGGCGTCAAAGCGATGTCATAAATCAATTTAAAGAAACGGAAAATGCTAAAAAAATATCTAAGAATGACCTAGAACATCTTCTCCCCTTTCCTCGGAGTTACGTAAAAAATCAAATATGCCTGTTAGGACTTTAATCAGTCAACTTCCACTGAAGATGAGTAGGCCAGTCTCATGCGGAGTAGAAGAGTTTCCCCCCTTCCGGAGCTCCAACTTTATGTCCCGCAAAGTCAAACCGGCCAATAAATCTCGTTCTCATTAAACGTACAAGAAAAAAATACTGAGTGATTAAATAATAAATTAATGATATCATTTGACTACTCTTCACCTCCTTCAGCCAGACATGCTCTTTCTACGCAGATTATGGAGAGAAAAATAATACTAAAAAAAAAAAAAAAAAGATTGAACCAATGGGAGGTACATTAGTCGCACGTGCCTAATTCTCGTGCTGACAGGTGTATTACCAACTCTGGAATGTTTATTCACTCGATAGTTCTGAAGTACTTTTGAGTACTAGAACAACAGTGGAGAAACTGCGTAGTTCAAAGGTTATACACACGCAAGAAACTAAAAAAAAAAAAAAAAAAAAAAATTCTACGAAAACTGTAATTAGTTCAGAGCTGCACAAAAACGTTTAACGTGCATCCTTGGATTCCTTTTAAAGGACCAGTATTCGTTTATCATAGCGCTAACTCCGTATTCCCCCCCCCCTTTTTTTTATTTTCTTTTCTAGCAAAATTTATGGAAGCAAACACGTACAGTTTACCTTACGAAGGCGATCTTACGGTGACCAAGTTTGAACACACAAGAACGAGATAATTGCCGGATGATAAATAATTAACATTTCTCACGTACAGCAGAAACGCCTCCTGTGGAATACCCCTGGCCACGGATTTTACCATCACGCGACATATAAAGAAGAAGAAAAAAAAACAAAAATTGCCTGATTATTATTCTGCACCAATAGTTTGACACACGCACACAAAAAGGAGCACAAGAGGCCTCAGGAATCTTGCTCGTGTATACACGCGGAAGTGACGGCGAGGATGTCGCACTCCCGCCGCAGAAAATACGCCGATTTAATTTATTTACCGCGACGATATTTAGTTCGGCTGTGTCGGATTCCGATATCTTAACCCTGCCGGAACTCGTGGCGGAAGATGCATTCGACATAATAAAATTGTCGCTGAGAAACTGAGGAAATCGCTAACAGATGGTGAATGGCGGCAGTGACGAGTGACCCTACGTGACGACCAGGAACTAGCTCTCCTCCCCTCCCCACCGGTTCCTTGAAGGTGGAGTTGCCGTATATGTCCGACTTTGACACCAGCTGTAGCTGAATTCTCTCGCTCTCTGTCGGGATTTTTTCCCGTATAGTTTTCGTCGTTGTTTTTCTTTGTCCCGCCTGTTTCGGCACGACCTCGGAGTAGGTGGGGGGGGGGGGAGGAATGCTGGGGTTAGCGAGAAGCAGCTGCAGAATATTAGGGATCAGTAAATCAAATTATACGAAATGGAAGAGGCCTGAAATCGTATTAATGATGGAGCGAATATGAATGATAAATAGAAAGAATGAAAGCTTAACAGGCTTGATTTCCTGCTTAGACAGGGGTGGTTAAATGCGAAATCCGGTCGCCTTGTTTATTTCGCATGTTGGTTGTTGATTCTTCTTTCCTCATCTAAGGTATTTTAAATTTCTTTTTTGTATGCGGTGGTGTCTGTGTGAATCTTCTCAGGAAGGTAACGGTTGAGAGAATCCCGCAGTTAAATCCCACGGGTGGTTTCACTGCAGTGGACAGGTTTAAGATCCAAAATATTTTATGAGTTGTTTCTTCTATAGAATTAATCCACTCCCTTCATGGATATGTTTCTATGTTTTTAATGTGACAAATCATGCAGCTTACCATCACGATGTCTTTCCAGACTTCTCTTTTACTAATAAAAAAAGGAATTACAATAACCAATTTGTTTATTTATTTATCATCTGAAACTAATGGTTGGAGAAACGAAAACAATACTCTATTAATTTTCTTCTCCGAAAGCTAAAGTACGATCGGACCCCACATTAAATAAGAGTTGAGGTTGTACTTCCTTCTTCGTGTACGATTGCCAACATATTTCTATGAGTTTAAACTTAGAGTCAAACATAAGTGCAAGAAATGTTGTTTAAAGAGGATTATCCGAAATAATACAAATCACAGTGTAAAAGAAATGTCAGATAATTATAGAAATATCGAACAATATATTCTTTACCGATATATGGCATTTATGTTTTTTTTGTTTCGAACTATTTGGCACCTATATTTGTTGTGTGGAAGAAAAATTTATTTTTTGTCTTTTTTTGTAATTTTCGATCTGCGTTTTCCTTTCTTCTCAAAGTCCTGCACGTGTTCAGTACATGTAGGGCAGACAGAACGGTCTGGAGAGATACGCATATCTCAACATGTGCAAGACGTTGCCTTCTACACAATATGTGCTTGAATTCTTCAGATCATGACACAGATGTTCAAGTATTAAATTATGTATTGCTGTGTACTGCACGTGTAAAAACACTTCTTTAAAATACAAAAATCATATGGATTCAGTAGGATTTTCCTCCCTCAAAAACAGATGAACCAGCTATTGAGCCTGTGCCATTGACACACGAGTATATGATACATCCTCTTTATTCATTGCCTTGGATGTTAATTTCAAATAAATCCCTCCATATAATCAAAATTTCTTATGGAAGAAAACGTCCGTTTTCTAAAACAAAATGCCCGAAAAAGTCCGATTACAAGGTGCGTTGTCCTGTTGAAAGGGGGCACTGTGGTCGGTGTAGACCTGCATATATAGATGGAGATGGTCGGCTAACGGGTCCTTGTAGCGTTCACCATTCAGTGTTTGTGGGATGATAACCAACGGATCTAGAGCCCACCAGGAAAAAGCTCCCCAGACCATAACACCACTTCCACCAGCCTGTTGAACATCAACTGGACAATCAGGAGATAGGCATTCATGCTGTTTACGCCAAATGCGAACTCGGTCATCAGCATCGTGCAGCAGGAAACGGGACTCATTACTCCAGACAACCGTCTTCCATCTGTTGAGGATCCATTGCCGACGTTCCTTGGCCCATGCGAGGCATTGTTTGCGATGCCTGGCCGTCATCATGGGTACCTATGTTAGTCTCTGGCTGTGGAACCCCAGGCAAAGCAGGATACAGGGTATAGTGCATATGGAAATGGTCGAACTGCTGTTGTACTGGTAGGCGAGCTGTGTGACTGCTACACGTCGTTGCTGAGATACCAGTCGTGACATCGGACGCTCATCTGTTGGATCTATCACGCGTGGAAGACCAGTGTGAGCTCTTCTGTTGGATGTCTGTTCATGTTAATCCAGTCCTGGTACGGGAGCAACCAACAAGTGCGGCTGTTTCCGAAATACCGGCACCTGCCCTCCGGGCTCCTAGGTATCTGCCAGCGGTCAAGTTGCTTACCTCACCATGTTTCCCCCATTACTGGCAAGCGTTTATTGATTACGTACAGAAGATAGATCTGTATGCACATTTACAGTCGCCGCAATGTGACGTTAATATCACGTGATAATTCGTGAATACGTAAATGGGAGGTGGGTGTTCTAATGCAAAACTAACTCTGTGTATATTTAATATAATTTTAAGTCATTTAGATGCATATTAAAGGGAAATGTATAAGATAATGTTCGTCTGTGGGTTTGATTAGCGTATGGAGTTATTACTTCTACATTTCTTTATGCCTATTCATTTTTTTTTTTTTCACAAATCGCTGTTCTGCCCTCTTTGCCTTTAATTCAGTGTTTTCAAAAACTATAATTAACTGGACTTATTTAATAACATATATTCATTTCTGATCAGTTGTTGGAACTTTACCGACCTAGTTTGTAGAATAGAAGGGCGCATCTCTTAACAACAGTTTTATGCGATAGAAGTTATTAGATGTAAGAAGAATGGGAATTTTAGATTAATATCCTAATATCTTTTCTTCCTTTAAAGAGATAAAATCGTGTTATTATACTGGATTACACCTTTGTACAAATGTGGCCTCGCTTTACATTCCAACTCAACACCTTCATGATTTATCTTCTACAGCTCAAACCTTTCTCCCCAATAAAACAATAACACTGTTGTTAACCCAGCCACATTATTGTTACACGATAACGTTAGAACCCCAACTCCTATGTTGTTGTGTGAATTCTCTCAAAATAGACTGGAAGGAATGTTAGCCATACAAGACATTATCGACTAGACATATTCATAGATGTCACCGAGTTTTCGCGTGCACATATACACGTCATTAAAAGGTTGAAAAATTTCAATAATCGTAACACCAGATAAAGTCGATGACCTGCTACGGCAAACATTCCTCGTATTATATTACCCTTCTTCTAATGAGGTACAAAAGTTCTCAGTAGCATGATCGCGTGACAAGTTCGTGCTGGGTACAATACTACGTCAGGTTCCCGTTACAAAGAATTTTCGGTTTCAATCAATAGACATTACTTGAACTATGCTTGCGCAGCCTGCTTTCATGTACTGTTCAGATAAACCATTTCTTATCGTGCATATAGGACATTTCCTTAAACTGTTCAATCCTGGCTAGTACAATGCTTAAAAACAGCGCTCTTCTCTATCAATGCTAAGCGATCATTTGATGGAAATTTGAGAATCTCTAACATCTAAGAAAGAAGTTTTCAACTCTTAATTTTTATAAGCTAGCCAGACTTCAGATGCGCTAAAATATTACCTTTCTTATAGTATCATTCAGTGATGGTATACATGATTACATTCTTTCATCTTGTCGACTCAATATCACAGTCTCTTCGTTACCATGGAAACCTTGAAGTTAACTTCAACATCTGTGTTTGTTTGTTGAATTCGTAAATATAGTTTGGCTATTCTTCCAATTAAAAAACGCACGTAAATAAAACCTTTTCTTGTAATGGAAACATCAAATCACATTAGTCTAAAAGAGAGAAAGAGAGATTGGCAAATGAAGCACGCTGCAAAATATTAAATAAAAAAATGAACTTTTATAAAATTGCAAGAGTATAACATCTTGCAACTCAATGCTCATTGTAATCAACGACTCCTTTAAAGCGTAAATAAAATACTTATGCAAATATATCTCAGAATAATAAACGCTTCTTGACAATTAGCGCTTTCCATCATGTGTTAAAAAAATTCTAGCGTCAGAGCATTAAGTCAATATATCCACGAAGGAATCGGCTGATAGCAGACGGAGTAAATAATGGAAGCAATTGGTGCAGAAAAGTTACGAGACAACCAAACTCTCTTAACGATATTTTTGTTAGTAATTAAAGAAGCAACACACTGCGCATGTCCTTAGCTTGATTATTGTTCCTATATAAGGCTCATTACCTTTTCCTGTCCAGATAGAGTTACCACTTTCCAAATAAAAATACAATCGAGCTATTAAGGTGGAATTTATAATTAAAGTCCAAATTGAGTCGGGAACCATCAGAGTTTTTCTTTTTTCCTTTCCGAAACTTCAGTATAGAAAATTCTGATTAGCTGCCATCAAAGTGGATAAATGTCAGAAGCTAAGCACAAAAAGTTAATTAATGTTTAAATAACTATTGAATTCCATTATTTCAACGGTTTTTGGTCCAAACTTGAAGATAAATTTCCCAGAACGATCATTATTCAAGTGAAGACAAATAAAGAATTATTCAATGTAAAGAAGGGAAAGAGAAAGTATATGCGCTGGTATTATTTTGTATTACATGACCATCCCCTTCTTACGAGATGTGAAGCATGAAAGAAAAAATAACTTTGAGGTCATTATATAATATTATTAGATTAAAAATGTTTGTTACTTTTTTTTCGTTCAGTATGGTGCTCGAATTTTTAATTATTCGGGCACTATATTGAACGATTTGAATATGCATTGTCAATTTGTAACTTTCTGACAGTTGCTAATAATGCTGACCTCTAACAGATTTCTCCAATTTCTGTATTTTATTATAAAAGGAAATGAAATTTGCCAATATCCGGTCACAGATAATGCTGCAATTACTCAAGCGTAGCAAAACCTTATAATCTACATTTATATAGAAGAATAAAAAGGCATTAAAAAAGTTATGTTATATATAAACATACAAGTATAGAGAATATTAAAATTAGATTGTAATGAATGCTTTAAAATTTGAAGTTATTAACTATTGAGGTTAATCAATACACCTTTTTCTTAATAATATAAAGTTCATTGTATTATATTAGCCAATAAAACGTATATAAGGGTTCTACGTAAGGTGGCGCCACAATAGGTTTTTGCGAGATTATAAAAATCTTTAAAAAACAATTATCTCTTGGAAACAACTTAGTATTTCATATAAAGAACATCAAAAAGTTCTATAATAAGTGTGACTGCTTCAGAATATTTCATTCAATTGAAAATTTAGAATTACATAATAAATTTTAGAAAACTCCTTTTCATTAATTTTTTTTTGTAATAACTACTACACTTGGAAAAAATAATCGGATAATAATTTTTATCATTGTTTGTCAAGTATTAATAGTGACATCTGTTAAGTATACTTGCTTACAGTGATATGGATGATGCACGTTTTTCGATATGGATTGATCTGGGATGAGAGAAGTGAAATTGCCACTCTAGCGAAGTGCCTGAATTCTAAAAAATGTTTTTTACCCTGTTTTCAAAATTTTAATAGTAAATTTTTTTTCGAAGTTTTAGAATTTTCGTAATAATTCAAGCCGTTTTTAATATTTTTCTTTTTCGTTGCGTTATTGTGTCTGATTTAAATTACTTCTGACATTATACGCTGAACTATTTGGAATTTACGAATTCTGATTATTCTATTTAGCATTTTCCAAATACCTGTTTACGAATATTTTGAGCGTATCACCATATCTGTATCTCCTGCTTAGAGACGCCTTAATTAACAAATTTGTAGTACAGACCTTAATTTGAAAATCTAAAATATCCTCACTTCACGCAGAGATTTGAAAATTCATTTATAACCACTGTTGCTATCTCTTTCAAAACAATGCATCGTCATTTCCACAAATTAGTAACTCTCTTGTTTATATTACAACAGAATTGATTCTGATAATTTCACCTGCACTATTCCCCTAGTAATTGTTCAGTAATCCCTCAATTAGATTCTGTATCTGTATCACTGCGCACATGCCCCGCTAATTGGGAGGTATCCAATACTAGCAAGACCTGATTAATCATGATTATGGGATTACTAAGGTATCCCATAGGAATAGAAGTTTGTTTGCCACTTACAACTCTTTCTCCACCTTCAGATAACAATATTGAGACTTCATTTGCAAAGCATCCGCATGTAATTTTGAGGTGTGTTCGAACGTTTTATTTACTCTTTTAACTGTCTAATGACATTCGATCAAAGTTAATCTTATTTTAACTGAAACTTTTCCATTAGGCTGAAAATAAAAGTTAGAAAAGTAAATTTTCATCTTTCTTTCACTTTTGCTGTTAATTTTATCTGTCCTTTTTCAAGGTGGCTGGTTTTAACACAGACACTATCCAGTGAACTGAACTCTAACGTAGTATATGCAGGTTTCGTTTTTTTTTTTTTTTTTTTTTTTTTTTTTTTTTTTTTTTTGGCAGCCTTCAACTACAGTCGGCATTCCACTTTTGATCTTTCCCTTCACAAGGAAAAGATCAAAAGTGGATTTTAAAAGGTTCGTTGTCCATATATACTGCTATATAAAAACATTGTACAATGAAGTTTATAATACCGGTGTTTACTTGATCCTGCTATATTTTTCTTTGTGTACGTATCATATTTGGAACTCTCTGTGTTCTCAATGTATTCAGAGAACGAATTAAGTATTTAAAAAAGCAGATGAAGGAACATGAAAAGGATGCCTAGCAAACACTTTGATCACTTAACAGCGCCATATGGAAATATAATACCATATGTTCCAAATATAAGGGTTGTGCACTTTTATTCATTGTACATAATATTTTAAAATCAACAAAAATTAAATATTTTAAAAAGGTATCCTCCCATTGTAAATTTCTTGATACACTGCTGATAGAATTGTTGGAAGGATAGCAAAGGTTGTCTGTATATGAAATATATCAGGGACTAACTTTTGGGCTGCTGGAGTTGGGAGAGTCAATAGGATGTGTGTTTGAATCTTATTGTAGCATGGATGTCTGTGAAAGTCTTCATGTAGTAGGCAACATCTCTTCAACTGGGATGTTTCGGATAGCCAATTATTCCCGTTTAAAGTCATAAAATCTTTTAAAATTATATTATTATTTCTTCATAGTAGAAAATGCAAGCGAGTATCCTTCATCACAAAAATTTGTTTGTATCCCATTTTTAAATAAAATCCCACAAAACGAGGGGGGGTCTGAAAAGTTCTCGGCCTAACAATGAAAAAACGAATTTAAAAACGAATCCGTTTGTTCTTGTTAAAACGCTCCAAGCACTGTTGAAAGATTTTCATGTCAGTGCGTTTTTGGTCTGCTGTGAGCAAGTGCGGTATCCATCTTGCGCAAAAGCTTTTTCATTTGCAATGCTTAATGCAAAAGATATCCTACACGTTCTTTTGAAATGCCTATAGTCTCAGCAGTTTCACGCACTTTGACTCGCCGGTCATCCAATACCATATCGTGCACTTGATCCGTGATTTCTGGTGTTGTTGTTACAGTTTTTGGATGTCCTTCACGTGGATCATCTTCAAGGCTGGTACGGCCACGTTTAAACTCGGCAGTCCATTTCTTAATTGTCGAAAACGAAGAGTTCCCATAAAGTTTTATGAACCTCGAATGAATTTCTTTTGGCGTTAAACCTTCTTTTACAAAGAATTTTATAACCGCACGATACTCAATTTTATCCATTTGATACAGACAACACGTTTGCTGTATAAAACAAACTACTTGATATAATTACTTGCAATTTCACATGGATGCGTACGACAGATGTACCAACTTGGAAAAAAAAAAAAAAAGGTCTTGCCGATAATATTGCCATCTATGGTCGAAGCCATGAACTTTTCAGACCACCCTCGTATATTATTGCTTCATAACGCCCTTCTTCTTCATCTCCTTTTCTTCCCTCCAAAAATCTACACTGCTTCTGTAATAGAGAATTATTTCACACTGAAATTTCATGTTTATACCCCCAAAACTTGTTATGTTTAAGCTAAAACTTCCTTTTGTCAATATGCTTCAGTAAAAGTCGCAAATATAAGTTTTGATCAACCTCCAGATTGTTTTTTTTTTTATTATTTGAGTATGAAATTATTGTCTAAACCTTCTGTACTTCTGTTCGGAAAAAGACTGTAAGCATAAGATCTTCGAAGCGATCTTACATTTGCTTGTTTTGAAGAATTTAAAACTACAGTTTATAGAAAACAAAAGCCTATTGCGAACAAACTCTCCTTCTGAGGTAGACATTTATCTGTTTGATAAAAATATCAAACATACAGTTTGAATACACGCTTCAAAATATGAAGATAAAGTAATGACATTGAAATATTCCTCAAAGAAGCATAAGTTGTCCAGTATATTATCTCCGATTTTTCAGTAAAATATCAGTATTTTTTACAAGATTCCTATCTGTGATGCCCGAGAGAGAGTGTCCGTGCTTATGATATTCATAGAGAGCTGAATTAAGTTGATTAGCCTCTTGATGTAGCATTTGTATTCTGCACAACGAAGCGAACATCTCTATTTATAGACTGGATATAAAATGTGCGTATGTGGGCCTGCATGTGTTTAATGAAATGTTCAAACCCACAGCTTCATCTAGAACAGCACGGAAAGATTTACGTGTGTTTCACAACCGGGAACAAGTTTATAGTTATCTTGTGTGTAGGATGATCATGTCATACTTAGCATTAGGTTGTAAGTATCAGCCCACTCAATACTTGAGATTTTTTGGAAGAACTTCGCTCATTCTGACCACGTTCGGTACATTCAAAATAAGAAGATCTCTTCGTAATGATCTGCACTGCAGTGTTTTTAGATTTTATGCAGCGGCGCCCTCTATCTTAGGAATATTGTTCAAAATATTTTTATTATCTACTTATTAATACTTCAAAAAAATATATAAATAAGAATTATGCATAAATTTTATAGATAATGTTTTCATGTCACTAAAACTAGAGATTAGGTTGTGGAGGGGGAGGGGATAGGTATAAGTTGTGAGTAATAAATAAATGTGAAGGGTCGAATTTTATTTATATCATTCAGTGTGAATGTTTCATGATAAATTTTTGTCGCAACTAGGTGTTCTTACCCTGCAAATCGACCAGTTAGGATTATCAATAACTGCCTGTACATTATCTGATAAAGTTGTTTACTAGACATTACGCCCTTCAATTTTTAAAATATTTTTTCGCTGTAGAAAACGTTCATACTTTTTAAATTCTTCTTAAGACTTTTAAAATGGACATTAATGAACGCCCGTTCTTATAAGAACTGGGCGATGGACTGAGTCCTTGACTCTTTATCCCGTCATCTGAATGAAGAAAAATCTCTAGTCATGGCTAGGTATTGGAACGTCCATCTTAACATTGGAACGTCCATCTTAACATTTAGGATGATTTTAAAATATAATGGGTGTCCAAAGAAATTACAGTAATTAGATAATAGTCTAAAACTATTTAGAGTTTTTCGGAAGAAATAAAATAAGAATTATTATATTAATATAATTATTTATGCAAAATAATATACTTCGATATTACTTGTTTTGAGATCGAAATAAAACCTGCCGTATAGTTTTCATTGGCCATACATTACAATCTTTCTAGTAGGGACCAGAAAGGGTTACCGGAAACTCGTATGTTTCTCTTAAAACAGGCAGTTAGTCATAACACACGCAATTAGTGATAATACACTGGCCTCATAGCCTTGCTTCTTCTGCTGGATCCTCCACAACCCAACCCAACCCAACCCGGTTCAAACCTTCCCTTCTAGAGATTTCACTCTACACTCACGAAACTGAAACTAAAATAACTGTTATTTATTTATGAAAAGTTTCAAGCTCCCTCTAGCGGTGTTTACCATGCATAGCTACTTGCTATTGCCAGGAAGTTAATCTGACGTATAGAATTTTACTTTTGTGAAAGCCCAATTATTTGTTTCTATTTTAACGTTAAATTCGAGAAGCTAGAATTACACTCAATTATAATAATGAAGTGCAATTTATGGTTGTGTGTGTTATACGTAATCTTCGATCATCAGTCGAAAGTACTTCGTTATTTGAAACTAATTTTCAATGAATTTATTGTTATATCAAATAATGTTAATAATAACGACACTTCATGTCCAGATTTCGGCTGTGGTATGAATCCCAAGTTAACAACTTCTTTATTGCCATATTAATTAAATTTGTTATTGCATATTAAAAATAAAATCATAAAGGTATCGTAATTTTTAAATTAAATATATATATAAATCAAGTAAAAAAATTAAGAAAGAGTTATATTTCTTAATTTATATTTATTTTTGGATATTTTTAATAAATAAAAAAGTTTAAAAGAACACCATTTACTAAAATGGATAATTTAATATAAAATCTATAAAATGGCGGGGTTACGCCATGAACAAAGCCAATAACTCTGGTCATGACGTCACTAATATCATCATATCCATACATCCAAAATTATTATTACATCCATACATTTTCTTCTACATAACGGGGAATATAAAAAGCATTCTTGCTTCAGCCATCTAGCCAAAAAAAAAAAAAAAGACTGCAAAAAATGATTAAATAGAAGTATATTGTCATGCTAAATGATTGATTGAAGATTCATCTTTAGTGTTTGTTGTAGTGTAATTTTTAAACAATTAACCAGCATTCCTCACTTTACTGGAAGGTAATTTTGTCTGTCGTAGTAGGAAAATTAGGCAAACCAGACATACTTCAGATTCCATTTCCTGGTAGCTTCACGAGAAGTCTTTGGTGCAGAAAGTGTACTTTAGTTGACCCATCTATGTCATGTGTAGATCGCAGAGAAAGAACAGCTTAGGAATAAGTGGAAATTTGTCACATCTCTCGATGGCTTTGATTTAACTGTCCCTGACAGAGCGTGGGAGTTGAACAGATGATACAGTAGTGTCAGATGACTATAGCAACAGTAGAAGGTGAGCGTCTGTTAAAGTTATTACTTATGACGTCACTAGTGGATGGGAGAAAAAGTGTGAAGTCCACATTAGGGATAGTAGAAAGTATGGCGACACAGTGGACAGCTGAAAGTGATGAGCTCGAGATTAAAGCTTTGCTTTGAATTAAAACGCAGATGTGGGTTAAATGAATCTGTTGTCGTCGGTCGAGGTCAGAATATTCGAATTTTTTTCTTTATTCAGCGACAGAGAATGGACATTACAAACTTTGTGATATATTCTTCAAGTAATCTTTCTGTGCTAATTGACACATCCAACATTTTGACATAGTTTTTAATGTATTAATTTCAGTATATTAGTTAGTGGAGAAAATTCGAAATAGGAACTCATGGATTTATGAAGAAAATATTTTACAACGTTTGCAGTCTTGTTTAACCGAGTTTTCACAAATATTTTTGACTAAACCTCTGAATATTTGAATAGCTGTGAATATTAAAGTCATTTTTTTTTCTTAAGCTATCAAAATAGCTCTTTTCCCCATTTTGAATGCCTTATCCTTATAAGGACTGGCTTAAAGGGGCGAAGCAAGAATGCTTTTCATCTTTCCCGTTATCTATAGAGGACAGTGTAGGGATAAGGTGTTATTGAGCTATTAAAGCTCTGATCATGGCAGGAAGGTAACAGCAATAGCCGAGCCTCAGTTAGAACTTCATTGGCTACAGCATTGTCATCCATTCCCTCCAAGGGTATTCCTTCCACCGCCTCTTTTGAATGCCTTATAGTCCTTATAAGGACTGGCTTAAAGGGGCGAAGAATGCTTTTCATCTTCCCCGTTATCTGTAGAGGACAGTGTAGGGATAAGGTGTTATTGAGTTATTAAAGCTCTGATCATGGCAGGAGGGTAATAGCAATATAGTAATAGCCGAGCCTCAGTTAGAACTTCATTGGCTACAGCATTGCCATCCAAAGGTATTGGATTGAATGAATCAATCACCGCATCTCACGGTCGATTGATTCATCCTTGGCTTAAAGGGGCGAAGCAAGAATGCTTTTCATCTTCCCCGTTATCTGTAGAGGACAGTGTAGGGATAAGGTGTTATTGAGCTATTAAAGCTCTGATCATGGCAGGAGGGTAAGAGCAATAGCCAAGCCTCAGTTAGAACCTCATTGGCTACAGCATTGTCATCCATTACCCTCCAAGGGTTCATGAACTCTTTTTTGCTCATCTCTTTTTTTTCTTTTGAATGCCGATTTGGAATGAGGATTGTTATTTCTTCTTTCTGTAAGATTTTTTTCACTGCGTTTACTAAAATACAAATTTTTATGAACTTTTTCTAAAAATGTATTTTTATAAAATTATATCAGCAAAGCAGATATTAAATCCAGCATTATTTCAAAGCCGAATGTAGAAATTTTCATATTTCTACATTCGACTTTGAAATAATACTGGATTTAAGATCCACTTATATAATTTTGCATCGCCGAACTGAAGGCTTCTACCTCTTTATTTTAATAAGTAATCTTTTAATTTAAAATTTTTTAAATAAAATTATTAAAATGATTTAGATAAATTTTATATTTATAAATGTTTTATATAAAATAAAAATGTAATAAATATATCTCTTTATATTAAAAATCTGGAATGCAAATGACTGGATCATAAAAAAGAAAAAATATTTTTCTCTCATACAGAAAAGAACAAAAATTTTGTTGTTATATAAAAACAACTTTAGAAATAAGGAAGACGAAATAACATTTAAAGTAACCACTAAAAATTCTAGACATCCGTGTAAGAAATAAAAGAAGTTTGCAGAAGGAAAAAAGAATAGAAAATAACTTGGTTACTACTTCCGTAAGCATCATGACAGACACGATTCTACGGTTATAACTTTGCCTTTGTATGTTCTCAAGGAAAACTTCTCAGAAGATCAAACGCTAAGCGGAACAAGAAAAAAAGAGTTGGCTAACTTATTCAACACTTCAAGTTTACACTTTAAGACTGTATTTCAAAGTCGTCATTCATCTTTTTTTTTGTACACTAATGCGAATCTTGTGAAGATTTCAGTTTCTTTTCTTACATGTACAGGAAACGGCGCTGTCCTTTGTCTTAGATTTTTTTTTTTCTTTCGAGACATCTAAACTTTCAAAAGACATGCTTTGAGTCGTTTCTTTAGCGTTAAAAATTCCGTATCCATAGCGATAAGAGAACAACTTTCAGTGCTTAGAGAAGCAATGAAATCTCGCCAACGTGTCGGACAAGACAGGTATACGCATAATCTGCTTTCTCATACACAATCAGTTGTCATTCTCGTAATGTCTAGACCCGGTCGATACTGAGCCACCTACATCGCTACCGGAATTCTTCCTTGAATTTCCGTAACCACCGAGATGAACAAGAAAAACAGTAAGTACAAACACACTGAGTTTCTTCAGATGCAGTTGTATTGCATCACTAGTAAGATTTTTTTTAAGTTTATTTCTGTGCCAGAAACATAATTCTCTCGAGGAATGGTACGCTGTTTCTCCAATGGTATTGCTGTTTCTGTAAGGAACAGAAACACACACATTAAATAAATTTGTTGAGTTGGATCGCATCGATGAAAAACTAGGAATCAGAGGAGAAAATAAATTTGTTGATTTACAAATCAATTTTATACATCCCGCTGTTTATAGAAGCATAACGTACAACGCAAAACAATACTTTTACACTAACAAAGCATAAAATTGAATTTATTTCAGTTTATTTATTTTTTTTATTTATATATTAAGAAAATTCAAGTATGGCGCAAATAATACGTATATAACAAAAGAATCTAATGAAAAATAATGCTACGTTTTTTAAAAAAAGTATTGATATCATTTAAACATCAGTATAGACCTCGAAAATTTTCATTATTCTGTGGGATTCGCTATACATCACTCCGTACAAATAACATTTAGGTAACTGACGTAATGTATTAAAAATTGATGCTAAGTCGTGAAGTTTACGCGCTGATAAAAGGAAACCTTTACTGATAATTAGATTTGTATAATAAATGTTTAATATTTTTTATTTCTAGTATAATTTTTTACAAGAAATGTTTTTATTAATATTAGTATAACCTATTTTTTAGATATATTTTAATAAAGCTTTTATTTCATTTAGTATTTATAAACACCATAAATGTTTAATTATCTTAATTAAATAAAAATACCTCATTCCTTTGCTCTTTAATTATCGAAAAGATAACTCTACCTTTTTTTTGTCCAATCATCATACATTCTGGTAACTCTCTCTCTCTATCCATCCATATTGAGGATAATTGAGGATAATATAATAAAACCTTTATCTCTTGGTATTTGTTTATTGATCTGAAATGAGAACTGGCAATTTTCATTATACAAGCAAGGTCACACATCCTATTTCAGTGCGACATTTTTCTGTGAGAGGTTTCTTTGCTGATGACGCAGTGAAGTCTGGCTGCAACTGTCACCAAGAACATAAATCTGGATGTAGTAATACATAAATGTCTTCACAAGACTTAAATTATTGGTCATGTAGATGTATAAAGGAAACTCAGTATACACATGCACGAAATACCTCAATAAATGGACTCCCATACTTCTAATTTATTTTAAAACCACACGAAGATGGCTAATTAATTAGACGATGATAAATTTGTCTTCCAAAGATAAAAATGATAGTTCATTTAAAATTTCAAAAACACTATAAAAATGGTAACAGAGAAAAATTGTTGTGTCAAGTGAGATATTTATTACCAGAATAATGAGCTCATCTCTACAGTGCAAGCCCAATATTTACATTTCGTTCATAAATCTTTAGCTTCTCCCATACGTTTCTTAAAGAAACACAAAATCTGAAGTCATCAGCACACTTCATTATGTACAGCGCCATCTGTAGGAGAGCTAGTAACGTCTAGACAGCATGTCTCGATTAATAATGGATCATTGGAATTTGTTAATCTGTTTTTTTTCTCCCCTTCTATCTTTTTTTTTTCTCGCGTGTTGTAACTAATCATCTCTAAATTACCTCTGTAGTATTCTGAAATACTTTTTGAACAAATTGTCTCTTAGATTGTTTACTTGATAGGCGCACGTAATTGAATAGTTGGCAATTAGAGGTTTTATTGCTTACTTGCTACGTAGCTATTGCTCGTTTCTTCTGATTCTAATGTTTCTTTTAACACAGATGGGCAAGAAGAACCATTATTGTTAGGAATTTTAATAAACAATGTAGAAAAAGACAAATTAAAGAGAATGGATTATTGTTTACTCGTTTTTAACGTATTTCATGCAAACATAGGTAAATATACAAATAAATAAAAGAAAAATATTCTCTCTAATCTTGCATTATCCTCTGAAATAACGACCAATAAATAATTATTTTTTAGTCCGGCTTAAAAATAACTCATTTTAACAATGCTTACCTTTATAAATCTATTCATAAAACACACGTGATCAGAAATTTTCTTGAAATAAATGCAAATGCTAAGAAACGTTGTAGATGAATGTTTACAACACTATCTTATCAAAGACGATTGATCTTCCTGTATTTTACTGTTCATTAAGACATGTATTGTCTTAATCCACTTTGTAATGTCTGGTAACCAGATACAATGAAGATTAAATGCACGTATAGCTTTTAATAGTCATTTATGGGCTTGAAACTAATTGAAAGCAAGGAATATGTCTTTACTTTTGTCTCATTTCAGAGGGAATTATTTCAGATAAGTAATTCCATTGTGCACTGCTTAAGGATTTCATCTGTTATTATTGCATTCGTATTTCCGGGAATTTGAACATTGTTAATATTTTGTTCTCTTAATTCTGTTTTATTAATTTTTAGTTCATTGAAAAAATTATTTGAGATTCATTAGAAAGAAGTTCTTAATTTTCTTGTTCAAATTTGTAATTTTTTAGAAACATCAACTCCTATACGAGGTCACAAAACTTAGTTGTAATCTTATATTTTTACTTGTAGAAAAATATAAGATAGTAACAGAATATCTACAGGGTGGTCGGGTTAAACATTTAATAACTTTTTATTTATTATTTATTTTTTATTCTTTTTTTTTGTTATAATGAAATACAGAAGCTAGAGATATTTTTATTAGTTACGAAAAATTATGTCACATAAATGTCTTTCATTTTCGGGTTCATAAAGACGGGCCCTTTCTACAGGAAACCATGTTTCTTGTAGAAAGGGCCATGTTTATTTCTGGTGACTGCAATTTCTGCAAGAATATATTCCTTTAGCTGTTGGAATGTCTGGGACTTATTCACATACCCCTTTTCCTTCAGGTAATCCTATAGGAAGAATTCGGGAGCTGTCACATCTAAAGAACGTGATGGCCAATTAACTGCATATCTTCCCGAATTTATTCGAATGCTGATTTTCAAAATAAAAATGCAATGATTTTGATTCGTTGTTGAGTTGTGAACTTTTCCTGTGATTAATTTCCCAAATGTTCCTTAGAATTCCTGAAAAAATAAAATGAAAATATTGATAATCGAAAAAGTTATTCACATTTTAAACTCCTTCGTGACTTATGGGCCACCTTGTATGAGAAAATTATTGAATTGAGTCTGTGAAAAAAAGAGGGATTATCTATTAAGGGGACTGTCCGCTACGAAACAGAATGAAGCATATATTAGGGAGATGTTTTTGATACACACCCGAAATGCGTGAAGGGATTTTGAATTTGGGATTTATAGTATTGAGTTGCATAGGTGAGAAGTAGTATACTAAGAGAAGAGGACACCAGGTTTTTTGTTGTTGTTTTTTTATAAGCTCAAGTGTTTTTGATACTGAGTTTTTTGAGCTATGGGATAGTTCCGCGTGGTTGTGAAATCCAAACGATGAAACTACCCAGAATGACACGAATGACAATGTTAAGAGCGACCATGTGGGTCACTTTAAACCATATCAAGATCAAGATAAGATAAGGAATCGTGACGTGAATGTTTGAATTTAATTATATGCTAATGTCAATCAAACATACAGTTTTTTTTTATTCTATAGATGGCTGTACTAATTTTCCAATACATTTTGGGGTATTTCTTTCCTGTTAAAGGGTGGGAATTCTTAGAGTAGAATCGTGATGGCGGCAGTGATTACGCTTTTCTGAATAATTTAATTATATGCTGGTGTCCCACAAACACACACACACACACACATTAGACATGAAAACTCGCTAATGCATCCATGTTGATACTCTAAATACCCTATGATTATTCTTATGAAAAAAAATAAAAAACTATTCAGTGTTAGAATTACGCTTACCAAAACATACAAGCGGTGATTATTGAAATTACAATTATCAATTGTTATGTTCAAGTTAAAAAAAAAACAAAAAAAAACTTACATTTCTTTCCAGAATGGGAACATCTTGGTACTATCTAGGTTTTTTGAATATTCCAAATTGTTGATTTTTGACATATATTCACAGAACACAAACACAAGTCTGAAAATGCAGTTCACTTTTTTATTATCGGTTACTGTGGCTAACATATATTCACACCACAAAAACACACAAACCATAGGAGTTGAAAGATATCTCTGTAAATAACCAGAAAAGGACCGAGAGTGATGGAATCCATTTATGGACATAATTACTCTTATTTTTTGACTTCACATCACTCAATTTAAAAAAAAAAAATTTCGCAACTAATATTTCACATATGGACTTTATGTACGATTAGTACATCTTCAAATAATGTCCTTCCTACCAAAGATAAATTGCTACCTAATATTTCATTATTTATTGCCATATAACTAAAATATCAGGTTAATAAAAAATTTTAAAAAAAGATGATTTCGTGGTATTAAAGACGAACACGAAAATGGATCCTAACCTAGCAGGGACTTCTGTTCAAGGTTAAAATGTTTCACGTCAGAATATAAAAAGGAAAATTGTCTCTCATTTTTTGTCTTTTGGCAGCGCTGAATTCAGATGTCAAAACATGCCCAAACATGTCATTACCGGCAGACTATCCAAAGTCTGTTTGGCAGTTGCCAGCCTTTTATTCCCAATGTAAACATTACATTCTTAGAGCTGTTAATATGGAACATAACGTATAGCTGTACAGAATGTTTCATACCATTCTGACAACCAGATAACCACTCTAAACAAGCATTAATAACAATAATGAAAAATTAAACTCTATTTACAACGGCAACTTTGTAAATAAGTGGGAAATGATGTTAGATTCCCCATGTAGGCTTAGTTCTGTCTACCTAATACGGTGAATATTTAGTTAATATGTGCTTAGTTAATCCTTTTTTGTAGAGAACGAATTAAGCAAAAATGCTAATAATAAAATATTAAGACCCTTACCATAATACAGTTATCAGCCGATCTTAAAATATTGTACCTCACCTTATTTTTATTTTAGTCTAATTTTGCCTTCTTGTTGAAGAATATGCTCTCAAGGAAAGGTTGCATCTAACAAGACATCCGTGATGAGCTAACTCGATGTTTTGGGGCATTTTTAACACCTCAAAATTTCAATTGCTTGTGACTATTTCATAGCGACGCCTGCCTTTCTCTGCGCTGGCATTCTATTCATTGATTTGGAACAGTTGTTTGTTGTAGCTCCTTACATCACCATTTCCTAAGGGAAGTTGGTTATAATCAGTATTTTTAAACAAATGTCTTAATTAACTCCTTCATCTCATTGAAGAATCGAGGCTCAGTTTAAACTGAATATCTTAAATCTTTCTTGCTTTTCCTCGGGCATTTTTTTAATAATTGGCATTTGTCTTATCTTGTCTCGTCTAAGCGTAGCATTTGTACTCGAGCAACGTGTTACAAAAGGCAAGCGTCTCTTGGAATCCAAAAGTCTTGACATTAAAAATATAACATATTTGCTGTCATTCGAAGAGGAACTGTATGGATGAATCGATATCTGTGCATCCCAGTGTAATCTACTTAGTGACGCCTACATAAGCTTATGAGAATTCAACCAGACCTTTAGAAGTTGCACATCGCTACATATAAATATAAATACTTTCCTAAAGTGCAAGATCGCTATCTTGCACTTTAGGTAGTCTGAAATTATAACAGCGAAAGAAACTCAAGCTACAGTACTGATCATTGCGTGATATAATTCTTATTCTCTCTCTCTCTCTCACACATGTTCATTGTATTATAAATATAAATAAACAGTATTTTTAAAGAAGTAATCCTAGTTTATCGGAAGTAAACAGGCCTTTTTAACGTGATTTCAAAAATCAATATAATCATATTATATAATCATAATCATATTATACTAGATATTACATACTAATTTATACACTATCTTTAAACTTAAATCGATGCAGTTTTATATATTAATCACATATAGAGAAAAAAATGGTGAACAAGTTTATTTTGATCATTTTAATTTTCAGTGTTCAGTCAATCTCTGTAGGGTTTTATTATACTCTTAAGAGGAATGCAGAATACAACGACTAAATTAATACGAGTCTTGAATAATTAGGATCTTAAGAAAGATCGGTGCAAAATACAATCGGATTCGATATTTTATGAGAGATGTTATGTAAGAATTGTAATTTTGGCATTTGAAGTTGAAGGTGAAATTTTAGGAATGGGGAATCATTCTTGAGAAAAAGTTCTGTGTTTGGTCTCTAAATCACAATTTTCGGTTTATATAGCCACTCGCGGTACGATTAAAAACACCGTAGCTTCCCCATCCGTGTTTCAGTTATCCACGGTAAACCCCGGTCCGAAAATATTAAAAGCAATTCATATTTACATCGGCAAGTGGATATTAAAGATCCAACGTTATTTCAAAGCCTAATGTTTGTAGAAGCTATGAAAGTTTCGTAAGATGACCTGAGAGATTACCAGAATACAATCATCGAATCCCCCAATTGCCATAGCTTACACTACTTGACTAAGTACCTAAGGCAACTCGGGAATGCCGAGGATTGTATTATCGTAAGCTCTCAGGTCAACTTACGAAACTTTCATACTTTTTAGAAACATTCGGCTATGAAATAATGTTGTATCTTTAATATGCACTTTGTCTACGTAATTTTACATCGCCGAAACGAAGCCTTTTTCTTTTAATAATAGACAATTAGGCTGAACCCAGTGGTAGTCCAACACCTGGGCAACTCGTTGCAAAGGTGAAGAAAGCTGCAAGCACCTTGCGGCCTTTCCGAAATCAGTAATGGAATATCAACCGTTCTGAGCAATTCTCGGTTATCAAATCAACTGTCGCGGTATCGCAGTGTTTGTGTTCAAGTAACCCTTATTTTACTTAATAATGGCCCCAAAGTGTAAGAGTAGTGATGCTGGCAATTGGGATATGCCAAAGAGAAGCCTAAAAAAAAAAAAAAAACACGCAGAGTAGTCGAAAAGTAAACTCATTTTGCACAAATAGGCTTAGTTGTTTCTGCCATAATTTTAACCACATAAATTTTTAAAAAATATGTAATCCTAAAAGCACTAGTAAGATTATATTCATCCATTGTCTCGTTACAAACAATAAAGCAAAACCTTTATTATGGAATAATTGCTTGCTTATTGACTAACGTATCTAACCTTCCATTTCCCCCACTCATTACTTGAATATTAGCTACTTAACACTCCCCTCCAAAAAAAAAGTTCTTAAAAACATTCTTACCTGGCTGCTATCATTCATTAAAAGCTTATTACAGACACTTCGTCACCAGTGAGCTATTTGGATTGCGTCCGGGAATTTAAAAAAAAAAAAAAAAAGCATACTCTCATCAGGTTTACTAACAAGTTTGAGCCTCTTTACTTACGTTTTAACCATTTTATCTTTCAATTACTTCATCAAAAAAGCTTGTTGTTATTTCCTCCTCTTTGAATAACACGCACGTTTCGGTCATTTATCTAGATTAATCAGCAGGTTAGCAAGCACAGATGTCAAAAGGGCTAGAAAAGAAAGCTAATTAATAAATATTTATTTCGTATTTAGATTTTACTTCACGTGTTTTGAACGACTTACGTGTAAAGATATACTGATGTTTAATGAATAGGAAAGCGCAGTATATCTTTATAATCCTTGGATGGTTTGCTGTTTATTTATTAGCTAGAAAGAAGAAAAGAAAAACAGCTTTATCCATCTACCGTTAATGAAACAAAAAAAAAAAAAAAAAAATCAAAGTTGATTTCGTACTTGGTAATACACATTTTTGTATTTGGTCTTTCACAATCAGACCAGTATTTGTGAACTATTGCGAGCCTGCATATGTGGGCTAAGAGTCCGCTGGAAGGATATTGGAATGACTGATGGCATCATAGAAACTTGCATAAGGTTATGGATTCGAGCTATTGGCAGAAAGATATCCCTTAGCCAATCCTTATACAATAGGTTGTACTTTACAACCTATAAACTTTAAAACTAACCAAATATTCGTTCACTTTAAATTATCAATTTCGAAATATAATGCAGTCTCGCTGACCTCACATCAATTACTTAGTTTAACAATCTTTTTCTGATAAAATTGTCGGATTGGTTGGCAGAATGGATAGGGTCTTCGCTCTTCATTCAACGGGGCATGGGTTCGAATCCTATTATGATATGGGATATTATGAATATATTAAAGTTGAAGCTGATTTCATTGTCCAGTGTAAGATCATCACTTTACTTATTGTAGGCCTCAATACATCTAATTATAAGGACTTTTCATCTGAAGGTGAGTTAGGCGATCTCATGCGCAGATAGAAGGGTTTTGGCTCCCGAAAACTCGGCGTCTGTATCGTGCAAACAACCACAGAACAGATGCTCAACAATAGCTTCATAACTGTTCCGAGTTCTTGCAACCAAACCCTAACATTTCTCAACCATTTTCATTTTCAGGTCCGATGTTGGTCTCGTGTAACCAACATACTGTGATGTTCAGTTTAATATTTTCCAGAATAGCCATAGAATTGCGATTCAAAAGATTATAGGTGACAGTTGTACATCCATTTCCATAGCTATCCTCTTATTCAAAGAAGCAAGACTTCAAACCCTTTTATTAATTAGACTTTTTGTTAACTAAAGCTCTTTGGTTTACAATAAATACTATTCTTACAAAATCCTGATTATAATACGAAATTAATAACACACCCTAGAAAATAACCCTTAAAACCAATCATTCTAACAAGCATTTAATCTCGAAATAATACGCGGTACACGCACGTAAATCTACAATAAAGATCATTATTCTCATTATTTATTTTTTTTATGGGGAACTTCTACAAGAGAAGTTCCTACTCAACCTGCAGTATATTAGTACCGTGGATGGAAGAGTAATAACCGAATTATTATTAGTTTATATTTATTATTCGCTATCATAGATGTAATTTAGATCTTAGCATCCTAAATGATTATTCTGTGGTTGTTGTAGTGAAGTCTGCTTGAATTAATCAGCACGTGCGATCAATGGATGCAACTATTCGAAAAGTTTTTAGGAGTCTTTATTTAAATACTGGAAGGGTTTAATACATGCAAACTTGTATTAAAGTGTTTCCCAACTAAATCGCAACTCGCACTTTTCACCACGCAGTTTCCACTCTCTCTCTCTCCTACGGAGCAGGATACGGTTCCGCCTGTCATAGCGCTCTCACAATTACTACTAATACCTTAGCAATTGCATGCTCACGTAACGAAGTACGACCTTCTCTTTCAACCCTCTTACGAAACACAAACCAAACCATGTACCAGTCATCACGGAGGTCGCTCCGCTGTCGGTACGTGCGGAAGGAGGTCAGGTTTCATGTATCGGTTTCTCTCTCCCCCTCCCAACTCCTTTCAATGTTTCCACATTGCAGTCCCCTACCATCGATCGCATCGCACTGGTCTCTTGGACGGAAGGGGGTGAGCAGATGTGGGTGGTGTTTTCTCCACCCACCCATCCAAAGCAGTGATTACGGTGAATGGCTCCATACAAAACCTAACCTATCGATCTACTAGTGGCATACGGAGTTTCTCCTTGACACCCGGAGCTTAAAATTCAGATCGTATTACAGGCCCTTTCATATGAGCTAGAAGAAGTGGTCGCAGATGTCCTTTTGCACACAGAGTTAGCAGAACAATCACAAACGTCCATGCCTGCGGTGGGATTCGAACCCGCTGTCTCTAACCGCTCGGCCAACCAAGCTGGCTTTCTTTGGATAGGGCATTCGAAACATCCAAAAAACTTTATTCTAGCTACGAATAAAGATCGCAAAGCTTCATAAGAAAGTTAACTAGACGTCAATCAGTCAAAATCCTCTTTTAGGATGGTATATCCATAATATGTTTTTTTTTTTTTTAAATCGCATATCATGTGGAATGGATATCACATTCACATATTACATATAAAGTAATAATAATTATGTATTCAAACCTGTTAAAACTTCAATATTCGCTTGTTTGCAACTGGCAACTGGTTGCAATGGCTCTTGAACTGATGACATAATGCTGACGTCAGATAGCTTTGTGAAACATGCATCCAATGAAATTCATTCCATAATTCCACTATATCTTTCCAGATTTCAAACATGATAATCTTCTATGTACAACCAATACTGTGTTTACTCTAATGCCTTTGTTTTTTTTTTCTTTTTGTGATTAAAATTTAGAAAGAATTCATGATTAAAACAGTAACACGCGCTTATGATCCCAAAACCGAATAATGAGACTGATTTAAAGTCATTAAATCCATATTCAGAAAAAAAAAAAAAGAAATCCACATGACACGATTTAAAAAAAAAAAAAATCGCAATGGGACGTTTCTGATTTTCTTCTACCCCCTCTCCTCCCGCAAATGTTAGATTGTTGGTTTTGGAATTACAGTCGAAGCATCGAAGGCAGTATATTTCTGTCTGTTAATTATCTGTGTTCTTCGGCTGGTTTGCCTGCTTTACGTGAGAAAACCTGATTTTTCGGATGAAAAAAAAAAAAAAAACCTTCTCCCATATTCATGTGAAACAATCTAACTCATCCTCATTTAAAAAAAAAAAAAAAGTTCTTATAAAGATTTTTCGCCTCATAGATGGGATTTAAGCCTAAATCGTTCCCACTGTGCTTACCGAATGAACTATGGGTCTAGCTGCGTAGGTAAATATTCTATACGAATTTTTTTAAACAGTTTTGTCTATAAAAGTTGAAAGGAGTAAACCTTACAAACGATACTCTGTTTAAACAATTTTTGCAATAAATCTGTGATTAAACCTAACTTTTTTTTTTTT
This sequence comes from Typopeltis vanoorti, assembly GCF_054136105.1. Classification (NCBI taxonomy): domain Eukaryota; kingdom Metazoa; phylum Arthropoda; class Arachnida; order Uropygi; family Thelyphonidae; genus Typopeltis; species Typopeltis vanoorti. The sequence goes on along the minus strand of NC_143550.1, from coordinate 34,897,102 downwards.
GTAACAACAGATTATTTGATCACACAAGAAATAATAAAAATAACGGAGGAATTAAACCAAGCACCAGTAAGAGAGAGAAAAAAAAAACATATAAATACAATTGGGTGAAACATGTTTAAAAAAACAACAGAAATATTACCAAAACAAGTACTTCAATATAAGTATTTGAAGAAAAGAAAAGTCTGTTTTGTTTCTGAGATAGAAAAGACCATAATGGCGTAATTTCTTGAAGTGAATGATAATGGGGAGCATTTTTTACACAAAATTATATTAGGAGAATGCAACTTCGGTCACATTCTATAGTTACGACCCATTTAACCTTAACTTTTATACTTTTATTGTATGTAACTTTGTTGTATTCAGGTAGAGGTGGGGGGGGTGTTCAGGAAACAGCATTTCGTTCTCAATATTCCTTCTATTTATTGCCACGATAAACTTTGGTTTCAAGTTATCCACCGCATGCCTCTGCAATGCAATTAAACTAAATGCGAGCAAAGAAGAGATAAAGAGAAAAAAGAGGATAGTCAGTTGAAACTTAAAAGATAATTCCCCCTTATTTTCCCGTGCGACCCAATTTCTCTCCCCCCCCCACCTCTTCTAAACACTAGTAGATAGCTACTCCCTGTTCACAGAGGTCGTTTTTGTTTCATCCATTGTAGTTTCTGTCCGAGAACATCACGGCTACGCGATCATTTCCACAATTATATGATATCTCAAAGGCCTGTATGGCTGACAGCAGAGATAAGACATGTGATGGATATGGTAGGGGTGTTTGGAAGGGGAGGGAATGAGAAATCCGATAGATAACCAGAGGAAACGGAATTTTTTCTTCTTTTTTTTGTCTCTTGTGTCTGCGAATTCATATACGTGGTGTTTGTCAGAGAAAGTTCTTAAAAAGAATTTTTCTCTTTAGTACTAACTTTCATACAAAGTTAAAACTATCGATAACTTTGGAAGGTTTGGTAAAGAACTGATGACAACCAGTCAGTGTGTGAAGAACTGAAAGTATTTTGTTAAACCATTTGTCAGGTACCTTTTACGTATTGATTTTATTTTAGAAACGGCGATTTATTGAACTAATTTTTAATAATAATCTGATATTTGTGGTGTAGTTTGAATAGCGTGGGTGAACTATCGGGTTAAATAAACCGAAAAACCCCTTTAAGCACTGTCATGGGAGTCCGTAGACGGGGGGGAGAGCACTTGCCCCCCTGGGATCTACTTGAAAGAAATTAAATAAGTAAATAAAAATTTATTGATGTAATTATTTTTGTCTCCAAGCTTTGAACCTCCCGCTGGAATTTTTCTGCGGATGTCCATGGACACTATATACAGTATACTTTTTTTTTTTTTTAGGAACTTGGGGTCACGAATAAACAGATCGGTGGCCTAAACTGGGAGATTGTAGAATCACCTTTAAGAAAAATATCTGTATTTGTCAACGAAAGATTTACTCCCACTGATGACAAAAAATAAGAATTTTTGAGCCCTTAATGGTTTCCAAGATTCTTCGGAACAACACAAGACCTTAAACGGCTAAAAAGGAATGCACTAAGATCAGAAAAAAATTATAAAAAAATAATAAATGGACTGTTAACGATATAAAAAACATGCGTAGTAAGATAATTAAATGCGTAGGTAATTCAGTCATGAATAAAGTGCTGTTTGAGTAGGTTGTCTTACCTCACGTATGTACTTAACTACTTGTTTAACCCTACTGGTATTATTAGAGTTGGATGGGGGGGGGGGGAAGTGATCGACAAATTACCTTCCCAAGTTGGTGTGAAAGTTTTAATTATGCCATCGGTCCGAAGTAACACCCATGTTCTACATTCGGAACTCGTCAACTGCACATCGTTCTCCTTGTCCTTACCTCTTTGAACACTAAGAAAGGACGTCCTTAACCACCAGGGGGAAATGAATGGATGTGTCAGGTGTGATTGCCTTCGATCCTGCATCGTGAGTTTGGTTAATGATACACAACAAACCTGTTCAACAAACACAGCCGGTAATATGCTACCTGAATTCTAATGGCTGCTTATCGTTTCCAATTGGTTTAGCATCGGTGACGTTTGATATTCAGCGATAAAACACCAAATCTGTGCCGACAGAGAAAAAGAGAGAGATTCCAGAGTATTACAGACGTCAGCTAAGGCAAAAGTGTTGTCAGTGACCTTGTCTTCTTACTTGATAGATACATGAACGATGCATAAATAGGACGTGGTCCATGTCATTGACACACACACACACGCTATAGAAAGGGGGAAGTACAACATTTTTTTCCACTCCTTTCACGCCTGGTTCCTTCACCTTCCCACTTACAACCAGAACACGAACGATAACTCAAACTGGCTGTCCGATAGAGGACATTTACGTGCCTCTACTAAAGCCCCAATGAGTCTACGGCTTTAGGGAAGAAAAAAATAAATAAATAAAAATCTTTACGTTTGCAATCTATCTACGGATGAATCTCTTTCTGTGTTTTTATGTCATGGGAATGAATATGTTCTCGGACTTTGTTGGAAAAATTGGCATCGACTTGCCGTGCTTGCACGCACAGGCTTGCATGTAGCAAGTAGTCGGCACACTACTTTAAGACAGTTATGCTTGTTTTCCTTTTTTTTTTTTTTATGTTTTATTTTATTTTTCTTTTCATCTTAGTAGCGTCTCTTTGACACACCATTCGCTATCCTTTACTGGGGAAAAAGTTGTCGCTGTAATCTGACGAAGAACATAGCGTGTCAGTCTGGTATCAGCACACTTTGAACTTATGATGTCGCTAAAAGCAGAATGAGTTTGAAAGAACGAAAAAAAAAAAAAAGATTAGTCGATGCGGCAATCGAAAGGATGCAATATTTTTGTACGACCGAATGGAGAGAAAGAAAAAGAAAATTTTTGTGCTTTTTACTTTTATTTATTTTCTTTTGTTGCGATCCATTGAGCTTTCGATTTTGTAAAAGAATTGGGGGGGGTGGGGGGGTTACTTTCAGACCATCTTTGTGTAGAAGAAGAAAAGAATGAAAAAAATATATATTCGTACTAGGAAAACTAATAAATGTCTCTCTAAATAACTTCGCGCAGTCATTTATTATTTTTAACCTTAGCGTTAAAAGAAGGCTTTCTTGTGCTGCACGATTCTTGCTTAACTTAGAATCGTTACTAACAGAATACGCCGCTGCAGGAGAAATATTTCGCTGCTGTAACGAAGTACTTTTTTGCGCCTGAGGAAGAAAATATTATTATGATTCACCCCTTGAATTTACAGTTCCTTGAGGAGAAGTACTCATTCTGCGCCATCTGCAACTCAAGATCACCTCCTAAGTTTTTTTAATTTTTGTTTAGAGATCATTTCTTAAAAATAAACTTACAAATAAAGATTTACACGTAAGATAACATTAAAAAAAAATTGTTCGCATCCGGTGTGAATGTAGGGGGATAAAATCCCTTATTATTTTTTCGATATCAAACATTATTTGCGAAAAAAAAGTTGAACTCGCAAATATAGTGTTAAACCAATGCTAGGCATCATACCTCTCTCTCTCTTCGTTGCTATTGGCAACGAAAAATACATTAATTATTTTGCTAGGTAAGTAGAACCATTGGTCATAAACAAATAAAACTGTTTGATTACTGGCTTTCGAAACCAGATGTAACGGAAAAGGATGGTTAATACGATGAAAATACCTCAATTTCCAGGAGGTAAAACCCCTCCAACTCCGCATGAGACCGGTTAACTCATTTCAGTTAAAAAGTCGTCGCTAGGTCTTTCCATCCAAACAATATTGTCGAAATCGACTGAGCTATGAAGGCTAATTTAATTATACAGAAAAATGTATTTACTGTTATTGCACCACGGAGCTTGACGAGTTAAGATATTAGGCATTGAAAAGGAGAGTTTTTTTTTTTCTTTCTTTAATACGGCAGTGTAATTGCATACAGCCGTGAGTCTTCTTAGTTCACAATATATGTAAAAATACGAAGTAGTCAATCTCAAGGAGAAATGTTATCTTTGAGGGAAAAGGACACCTTGTGATTAATTTATAGCTGCAAACGATTCAAGGAGATGTTTCCTTTTAAATTGGGGCCATGCAATAACCTCTGCCCTTCGTCCTGCCAGGGTTCCCTCACCCCAAAGAAACAGAATGGAAAAAGGAAAAAGTAGTTATACAGATTTAAATATTGCTTTGAGTATTATCACAAAATCAAACCTCTCATCACGTGCGCTAAGTTATGGGACGTGACGTTTGGAATTGAGATCTTAAAGACTGAGTTCATGAGATTGGGACTGTCACTTTAACCTGAAGATGTGAATCTTCGCATTCATTAGATTTAGTTCTTGAAGCCGATTCTGCCCTCAAAGTCATAAGTTTAATGAGCAATCAATTGTTGTCCAGTAATGATAACAATGTTGACAGACGTGTGACCATTTTGAATTAGTGGGAGAAACAGCATTAATAGGGAAGCGTCGTTTTACTGTAACTTAATCCGAAAGAGTCCTACACGAATAAATTGATACGGGAATTCCTTTTGCACGAGTTTAACAACTTTTTCTTCTTGTCCATTGAAAGAAGATGAAAAACCGCATGTTTTTAATTCACATGGAAATGTTACTCTCCAACAAAGAAAGCAAATAACAAAAATAAAGGCTCGTGTTTGATCAGTGACAATGCCATTTGTTTTGAAGCAGTTGCTTAGTGACAGAACACTTTGTTACGTTGCCAGAAATGTGAACTCGGGTAATGCATAACACAATACATTCCTGGGAAGATGGATTACCTCAAAAGGTCTCGGTGATCTATAGTTCTTTGTAAACTGACCTTACGCAAGAGAATAATGCTTAGAAAGAGAGAGAGAGAGAGAGAGAGCAGGAGGTCGCTATTTAGAGAAAATATAGACTCACTTCCAGTCTAAATTGCATTCGACCTTTGGCTAGAACGATAAACAATAGAAAGTAAGCAGCAGGCTCTAGACACTGGAGACCAACGTCCATTTGGCTATTACCTGGGTAACAACGAGCGAAATAAAAACAAGAAAAGAGACGAGAAAAATGTTAATTTGCTCCACAATTACAGCAAGTTTCCAGTTCATGTAAAGAGAGCAATAAAAAATATAATTAAACATTTGGTGGTTTGCTAGGTGTCCCAGTTAAGCCTTATCTTTTAATTAAAGTCAACTGGAGTTGTCACGCCTCTCGGGTTGACACGCGGTGAATACACGTTACACGACGCTCGAGCACACGATACCGTCGTAGCGACCATTAGGAGCGGAAGCGATAAATGACAGACAACCGATAAAGAGGGGGAATGGCGGGAATTTTTATGGAACAGAAGTTTCCTCGTTCGAACAAAGTATCGTCCTCGCTCGGCGACGGAGGTAAATGGCGGGCGGGAAGCGGGGGGGGGGAAGAGAGAGAGAGAGAGAGAAGGAAAGAGCGCACGCTTTGACGGATCTACTACGTCTGCAGAATGCGTACTGTTAAATACGGCAAAAGGTCGTTATTTCGCTCGGTAATTTGCGGTTCCGTGCGAATGCTGAAAACGCTGATCTTTTGGCCTCGAAGAGTTTAAGACGAAGGCTGAAATATCGGGAGAATCCTCCCAGTTACGGAAAACACCTTCGTGATGATTCAGTTGATGCCGCTGTGTTTGTCCGAAGGGTAACTTAGGAATTCAGCCGTAATTTTTTTTGTGTACTTTTCATATCGAAATAGACGCACCAAATCGTCATGCGCGTGCGTTTCCAAATTTATGCTCAATGACTTTAAAACTTACCAATCGACCTCCGTGAATTTTTGTATGGTCATTAAATAGAGATTACATGCATACATTCATTTTCTAAGAACCTAAGAAGAGTTTGTCTATAAATTAGAGCATATTTATCGAGTTTTTGAACCTCCTTCGCATAGTTATATAATGGAAATATAACATAATGTAGACGCTCCAGAACCTCCGCATTTCAGTCGGTATCAGTGATCGCTTGGTTGGAATGATGTTGGTTCAAATCCCGTATAAGATGCCAAGAGACTTCATCAGGAGTTTCCAACTAAAGGTGAATTAGCAAGTCTTAAAACAGATCTGACAATTTTTTTTTTCTAATCTCGAAATAGACAAACTTATTCCGGAATATACAATTTAATAGTCATAGTAGACCTATGTATATCCGGATACCTGATTATCATGGTTACTTAGGTTTATATGAGGCTAAATTACCTCTCTGATAGGCCGCTGAGCCTAACATGTGAAGCAGTTAGTGAGATGGAATAACTCTCTGTTGTCATAGATACTGAACCACGATCCTCTGAATGCATTGGGAACAAGTTACAAGCAGCAGAGGTGCTGTAGATTCCCATTCTGTTTATTCGTTTCAAATAAAATTAAGATTCAAACTCAGTAGCGTATAAGAGAGTGAAATTTACCCAAAATATTAAAACTTCGGGGGATGCATAGGAAAAGCTGTGGAAGGCAACACAGAATATGAAATGCATGAAAAGTAGACAAAGTCTACTTGTTGATTTCGTGCTACGAAATCAACAAGTATAAATGCCTGCGATATTTATAGCTAATGGATCTTAACAATATGTGTGAAAAATACCACGGTTTCTACGAGATTAACACCAAATATCATATACTAATTTGCCCACTGACAGTTCCATTTAGAAATGATAGATTAGCTGACTTAGTATTTTATTTCAGGATTTTTTTTCTCTCCAATCAAACAAAACCAAATAAAAGCGCGCGCTGAAACGTAATATTCCAACATTGCTTTGGGTGGGTCATTGTTGAGAAGCCAGTCAACAAGTTGGGAAAGAGCCAACACATTGTTACACGTGTTGTTAACAATGGATGAAATATATTTCAATTGATTTGCTTTTTATTGAAGTTGTTATTCATGTTTCAGTATAGTCTGAGAGTTTAATTTAATTTTTTTTAGTGAATGTGTTTACTAATCAACTTTCATTCAGAGAAAACCACTTAAAATTTGTTTGTATTTGGGATGATTTAAATGTCTGGACTTCCGGATTCTGGATATATATGTGGTGCATATAAAACCGGTTCTATTTTTTTCTGCCCGTTCTTTATGCCCATTTTAACCACTGCTACTTGTCATTTGAAAAGATAAGGTTATGGCTTTCTGTGATTAACAAGGTCAGATTAGCTTACGCTGTTTGTAGGCGACGCTGGTTACGAAATGAGATAATTATGCCATTTACACAATTCCTGCTATAAAACGCAATATTGTTTCGTGATTGTTTTTATAAACATTGCAGATTACGGATTACATCGTGTTTATTTGAGTGAGTAGGGCATAGCGTATCGGAAGTTGGAGGTTGACACTATTTCTCGTCTCAATGAATTCACGCATCCAATTTGAGAAAAAAAATTATACGGACGGACAAGATCATGCATTTCGCAAAATGTGCTCCTGATAAGTGGGAGTATATATTGTATATTTTTATTTATTTTCTTGCATAATTTTTTTTATTACGATTGGACCCTTTTACTTTTGCACATGCAGTGTCAAAAAAAAAAAAGTTAAGCAACATGAATCATACTAATGCTCACAAGTGCTAATGCTAACACAGGGTGGAGACTGCGTGTGTGTAGCAACAACGACTGAATAGAGGGGATCATTAAATCCACGTTCACAAGCTCCGGCAGAAAAGTGACGTGCTTTTGCTCATCTCCGGGCGTTTAATAGTAAGCCTCCATAACATTAAATTCTATGGGCGGGAAACTCTGGTGGTTGTAACCTTTCGTTTCCCTCCCCCTCACTCACACGGAAGTGGAGTGGGTTGTTACACGAGTGCCTACAATGGTTACTCCTCTCTCTCTCTCACACACATAACGTTTCCCCTTCTTCTATTATCATTATGTTGGAGAAAACAAATGAGCCTCGTACGGAAGGCGAAGTCAGGCGTGAAACAACCGGTTCGTATCTCTGACACCCGTTTTGGGTTACTGAGAGAGAGTAATAAATGCCACGTTGCACCTACGGTAATGAACTACAAGGAAAAATAAGGAAGGCAAATATAAATAATCAGCCGAAGGAGAATCTGTGAATATAGCGAAGGCTGCAAATAAGCTAACATCTTTGACGTTTGCTTTGGGCAGAGACGGAGTCAGCTCTCTTCGCTGTAGGTGGCGCTGCTGTTAATGAAGTTTGTATTGAACTTGGAATTTTTATCTTTCCCTAAAAATACCCGAGGGCATCATCTAGAGTTTTATTTCTTTGTGGATATTTGAAATCTCTGAGTGCATTTGATTCATGTGTAATTGTTTGCAATGAGATTTGTTTGAGGGGGAGGGAGAGAGAGAGAGAGAGAGAGAGAGACCTGAATAAATTAACGCTCTTCGAGAAACTGTATTTTTCGGTTTTTTTTTTTTCACTATATAAAACTAAAGAATCCCAATCAGTTCGAAAAATAACTGTCTATATTAACCATTGGTTACGAAATGTACCTTTTATTAACAAGAAAAAATAAATAAAAAAGAAAGACGTGCGACATTTTTAAACTGCGATGATAATGTCTGAAATTCCAAGCATTTCTTGGCAAAAAAATAACTTTTACTAAAGTAATTATATCGAAGAGGCGCTAAAAGAAGCCTCTTTCGCTTATATTGGTATTTTTCATACACATCTCCACTGTTGCATTTCTTAATATTGAGGAATATGTGGATATGTTATTCTGCCATTGTATGATTCCCAAACTATTTGTAATCGCTATACTATTAGTCAAATGATTATTATCCAAACCATCTATTATCAGAAATGGCAAAATATCTAATTTCATCTACTTCCTATATGAATATAAAAATGTAAATCGCCATATAATGGCCGCTGTTCAGTTATACATTTTTCTAGTTGAATAAACTGCAGTAGTAGGTAAATGAGTAAAGGAATAGTAATGATAAATATTAAATGGGGAAATACAGAATAAAGAGAGGAGTTGCCTGCTAATATACTTCCAGTTTTACGCCTTACGCGTAGGCCCACATCGTACCATAAAGGTGTTCAAACCAAATCGGATGTAGTAAGGTGGTTAATCCTTATTCCCGTAGTGTCCTATATCTGTATGTTGTGTGTGATCTTATGGTCGGTTTGCCTGTTTTTCGGGATGAAAACTAAATTCATCTACGTTTGATTCTGCTGTTAATATAATCATTTTTAATAAGAAGGCGTAGCGTCACATCCGGCTTAGTCAACTATCAAACAAACGAACTATATATATATATATATATATATATATTATATATATATAGAAGAACGCCAAAATTGGAGGCATGATGTTTTTTCGGACAACTAGTTTGTGAAGACTGGGAAAAAAAAAAAAAAAGAATCCCTTACGGTCCCCAATTTGACACATCTGTTTTAGATAAGCAGGTTTATTGCGTGAAGCAATAAACTAGGTTTATCTTTCCCTTCTCACTGGTCTTCATCGTTCAGGCAACCTTGAAGTGTGACGCAACAATATACTTTAGGAAGTTGTGTTAGAACCAACATAGAACAAAGCTGAAATGTGACACAACAATGCCTTTATAATTATCTTTAGGATCAGATGTTTCGAAGCCATTATTACAGTTTTTAAAACAAGCAGGCCCAGGACGGCCACATGGCCTAAAAAGTCATGTTGGGAAGAAGATTTTGTTTGAATTGAGAACATGGTGTATTGGAATGAATCAATCCATTATTGACAAGGTTTTCGCACTTCATCTGGGCTGTGAAGCGCATTAGTCTGAGAACAGTGGTACTTCAATTACTGTATTCTTCATTTACATACGTGAAAGCAAAATTATAGTTAGGCTGCGTCATCAAGTGCAAAGAAATCAATAAACATTCAACCATTGATTAATTACAATTCTTTGACTAAAAGTATGTGTAAAGTGAATTTAATCTTTAGTTTGAATCCTAAATTTTAATAGTGATACACAGAGCAATCGGAAAACAACAATGGTTTTTGTTTTTAACTTGGAAAAATTAAACATTGAAATCGGTTGCTATGGAAATAACAGAATGAAGACTGCATTGTTAAAACTAACGAGCTATATTTATTAATGTCGTGACTAGGCTTAATGGCGATTGGTGATTCATATCGGCTAATTTGCATGTTGCTCGGTGGCAGAAAAGTATCTCGGCTTTAGTTAATATTTCCTAATAACACGCCACACCTGATAGATGACATTGATGTCTTTGTACCTTCATGTTTCCACCCATAGAATACAGAAACAGACCAATCCTTTGAGACATAATCCTGTAATTTATTGGTGTTATCGCTACGAATACTGCCTGCTCGTACCACAAACGACTGATAATTTCATTTGCTGCTGGAAGCCATTGTCCATTTGTGGCAACTAAATCCACCTGTCACATCCACTCGAAAAGAGTGAAAAGTGATCGGAATGCAAACTTCAAGGCTTTTTTCTGAGACCTACGGGGGGAAATCTAAAAAAGGAGTTGCGCATCTAATAAAGAATCGTCAAACTATTCCCAGATGGACCCGAATATCCGATAGTACCCGGTGTATCATGGGAAAATGCTACAGGCTGGTGAGTGATGACCCTCGGAACAGCTAATGTGCACGGATTGCCTGGAGTCGGGCTGTCGGCGTCCAGTGAGGGCGTGGTCAGGTTTAGCTGTCGTTATGTGCCCTGCAGTGATCCGTAGAGATAAACTTAAAGCATTGGTCTCGTCTGGCTTCTGAGATGTTTTTATCTCGACCGTGAAAACTCCCTCTAACGGGGCCACAGATGTTTTTTTTTTAAAGGCCACACTTTTCTGCTACTTCACACACAACAAAAGAACCACTTAAACATGCTGTCGACGAACACTGGGGTGTAGAAATGTGCCGTGAGCATACGTATACGGCGTGCTAAGGGCGACACAAGGATACACCGTAGCCTTTTGCACAAATTGGAAGGTCGACGCTGTTCTTTCTCCTCTGCCATTCGTTTAGCACATCGTTGGAGTGACAAAAAGTGTAAATCCTATTCGTTCCATCTTCAATCTACCATCTCGTAACTTCCAGGGTTGTGTGTTCTACCTAACAAGTGAAATATCCGCAAAATTGCGGACAGATGGTGCTGACACCCGGCGCCCTCAAGGTCGGGGTTGCGGAAATCACGATCATAGTAACGGGTGGTCACCATGGATACCTTGTGGCTCATAAAATAGACACACGCATTCACTAAACGTGCGCGCGCGCACACACACACACACACACACACGTAGACATCAGACTCTTGCCTGCAAGACGTCGTGAAGGAGTGTGATGTTTTTGAAAGTGTGACAGATGCTACGCATTATTTTACTTTTCTTTTTTGAAATCCGCCTCGTTATAAGAGCGCTCCCGGAGATCAAGGTATTTAAATGGCGCGCATGCGTACAAAAATTCATAAAGTTCCACCCTCCCTCTTTTTTTACATAGAACGATTTCAATGCGCGTAATTTTATTCCAATTTCATTCGTTTGTCAGAGAATATAAGTGTTGTGACCTTTGACCTATTAAGAAACGGCACACAATGTCGTAATGGTTAGAAGAGCGAATACATATCTTCTGATTCGCATCATATAATAATAATCATCGAATAAAAGCTACGGACGATATCATAAATAATTATAACGACTCATGAAAAATATGCAAGCGATTAGCAACAATTCTCTTTGAAAACATGCTAGATGTAAAATAAAGAGGTCAAGTCTTGAGTTGATCAGCTAGCAAGATGATTAAATAACAACTGAAATTAAATATTAATGTATAAATCTAACACTAGCATCAACAAACGTAAAGAGATAAGGCGAATAGAATAAACATATCCATAGTTTTTTCAATATTATATTATCTTTGTATTCTTTTGGATTCTGCTAACAATTAAACGTATATCTGTTTGCATTGTTGACGAAAGCGCCACCATCAGAGCAGATGGCTAATACATGCAGACGGCCATGACAGAAACATATGTTATGAATGTAAGCTGTCAGCCAAAGGTTCATCGACTTAGATGACGTCCCCTTAACTCCTAATACAGTTTTGATATCATTATGACACGTCATCGAACTGCTAGCCAATAAGAGAACACAGTGGTTATCGGTTGCTAACCGGATGTTCACTGGGAAGTTAACATTTGCTTCCTTAAGGTACCTCCTCTGTATTCAGAGTCCATCCCGCCCTGGTGGTTCCCTTCTCTTCATCATGACGCCAAGTCATCCCCACCCACTTTTATGGTGTCTTAGTACAAAAATACATTTCGATCAGTTATGTCAGGATTGTGGGCATCTGTCGAAGATTTAAATGCCGGTAAGGGGGCCCCCGTTAGGTCAGAATTCTCCGGGTGTAGATGGGTCGATTCATTAGGTTTTTTATTAGAGTGATTAGGGTTAATGAGATGAGTGCTTGGGGTTCGTTTCAAGGATGAGGGAATACCTCTTTCTTTAAAGAAAAAAATGAGCAGGTAAGATGAGTCATCGTATTACACTCAGTTGAAGTAGAGGTCATCATGCAGTTGATCTTTGACGGCTATTATAAAAGAGCAAGCTGACGACCCAAATTGCTGAAAAGTGAATGATGATATTGTCAACAAACTGACTTCAGCCTTCTGTGGATCGTTTTTTACTACGACATAAACAAATACAAACCTTGTGATGATGTTGTGGAAGTCAGTAGAAGAAACCAGTTTAACTTCCGGATCACTGTTGCTTTATTTTGTTGGATTATCCGATATGTCAACATCTTGAATGTCGTTCACTTTTCTTTAATAGATTTCCTGCGTGTATGACACTATTTTTTTTTTTTCCAGCACGATCTCTGTTCTCCAAACATCGGTAAGATACAATATGTCTTCTCTTTAGTTGATTTCTGGTATTGCAGTTCAGTGGTGTCTTGATGGAAAAACATATATATTTTTTCCATCTTTTTGAAGGATAAAAATGTATTTAGTCCTAAATAAACTATAATCGATTATAAATACCTTCAGCATTTTATATATTTCACTCGAGCTAGCAACGAAAATTAAACGAATATGGGGAACTCCCCTATAAATTGTAATCCATCAGCTTTGAATGCATAATATGCATTCAAACTATGAAACATCTCTTAAGTTTTGTTTTACATAATATAAAACTGAGTTTTTGTTCGCTAAAATTAGATACATAATACAGTTCTTCGTTCGCTCCATTTTCCCAATTCTGACAACCTCAAAAGAAAGCGAATTAAAAAAAAAAAAGTATTTGGATATTGTGTATGTAATTGTTAGTTCAAAGCCTATAACTTTAAGTGAATTTAATGAGTAACACCTGCTAGATTCATTCTGTCCGTCTGTACGCATATAATAATTGCTCTAACTACAGGAGGTTCTAAAATCCCGTGGTAGGCCCGGAGGTTTGCGATTGTCTTTAGATAGGAGATGAATTTCAATGCTTGGTGCGAGATAACTTCCCCCCCCCCCCCCGAACACACACACACACACACACACACACATTGAAAGGTGTGGGGATATCAAATATTATGATAATATTGCTCTACCAAAATGCTTTTTGTATACTTCATATCAGTTTTATTTTTTTATTTATTCAACTGATATTTTTGTATGATTTTTTCTTTTAGTGTGCTCTTTTTTTTTTTCGTGAAGCGTCGGAGGAAATGTTGAAATCCGTAAAAATTAGTGAACTCGTTACACAAGTAAAACTCAAGTGGCTTCCTGTCCAATAATATATATCGCACCCCTTGTTTACTACTCCAATCGACTCACTAACTATTGACCTTTGCTCCTGAACAGGGTTGTTCCTCAAAATTTCACATACCCAACGGCATTCAAAAAATTAATGGCCGTCGCGAGAGGTCAAAGGTAAGGAATGTAAGAGTGTGGTTTTCGTGTTCCGGATGTGGCAATGTTAGAAAATGTTTCGTCAACAGACGTAAAGAATTTCAGACTTCTGAGAACTTTAAAGGTGTGTTTAGGGGAAGAGAAATGGAGGGTTTCGATCTATAAGGGGGGGAAAAAAGTCCATTTTGCAATTAACTCGAGCAATGTGATGGGAGCCCTTTCTTTAGCTTACAGAAAAACTGAAGTCAAAGTTTGGAAGTAATTAATCCAAATGAGTTAATTACCGATAATTTATTATTCATAATGAAAAACTATATTAAAACAAATCAATGGGGTTATGATTGTTTATTTCTGCTTTATTTTAATTGCAATAAGGGAAATTGTAGAAACAAGCAAACAGAACGATCTTTACTTGCACTCCGGGGTGAATTTCTCAATAGAATATTCTTACTTTGTCACTTAAGTCGTTGTATTTCCACCAGAAACTGCTGTTTTCCTCCCATTAGGTAGTGCTCTACCCTTTAGAGCTCGTGACTTGAAATGTATCTACCAACACGTGACTCATAATGGCTTTTGTTGCGTTGCACTCATCTCAACATTCAACTCAATGGAAAACTCCTAGGCTGAGCCAGATCAAATGAACGTGGGTGGGACATCATCAGAATAACTCTTGCGTTCAACGCGACAGGATACGAATGAGGGACTTCATATTTCTCAGTCATTGCTGATTTTCAATGGCTATGATTACCAATAGTTGTTAAGAATATAAGTAATCCGTGGTCCAATTTAACATGGAAGATTTAGAATATTAAGTAAAGAGATAAAGTTTTAGGGGAAGGCGATGTATGGGAGTAATCAACTATCTGACGTAACACCCTTCGACTGAAATCTCGAGAAGAAAGACTAAAATGGTAAATGGAGGAAGGTTGGGTGGATGTAGAGGAAATACGAAGAAGAAATAATTTTTAGTACTCCATCGGGTGTTTCTATGACAACGTATTTGGATGTAGTGAGTGCAGGATCACAAATAAGGGATGAGAAAGAATATGTCCACCCAGCGTATAGGGAAAGGTCATACGAAACACAAAAAAACTACGCCTAAGTTGTAGAGATAGAAAGAGACCATTAATCTTTGGGCTTAGTGAGGTTGACGAAAGCTGGAACAAAGAAAGTTGACATTATTGGTTCGGCACCAATAGAGAGAGAGAGAAAGATGATGTTAAAAAGTATAAAATTATTTTTAAAAATATACTTGAGGAGAAATAGGACAGTTGGGAATCTCGATTAATACGCAAACCATTTGAATATCAGAAAGTGTCTTGTTATTCATTCCCGATTAGGGTTAACAATATTTTAAGCAGATAGTTGTTTTCAGAATCTTCTAACCTAAAAAAATCCCCATTTCTACGCTACCAAAATTGAATAGTAGAAAATAAATTATACTCATTACCTCAAACCCGAGTCGCTGTTTTTCTGCTGCTTGGAGAAAAGGAAAAGGTGTGATAATAGGCAGGGTAGTTTAGAGGGGTAGGGAGCAGTCTTGTAAGTAGCGGTGCTCATCATTCAAAGAATAGGAGTTCCAATACTATGTGTTTATAGGTAAAATGGTAAGGGAAATGGCTAATCATAGGTTCGCTTAGTTTTCATAAGTGTAGGGCGGTTTCTATTGGTAACAGGAAGCCCTTAAAATAGTGCCATACTAAGTGCTTACTAACATCGTAGAAAATAACTTTATTCATAGAAAATGTCTGTTATGAACCTATTAGGCTGTCATATCTATCTACTAGGGATTGTTTTCCGTCATGAATATCTTTATTAAAAAAAAAAAAACTGTAATGATGTTATTATTGGAAGCTATCTAAGCCAAGTATTCGATAGATTTACTATAAATAAGATTGCAAAACATATGACAGAAATAAATAAAGAAAATGAAGATGTACTTATATTGTACGTGGGGATCAGTTAAATTTTATTATATTTTAAAATGACAATGTCACCTGCGAAGTGTGCAATACATTACAAACCTGCAGTACATCAGTATCACAGATTAGTAAAGGCATCATATAAGTGATGCCTTATAGTCATGGCATCGGTGTTTTGGGATGCTAGAGGCATTTTGTTTATTAATTATCTTGAAAAGTGTAAAACAATAACCGAGGAATATTATTCTGATCTTTTAACCAGAATAGACGAAAAAATTCGTGAGAAAAGACCCGGTTTGAAGAAAAAAAAAAAAACATCTTTCATCAGGACAATGCACCTGGCCACAAAGGTGTTTTGGCAATGAGAAAATGAAGGGATCCGCACTATGAATTGTTGGAACATCCACCCTATTCCCCAGATTCCCTCTGACTTCTATCTCTTTCCAAAACTAAAATTCTTCCTCGCCGGTCAGCGTTTTTCTTCGAATCAAGAGGTGATTGCAGCTACAGAGGGGTATTTTGCAGATCTTACTGAGAACCACTACAGGGACGGGTTAATGGCGCCGGAATAAATGTATTAGTCTTAAGGGAGATTATGTTGAAAACTAAAAATAATTTTGAAATTATAAATTCGTTTTTTCATTGTTAGGCCGAGAACCTTTTCAGACCACCCACTTATGAAACTGGGAACGTTACTCTTGAGACCCAACAGATTTTTTTTCAAGCCGTTTAGGCTTTTATTTAGCATGCTGTGATCTGTCATCGGACCATAAAAAATCATTTTCCACCTAAAGACCAGAAACACATGCATAACGAGATTTAAATCGGTAAGTTTCTTGTTGGCTGTAAAGATGATACGCTATTAGACTGACTAAAAATTAAAATAAATTATTTTAATTAAATATAAATAGTATTTTATTAAAATAACAAATTGAATTAGCCAGTGTTTCAATGGTGTATTTCTTTAAATAGTTGTTTAGTAGACAAAGAATTCCAACACATAAGTTCTGTTAAATGACCCATAATTAATGCAGTCCAGGTTTTCTTGTTTGGATGGGAACTGTTCTCCTGTTGCAATCCGTGACATAAAATCACTCATTGTTAGTGTTGCTCCGCTATTTCCCCAGCTCAATGATACGTTCCCTGTCCTATTATAGCAATACTGCTGCATTTCAGAGGCTTGTATAGTTGCATTTATCATTCGTCCGATGCCTCTCCAGATTTCCAGCGCCATTTATAGGATGTCATTAATCAATTATCTGCTGGTAATGACTCTGTTTGTATTTGGAAATTTCAGTATTAGCACATTACGTAATTGAAATGTTTGTAGGCATGCTTTAATAGATAGCCATGCAAATTCCGTTGCGATATTCCCAGCTACAACACGACATTCAAACAGAAGGTTAAATCATTATTTAATGGGTTCAGTTCACAGTATACACTTTAGACAGTATACTGTCTCGCAGTGAACTCTCCGCTACGAGCAGAACACCCTGCTTAACTGATATTTCGCACGAAACCAAACCATAGTGGGACAAGTGAATCTAGAACTGTGTTCTCCCCCATGACCTTAATTTTTGTTTCTTGTTCTTGCTACAAAATAAGACTGTGTAGGGCGATAAGACCAACTGGTACCCTGTTCACACACACACACACACACACACACACACACACACACACACACACACACACACACACACCACCTGAATTCCTTCTTATCGGCAAGTGATGCTAATTGCATGAAATTCCACATTTTCCTGTTCCGATATTTTAATTCTACACTTCCTTCAAGTTTCATTGAAGTTCGGAGCTCAACTTTCATATCAGTGACCTCACTATTATGCGGGACGCATTTTGAACCATAGTTCACTTGACCTTTGGTTCGAAAACCAGAATCGTAACCTCAAGGATGCGAGGGAATATATATTCACCACGACCCAACTAATTTTCGTCCAAAAAAAAAAAAAAAAAAAAGGGAGAAGAAGAGAGAGAGAGAGAGAGTGTGTGTGAAAACTTGATTAGTTGGTGTCAGGGTGTCAATAAGGATTTTTTTCTATTGAAATTTTGAAAGTTATTTTCTTCGGTTTTTTTTTTTTTTTTTTTTTGTTATTATACGATAATTTTCAAATTTCATGAAGGAAAAACCCTCACCCCTCATATGAGATTGAGTAAACCAACTTTCGATCTTCTCAACAAAGTGTATATGAGCGTAAAATTCACCCCATTCTTCTTGTGTTCTCCCAAAGTGCCCTCATAAACAAAACGGCTAAACACAGAATATATATTAACTTATATTAACCTTAATACCATTGAGTTTAATGGGAATTACTCATATGTAAATAGCACGCTCCATACTTTAGGTGGTAGATGATTTTCATCACCCGGTGTGACACCACTGTTTGCTTATAAGAGATCTGAAGTGCCCTGCACAAAAGTTCGTTCCCTGTTATATCTTTAGTAGCGAGTAAACCAAGAATGAAAAACCTTAACACTAAAAGATCATTAACGAAGCCATGTTATTTTTAATTGTCCACGAAATCGTCATTATCTCGGAGATTTGGGTCATAAATACACCAAAAGCTTGTAGCGTTTTTTTTTTTAATGATCATTTATATAAACGATTTTCACTCATTAATTACATAATAAATCATGGAAAAAGTAATAAACAAGTAATAAATTTGAAGCTTACATACGAACAAGCAGCCCCTTCTCTGCTTGTAAATCTTGGGATGTTTAATTAATCATCAGTGTAATGCGTTGGAATATTGCTTTGGTCAAAGGAGTAAACAAGTCACTTCGGTGAATGGAAATGTAGAAAATGAGGAAGTACCCGAATTCCTATAGTGTTCGTATTCTAGCAATGAAAACGCAGTTCTGAATGAATGAATCAACATTCGAAATATATTTAATAAACAATAAAATATTAAAACGATGCATTTTTATTTCAGCTGATAGATCTATTTTATTTATTTATTTTTTTTTTTACATAAATTACTGAACAATTTATCATAATCGAATTATCTTTGATAAGAGACTGTAGATGGCAGCACTGTCGTTTAGTCATTCTCATATGTCAGAGTTAAGTAATTCTAATGCAACTATAAAATTATATGAGAAAGATAATTTCGAGAATAATCTCACACATAATGTCGCTTAAAGAAACCCAACATGTATTCATAATATTCATAATAAGAGCGCATGCACTGATTTTGCTTTCTAAGCTGAAATCAGCGCTTGCTAAGCTTTCTACGTTGGTGGAAGTCGCAAAAAATAAAGCAGTTTCAGAAAACCACATCGTTTCCCTTATTTATAATATCATTTAAAAAATGTTATAAAAAACTTAAAAGAGTGCTGGAAGAAAAAACTAAATTTTTCCAAAAATATTTTATAATAAAAATAAAAATTTAAATATTTAATGTAACATTATTCTTTATTTGATATTATATATAAAATTATATTATATTTATGAGAAAAAGACTAGCAGAAAAATATAATGTTCATAGAGATTATGATCAATTGGCTTTTTTCCTCCAAATTCAATCTTGGATGGTCTTCGGGCAATTCTTTAAACATAAACTCAATTATATTGCTATTTTTCGGAGACGAACATCTGCCATCGTCATATAAGACTGATTACCTCACTTTCAATTGAAAAGTCCTATAAAGGTTCATATAGTGGAAAGGGATTCGGACCAGGGGAGAATTTATTGCGACCGAAAGTAAGATAAATCAGGATATCAACAGTATTTTAAAATTAGTTTCATGTGATACAATATATTCATTGGAGTGTATCCTCTGCGTATATTCAATATTCTAATATATTTTAAAAAAATATCAAAAAGACCATATTATTCAAAGCAGAAAAAGAGCATTACTGTATTTAAAGACATGATATCTCTTAATTTAATCGTAGAAGTGTTTAAAATGCAGATAAAAATGTAAACAACGATATTAAGTCAATTAATGCCAACACGCGAGAAAAATAAAATTGAAGAAAAATTTTGTATGTATTCATATAACACAAGAGTTTCAGAAATTTACATTTTTTTAGTTCTATCGTGATAGGCTAAAGAATATTTGTCGTATAAGTTAGAAATAACTTCCTAAATTAATATTTTAATTATGCATCCTCCGGGAACGAATCATTTTTTATAAAATGGTAGGCTTTTTTTTTTTTTTTTTTTTAGCAATCGCTATTCAGAAGTTCTTAATGAGATTCTTAGACCAAGAATAAGAAAAGATATACAATTAAAATCGTTTTTTATAGGAGTTGCCGACTACAGCAAGAAGTATGCCGTCTTAGTCGCTTGTGGATTCAAACCCAATCAAGAAAAGAAATCCTAAAGTAATCTATTCGGCTTTTGTTGCAAAACGATTCCACCTTCGTTAGCTAAAGACACCCCTTCGTCGTCATTTTTGTTATCGGACGTACGTACACACACACGAAAAAAGATGAAGCTTCTGCCATCCCCTTGTTAAAAAAAGAAAATATTATCAAAAAATCGAAAGTAAAGCTCCAGTTACTAATACAAGTGGGTCTTCCATAATTCATTGCCCAGGGTAGGCTCGGAGAAGGGCCGTTAAATAGACGGACAAAGAGATTCGTGAAAGAAACTAAGCATTCTTCTCTTAGCTAAAGTTATTTCCATATTAATGTGACGAAAGACAGAATAGTAATCTTCGAATAGTAACAAAGCAGTTTTACTATTGATAAAAAAAAAAGAGTCTCGAGTTCACATATCTTTCTGTTGACAGCAGTAGCGCCGCCTGGTGATAAGCAGAATTGTGAGGACTCAGAACAGTCATACCGAATTCCTTACATTTTAATAACAATGATTTCATGTTTAATTATGATCGCATTGTATTACCAGTTACTTCCAAATACAAGGCAACTCGTACTGAAAGTCACCTTAAGTCCATGGCAATGTTCTATACTTTTAAGTATTAATATTATGTTGTTGCAGCATTGTATTAAACGTTAGGAACATTTAACTTACAGCTAAAGGATGAAATTGTTGAATGCCTAAGCAGTATTCTCTTGGTACTTCGTGCTGTTAAAATAACTCAACGGCTCCCTGATCTCTGCATTGTCAGTCAGTTGATCTAGAATGCACAAGAAATTGACTCTTGATTCTAATTGTCTTTCGTTGTACATGGCGTGCTCTTAATCATTACGAAATAAATCTAGCACGGTGCACAATTAATCACAAAGATCGCATTTTAAATCCATCTAAATCTCGCTTCTTAAAATCAAATATTGTTTCATATAATTCCAAGTACTACAAATAATAAACAGTACTTGAAATAAGCAAGTATTTTTTTTCAAATACTTTGTATTGTTTTAGTACTTTGCCTAGTTTTAATATTTAGTACTTTGTTTTAGCACTTTGTCTAGTTTTAAGTCTAGTTTGAATGATATTTAGTACTTTCTTTTAATAGTTTGCCTAGTTTCAATAATATTTAGTACTTTGTTTTAGCACTTTGTCTAGTTTTAAGTCTAGTTTGAATGATATTTAGTACTTTCTTTTAATAGTTTGCCTAGTTTCAATAATATTTAGTACTTTGTTTTACCGATAATATTTGAGTACTTGTTTTAGTGCTTAGTGTTGCTATTTCACCGATGTTTTAGTATTTTTTTTCTTTTTGTTTCTCTAAGACACACACACATAAATAATTTATTTTCAATGTGTATTTGATTTTGGAAGCATTTTCTAAATCTTGATATCATTTAATATAATATTGACGAACTTATTGAAGCCTATTCCCCGAATAAACTACCTGAACTTTCTGAGAACGGTTGGGCTATTCTGCGAGGCCCTAATTGTGTGTGTCGATTAAGAGAGTCGGACAGAAATCATTACAACTTTTAAGGTGAAGGAATGACAGGATCTCCACTTAACGCCACGGTCTGTCATTTCTTTCCCGGGCTATTTGTCGCTGGCGGCAGTTAATCTGCGGTAGTTGTGACCTTCATTGGTCCCACCTACAAACCTGTCAGCAGCTCCCTGAACCATGCGGGTGGTAACATGACAGCGGGCAAACGTTTTCACCCTCCTATCCCCTCATTTTTTTCTTAAAGCCAGCTGAAAAATGCGGTCTGTTGTCACAGGAAACCGCTAAGGATCGCTGCGGCCTCTTGCTGAGCATGGAGAGCTTTATTTTTGCAGACTTTAACCGCCCACCATTGATAAGCAGCCACTAAATAGTGGAAAACAACCCAAGTGGACCAACACACAGGACAGACTTCTGTACACAGACACGTATAACTGTAGGATACATTACTTTTGACACCCCTCACACTTATCCCTCGTTTCCCTCGGAAAAGAATCGCTATTCAGACAAGACCTCCCCTTTTCTTGTTCCCTCTGTGTCAGACAAGGAGCTGAAAGTGACCATGTAATGCTTACATTTTTTTTTCGTATTTATAAAGACGAAAAAATATTATCATTTAAACATTTAAATATACTCAGTCAAAATATACAAAAACATTTGCTGATTATCTTCGCGATAAAAGAGCAAAAAAAAAATGGGTTTTAAATAGAAAATATTCAAGGTTCAAAGCGATCTTACGAAAAGACAACCTTTGGTCCGAGTTGCCTTATACTACTCGACACACAGGCTCTCTCTAAATTCGTGTCTTTTAAGTAGTGTAATACAAACCAACCAACTCCGTGCCAAAGATTGTCTCCTAGTTCTCTGTCACGTTAAAAACTCAATTAAAAAAAAAAAAAATCTTGTTCTGCTATTTGAAACCGGCTTTGGGCCAGGCCAAATGGAATTTTTGAGGCTCTTCTTGGGTAGTTTTGTTTTCGGCAACACTCCAATTCTAACCGTCTTTTGTACAAGTTAGATGAAATGGGATTTACTAAAATTTTGAATTTGAAATAAACAAAGGAACCCGTCTTTGTGGTTTTATTTTGATATCATTCAGGCCTTTTTTTTTCTTGTAAAAAATCGTCCAAGTATTAATAATTACACTAGTGGATTGAAAAACAATCAAGTTTGATATTTAGAATCCCCATTAAAAGTTATCGTGAGGCTGCTTCAATTCGGGTTTGCAGTCGGGCCATTTGTAGTGGAAAAATTAAGCAAAAACAAAAGTATATATCTGGACTATGTGAATAAATTTTCATTCTTGTATAGTGACGTCATCATGTTCGCAACAATTGAATTGTCATTTTTATTTTTTTATTATGTAAAAGAATTGTTTTAGCTAATTTTGTGTTTAAAAAATATTTTGTTTTAATAGCCAATCAGATTCGAGATTGCAATTGCCTTATCCGCAGGGAATGACCTAAATGGCATTATTTTTAATGCTATTGTCGTTGAACGTAGACAGGTATATAGCAAATACATCTCTGATGTTGTCAGTTAAAATAGGTCATGTTTCGCTGTTACGGAAACTAGAAAATTGTCGCACCGATCACCGTTGACTGACACAAAGAGGTATTGAACATCTGCTGAAATTGAATCAGGTTTCGTGTATTTGTGTTTCATTTTGTTTTGTAATATTTATCCGAAATCCTTCGTTACTTAAGAATAAAATGGTTTCACGTGGAATTAAAACTCGAGTTTGTATTGTTGTGCTCAACAAAGCTGTTCGGTTGGCGATCTGCACTTGACAGCTTTACGTGACGTAACAATGGCAAAGTGCTGACTGTTGAATAATTTTGCCTTTCGATTCTTGAAATCGGTGTTCACATTCGTGCTGGCTGGTGGGGTTTAGTTGAATAAAATGAGATTTAGTTAGAGCTATGGATTTGCGAGTGTGCAATAAAATACAAATAAAAAAAAAATCAAATAACATTAGGCTCAGACTTATTTTGCTTTCTCGTGGTCCGTTGAATTTAGCCTTTGCGACATGTTATCGACAGATAATATCCAAATTTTAGGAAGATATCCTCCTATCTAAATTCCTTTCCACAGTTCATGAAATTCTCGCTATGTTTTTTTTTTTTTTTTTTTTTTTTTTTTTCAACGTAGTCAAGAGCCATTTGGATGTTGTTCTTATAAAAATTAGACACTTTTAAAGCTGATCACTTTGAAGACCTGCTTACTCTAGGTTTAAAAGAACGTGGATAAAGGGCCCTAATGGATTCATATCTTCGAAAGAAAGAAGGGGAAAAACGAAGTTAGTGAATTAATTTTCTTAAGACATCAGTGTGATTTTTAATTTGTTTAGTAGGATGATTTTATAATGTCATCCAATTTTTGTATATCGACGTTGATGTATGCATCATCAGTGGCTTTAAAACCGTTATTAATTGAATTAACAATAAATGCATTTAAGAGAAATGATAACGGATATCTTTTAAATGATTTTGTTTAGCAGATGATATTCATCACCGGATGCAACGCTACCAACATGCTAGATGGAGGTCTGAATTGGTGTTATTATTATTCTATCCTTCCCATTCGTCCCTTAGGACGGGTTGACCCCCCCCCCCCCCCAACGAGGCACGTACGACGAATTAATGCAACCGGTGCTGCATCCCCTAATGGTTCTATTCCTGACTGTAATCCGTGTGTGTTCACGGGGTCGGTTTGTCTGTTCTGGTGGCAAAAAAAACCCGGAGTTTTCGGGTGAAAAAAAAACAATCCCTAACCCCGTATGAGACCGGCTAACTCACCTTTAGTCGAACAAGTCCAGATAAAAGTTCCTCACGTCAACGACGGGAATTGAACCCAGGTCGTCCCGACCAAAGGACTTCGTCTATATCGACTGAGCCACGGAAGCTTTATTATTATCAGCTTAGCCGAACTCTTAACCTTCCTGTGATAATAGCTTACTATAGGTTTACAGTCCGCGCGGTTAGCCGAGTGGCTTTGCGCTTCGCAACCATATGCCTGGGGAAGGAGTGTCCTGGGTTCGATTCCCATCGACGACGTGAGGAGCTTAAGGATCTGCCATAG
This sequence comes from Typopeltis vanoorti, assembly GCF_054136105.1. Classification (NCBI taxonomy): domain Eukaryota; kingdom Metazoa; phylum Arthropoda; class Arachnida; order Uropygi; family Thelyphonidae; genus Typopeltis; species Typopeltis vanoorti. Next base: position 34,872,450 of record NC_143550.1, on the reverse strand, counting down.
CCAAGTTAGCCGGTCTTGGGCGTGGACAGTAGGTTTTTTTCCCCAGTTTATCCTGGGGGTTTCCATCCCGCAAGCAGGCAAACCGGACCCGTGAACACAGACGGATCTACAGTCAGAAAATATACTACGCCAAGGAAGGCAACGGGAAACCACCTTGCGTCATTATCTCCCTAGTAATCAGCTGCAACCCTCTCAAGAGAGGAAGCCACAAGATCAGATCAGAATAGGTTTAAAATCCCTGGCGAGCGTCTATTTTTTATTTCATTTTATTTTTTTTTTACTTTCATTTATTTATTACATACATCTTCAAGGCCCACCTTTCCTAATTGGGTTGTGGGGGCAACAGCTGCAAGAGGAACTTCCAATGGTCACGATCCTCTGCCACCAAGCTCAGGTGTTCTGGTGGGATTCCCAAACGTGTCCACCCAAGGTTTTGGATATAATCTATCGAGCTTGTCCTTGGCCTCCCACCCTCTGGCTTGGCAAAGAGGGCCTGCTGAGGGAGCCTCTCTTGTAGCATTCTGACCAGGTGCCCGTACCAACGTAATTGTGATTTCTCAACACGGAGAAGCAGCGGTTCAGTATTGAGGATTTCCCGAATTGCAGAGCTTCTGACTTTGTCGAGTCTTGTCATCCCCGCAACCTCTCAAAGGAACCTCATTTCAGCCGCTTGGATTCGTGTCCGCATTCTTTCGGTCATTACCCAACTCTCATGACCATAGGTGAGGATGGGGACATAGACTGTATTGAAGACAACCAGCTTTGCCTTCTGGCTTAACTCCCGCTTCAATACTACCGAACGGCCAAGCTCCCGCAATATTGAGCTTGTTAAGCCAATTCGAGTATCTAGCTCTACGTCCCATTTTCCATCATTCGTGAATATGGACCCAAGGTATTTAAACTTCTCCACCTGCCTCATTGGGACTCCACTTACATGTAGAGTGCATTGGGATGGTTGTCTTGAGACCACAAATGTTTCAGTTTTGCCCACACTGATCTTCATTCCAGCTTCTGCACAAACAGCTACAAACCTATCCAGGGTTCGCTGGAGGTCATCTGTGGAAGAGCTAAGCAAAACTAGGTCATCTGAAAAAAGCAGGTGTCCAATGCTACATCTTCCAATTCTGACACACTCACTGCCTCGGCTGTGCCTATCAATCCAGTCCATAAATATTATGAAAAGGAGGGGTGACAGAACACACTCTTGGCGGAGGCCAACGGAGACTGTGAAAGGTTCAGACTTTGTGCTGTTCACCCTGACACAAAGCTCTGGGCATTCATACAGGGACTTGATGGCAGCTAATAGTTGGCCAACCACTCCATACTCCTGTACTACTTGCCAAAGCTTATCCCGAGGAACCCACTCATATGCCTTCTCCAAGTCCACAAAACGTGTAGACATTCTTGGCATATTTCCAAGCTTTCTCAAAGACATGCATTTCTTAAAGTGAAGATTTGGTCAGTTGTGCTTCTACCAGGACGAAAGCCACATTGTTCTTCCTGGAACTTTGACTCAACTATGCTCCTGCGTCTTTCCAAGCACCTAGCATACACTTTCCCAGGCAGGCTGAGCAAAGAGATGCCACGATAGTTTCTGCAATCCTTCTGGTCCCCCTTCTTGAAGACTGGTATTATTATGCCTGTCTGCCATTGCTTTGGTGCTCGCCCAGATATCCAAGTAGCCTGACACACTCGAGTCAGCCAGAGAACACCGTCTCGATTTAAGGCTTTTAGTATTTCGGGCTGAATTTCATCATCTCCAGCAGCCTTGCCCGATTTTAGCGATTTTATTGCTAAATGGACCTCTTCTTCTGTGGGAGTAGTCATTATCCCGATCTGCACCTCTTGGATGTCCACAACTGCTGGGCCACCCGGGTTAAGAAGGCTCTCAAAGTATTCCCTCCATCTGTGGAGGATATCCTTCTCGGTTGTTAAAAGTGCACCATCAGAGGCCTTAATTGCCCTTGCTGTGCACGATTTCCTCCCTCGAAGCTTCTGCTTTGCAGTCTTTACTGCCTCAACAGCAGCTTTTCGTGCTTCAGCATACCACAAACGCATCTCAGGTGACCTGACCCTAAGGCATGTTAGGTAGGACTCCTTTTTTGCCCGGACAGTTTTTTGGACTTTTGGTTCCACTAAGGTGTCCTTTTCTCCCTGCCCGTTGCCACGTCGAGCCGCTTTCTGCCACAGCATGAGAGTACAGAGGCAGTGACAGCTGTTCTGAACAGCTTCCATTCCTCCTCAACATCTGCAGTATGCTTGGGAATCTCTTTGAACCTGGAGGAAATGTCATCTGCATGCAAAATTCTTCCTCACAGCCTCATTTTTCAATGCCTCCCATTTCACACGGTATAGCTGCTTAGGCCTACCAGCGTTGATGGTAGCACCTGGTTTCTGAAGCTGTAGAGTGCACATAACAAGGTGGTGGTCAGTTGACAGTTCTGTCCCTCTTCTCACACGAACGTCCAACACTGAGGAAAATAGGTCTGCTGAGACTATAAAAAAGTCAATCAGAGACCTTTGTTCTAGTGTATCCCTGTACCAGGTATACTTATGGACTTCTCGGTGCTGGAAGAAGGTATTCATTATGGACAAGCTGTTAGTACAGCAGAAGTCCAATAATTTCAACCCATTCGGGTTAAGGTCAGGGGCGCCGTTCCTCCCAACCACACCCCCCCCCCCCCATGTCTGGTCATCTGTTCCAACATGTGCATTGAAGTCACCCATTAGCAGGACTGATTCCATGTCTGCCACCCTGTCAAAAGCAGCATCCACTTCCTCTAGGAAGGCTGAGTATTTGAATCCAGATTAGGTGCAGAGGCTTGCACCACAGCCAAATCATGGTTTTTCATCTGAAGCCTTAACACACATACCCGTCCCCCCAATGGGATCCACTCAGAAACACAGTATGTCAGTGGGGGGCTTGTGAGTATCCCCACACCCGCTTGAGCAGACATTGTCGGGCTCACACCAGAGTAGTAGAGCTTCCACCCCTTATCCAAGTCGACAGTTCCAGAGCCTCTCTTCTTGGTCGAAGAAAGCCCGACTAAATCTAGCCGGTAGCGCTTGGCTTCCTCGACCAGTTCCAACTCCTTCCCTGTCAGAGAGAAGATGTTCCAGTTTCCTAAAACCATAGTCTGGTGCCGTTGTCGTTGCCATTTCCGTCCTTTTGCAGAACCATTTCTTTGCGCTGCCCCTAAACACCTCCTCAAACGGGTAGCGGGCCCACTGATGGAGTTTCCTCTAGCAGAGTGCTGAGGAGTGGTGTCTAAGGGAGACTGTAACATATTTTTTGAACGGGTCCCTCTGCCTAAAACCCGAACGCGTCCCTTGGTAATCCGCGCGACGGACGATGCGGTATGAACATTTTTGGATGGCCTGATCATGTTGCAGTGTTTGATAATGTCCTGTTAGCACAAGATGAAATGACATAGAAAAATGGGAAAGATTTCCCTCCAATACTCTAATAGCATTGGGGGTAAGGAGCAAGAAGGGAAGAAAGAAGCAAAGAAAGAAGGGGAGAGGAACAGCCTACAGATAATATAACAGATGTATATTACATGAAGTAAGGCATGGTCCAGCATCAGATACCTCGGGTTTGCCACGCTCGTACTCACTAAAGTGAGCCTCTGAGGCTCTTTATTATTTTGATTTATTTATTATGGTCTGAAAATTCCTCTCTAGAGACTAAACATGGAACTTTTTTCAAGCCACTTCAGGCCATCAATAATCAGGGTGGAGGTCTCACGCTCACATCGGGCCATGGAGTTCATCTCCCACCTAAAAACAATCACAAACCCCGATGTCCACGGAGGAATTTGAATCCGAAGCCTGGTGGATTATATGAGCGCTTTCCACTCGGCCAACATGTTTGTAGAGTGCGTTATTAACCTCCTATTTAAAAATAAATTCCTAAGAATAGCGATTAGAAGTCCAGATTGCAACATTCTAAATGCAACCCCCCCCCACCATAAGACAATTCACCGTACATCGACTGCTAAAAGGACAATGCTATCGAACCCACCCTTCCGAGACACATTTGAAAAGGAAATGAAGAAAGATTTAAGTGGCTTCACTTTAAGGGAACCCATCTCGAATAAAGCAAACAAAAAAAAAGGGGGTGGGGGTGGGGGAAACTGGCTTAGGTATTGTCGAGTCACGAACAAAGTGAACCCGACCTTAATTTCCTCCTTTTCATGCCGCTCATTTGACTATAATTACACAATGAGCCATAAAACACAGCTAATTAACTAACAGTAATTACAAGTCATTAGCATGTTATCTCATCACCCTTGTCCGGAAGTAGAACAGTTTTACACTTTCCGCTTTAACAAACCCCGATAACTTCTCCATTATCGCTTGATTATATTTTTAGTCCTTTGCCGACAGTGGTCCTATTCCCCCCCCCATCTCACATGTACATTATCCCCCCCCGTCGCTCCTCCCTTTCCATGATAAACGAGCGTTAAACAAGTAAGACAGATTGGGGGAGGTGAAAAGGACTCAGAAAACACACACATACAAAAAAAAAAAAAAAAAAAAAACCATCTGGTGACGAGAATAAGACCAACATGTGTTGCTATGGTAACACATGTGGAAGTACTCACGGCTGTTAATCCGATGACGGAACGCGAATAGTTGCACATTAATTACCTTTCAACGTTTATGTACAAAGCAACACCCCGTGTACTTGATGTAGTAGCTGTTTCAAGAAGACACCCGCGCTACAGAAAAACGATTGTTTTACCAGCAGTGTTTGTCACAGTTCAAACATCGACAAGCATATTGCTCATCTTTTACTAGACTGAACATTATTATATCAAAAGGTGCCACTCTCCATCATACACAATAACTACATTATTACAAAACGTCAACAATGAGAATATAATAAATGATATTAATCATTTTGTCCTATGCCTGAGCCACTTTCTATAAATTATAGCAAATCGACATCTCATTGTTGATAATTAACAGCTCAACAATACAGAGCTCGCGCATTTCATTTTTTTTTTTTTTTTTTTTTTCCTAAACAGGTCGATCATTGTTGATGCTCATGCTCAACAATACTTTACAATTTTATTAAAAACCATTTCTTTTTAATGTTTTTCCAAGCGATTCAATAATGCCACACGATAATAATTGCATATTTTTGAATCTACGATGCAGTTTTTGCATCACAAAGAGATATTCTTTATCAGTTTCCATTTGAATTTCACACAACGAATGATCATGCATTATCAACTCCATATCAAGTGTTCCAACTAATATCTCCGGTTTTAAAGATAAAATTTAAATTTCAATAATTTTACATTACAGTTAAACATCACCGTTTCTTATAACCCATTCCTTGAAACTATTTCAACAAATTACATTTGTTCAAATTCAATCGAAGCAAACCTAATGTGCGCTCTCGCTTTTAGAGTAATCCAGGAGGGTGGGGAGATGTTTATAGTTCGTCATTACCTCCTACAGGTAATGAGCACATTCTTCCTACTTTCATTAGTTCCTCCAAACTCTTCTGCATCTTTACAGTACCCAAACCTTATTTAGCATTCAAGATATTTTTGAGAAATTCCAGAACCTTCTTTTTTTTAGCGCTTTACCTGATGGTAATACGTCGGTACCAAAAAGAGGATCATAACTGCGCTGATAGGCAAATGTGTTTAAGTGACAATAATAGAGGGAAGTAGCTTATGGTCTATCGCCAGTAGATCGTGTGTGTGTGTGTGCGCGTGCGAGCCTAATGTCCTTCCTGGCTTGATGATGATTACTGTGCTGCTAGATGAGGATTGTGATCACTTGTAAAAGGCCGTATCGACCCACCAAATGTTTGGTGAGAACATATATTCTTAACTATTTTTTTTTCTGTGGGTTTTCTTTATTCGATTATAGTCATTTAGGTTTGTTTTCAATGATCCTCAGTAATTGAGGTTACAGAGATTTTTCTGTTCCATAATTTCTTAATAGTCTTTAATGCTAGACATTATTTAGGTGGAATAGTTCCTTACTCTGCCCTTAGAGTGCCGAAGAACGGACAATTTTTCTAGTGTAATGGTGTCTCTGTTAATCTTATCAGACGTAAAGGCAGAGAAGGAAGACATTAAGCTGTCGTAAGCAAAACAAACTACGGAGTTAAGCAAATGGTCTGATTTTTCTTAGAACAAACTTTTCAGTTAATTAAGCTATCTGGCTGATACCTTCTCAAACTCGTATTCACAAACTAAGGGGTATTCTAAGAGACTTACTTTACTTCAAGTCTCGGTGTTACGAGAAAGAAAAGATATATTGTAAGGGGATATTTAATTTCAAACTATCTTCACTCAAAATTTCATTATTGGTTCGCTTAAGTAGTCTGTGATACTCGTGGGTATAGAACGAAGAGATATAAAAAGGATACTTTGCCCAAAAAATAAAAGGATTGTTCAACTCTGATTTCGCTACAAGAAAAGGCATCCTTCGTAGCGCAGCTGAAGAAAACTGTCTTATGATTGAACAGACGTGAATTCGTCCTATCTAGAACACAGGAACATTTCTAAGAGAAGACGAGTTCGCCAATTTTATACTAAGGTACAATAGGTTTATTTCTCAGATATTCGGGAGATTCCTCCCTCCCTCCCTCCTGAAAAACAAACGAACCGTTGAAAACATATAATTTACTTCCTTTGTGGTCTTCGTTGGATATTCGATGTAGTTTCAAACATTTATAGCAAAAATTAACTTACGAACAACAACTAACTAGGAATGTTAAAATTAAATAGAAAGTTTATGTCTGTTAAAGAAGAATTCGGTTAAATACATCATCATCAAATTCCTGCCATGTACCCTCAAGGGGTGTACAGGATATGATAGTACTACACGAAAAATTTACATCATTACTAACTTCCTATCTACAAATTTCCTCCAAATCCGTCTGTTACTTGTCAAGACTCCAACATTACCAGATCTTATATTTCTATCGTCTAAGGCACTTTGTACCGTATCAATCCACCTATATCTTGGTCTTCCTCTGGGTCGTTTTCCTGCCAGCCTGGCAGAGAACACTTGTTTTGTTAATCTTTCCTCGCCCATTCTGTTTAAATGACCATAAAACCTGAGATTAGCTCTGCTAATGCATTTCTGGATGCTGACAATGTCAAGTTCTTCGCTGACATCCTCATTTTTAATAGCTTTTCTCTTGACATCTTGTCATATGCCTTTTCGAGATCTACAAAACTTAAATATAGATCTTTTTATATTCCCATGATTTCTCAACTGTCTGTCGTAAAGTAAAAATCTGATCCTGACAGCCTTTATGTGGCCTGAATCCAGCTTGTTCTTCCCCAAGCTTCTCTTCCACAATCCTTCTAAACCGTCTCTCCAGTATACTTGCATAAATCTTACCAGAACACTCAGTAGAGAAATACTTCTGCATCGGTTAAATATTTAGCAGTTTACCTGTGAATATTAGGCATTTAGAAGAGGTAATTATTGAGGTACACAATTTACCTAACGATCTAAGGAGGAGAAGGAAGAAACTGTTGATATCTTAAATCATTTGGCACTTGACAAGGTCATTTGATTCGGCAACTGATAAGGTAGAGATGATATATACCGCCTGTCACGTAAATAGATGTCGTGGTTAATCAGTCTACTTTTGATTATCTTCAATGAATCACCGCAGTTGTAAATAGCGCCTTCTAATTGCAGCTTACAAGGGTTATTCCAATTCGTAAGGGTGGTTTCGTGGAGAATTATAAATCGGTGACCATTTTTAGTGCTGTCGAACTTTGCGATAAAGTTCGGTGTTAAGGTTCTTAGATTTAGGTTCAAATATTAAGAAAAAAATTCCTCTCTCTTTGCTAGCGATATGAACTGGGCAAAGTAATTAACTGTTGGGATGATCCTTGTTTCTTCTCAGGATAATGTTAAAAGATTTGACGACGAAGCGAGCGATTTAAACTTCAACGTGAACAAACGCAAGTATATCCGATTTGATAAGAAGATAATAATAAATGGATAATTAATAAAAACAAGGCTTTGGGTATTTTTGTTGATATGAATTTAAGTTTACGAATCATACTGTTGGGAAAACGGAGTAAACCTCGACATAGCCTGTGATTAAGAGAGATGAAGTCCTGATACTGTTGTACAAATCGTTAATTTTTGTACACGTGATTAAAGTTGGGAGCCGTTAATCCCAATGTGAGATTACGGTTCCCAATTTTACTCGCCAAGGTTTTTAATTGGTGTCAAGAAAATTAAGGATATTCTAAGAAGGTTGACAGAGTGTGCAGAGGGATTGTCTCGTGAATATGATGAAAATTAGTTCGTTGTAATCTGATGAAAATATCTAGTGGGAAGCGGAGAAACGAGATTAATTTGGTTCCCGGCAGGTATATGTTTGTTGCACTTTGCCAAATAGGGATTAGTTAACTACGGGATATAATAAGGAAAACAGGGATTAACAGAAAGAGAGAAAGTAGGTTCATTTTTTACTGCGGCTTTTTCACTGCCCAGTAGCGGATTATAGAAGGGGTGAATTTTAGGTGGCTTTTTTTTGGAGAGAATTAGATGGTTGTGGCTGTTGGAGGGGTTAATTAAAAGTTGGGTAATAATTATCTGGCATCGTTGAACATGTTGTGTGTTTTCATATAAATATGTACGTAAAATAATAATTAAAATAAAAAAATGTGATGTCTCCTGGGTAAAGGCCGATAATAATACTTTTTATTTAGATTTTTTTTTCGACAGCAGTACATCAATGCTTAATTTTCTTCTTCCCTCCCTCTATATTTTTGCATAAATAGTTTCTCCCTGATTCCCTGACCTTTTTCCTCATTTATCCCCCAGATAAGTATTGCTTTACCCCGATCTGGTTAATGCACACTTGTCATCTTTGTAGTTTAGGTATACTTTTGGTCTTCTAGAACTCAAAATTGCACATTTGTCGCTTAGTGATAACTAGCATCTTTAAATCACATTTTCATTAGAGAATTAACTGATTTATGAGTATCTTCACATAAGTAGTCTTGCAAATGATAATCATATTATTCTCATTAAACCTTCTGTTTTTAATTTGTCTCTATAAATAAATGTTTTATTTTTATTCTTATAAACACTCAAGATAATGCATATCGTGGCTTGAAATCTTGGGGCTGCAGCTTTCGAAATATACATACACACTGTAACTACAGTATATACGTGTTTGGATACAATATCAAAATGATGGTAAAAATTAAAAAAAAATTAAACATGAAAAAATATTATTTATTATTAATAAATATATACAGTTTGGTATAATTCAAAATTACTTAAAAATAAAATATATTCTTCTTGTTTTGTTTCATGAAAAAATATTGTTTATTATCGATAAAATTATACAGTTTAGTATAACTCAAAATTACTTAAAAATAAAATCTATTATCATAACCCCAATAATGTTCTAAAATAAAAACTAAAACAAATGTTATGTCTTTAATTGTAATGTCCAAATATTTAAAGAGACGGAGTAAACACGATAAGCACTACGAACACTCCACTACTGGCACAAACTTCATATAAACAACAGTGGAACTGCACGACGGACAGTGCCACATCACGCTAATAGCTCGCGTCTCACTATGATGTGCATATGCTTGCGCGCGTAGCAATATGACACAGTGTTGCTAGCTTCCTTCGCCCTCCTAAGTGCTACAAGATGGATTTTTATTAATTTTTATACAAAATAAGAGAATTGTATAGATTGTTGATGATAAAAGTAAACATTACAAGCAAATACAAATAAAATAATAAATATATTTATATATCGTGAAAAATTTGGGGTGCTGCAGTTCCGCAGTGCCTATGCACGAGCCGCCCCTGAGTATAATGCTAGGAATATTATAATTTTTTTTTAACTGTATAAACTGCAATTTTAAATCCCACTTAAAAAAAAAAATAGAGGTGTATAAAAGACTACTCTGCACAATATCTTATTGCAAGGCTTATTGCTTAAAATAAAAGAATCATAGATGATTACTTATAATTTCTATTTTTTTTTAAATTAAAAAAAAGGTATTTTAGCACACTATACACGTGCCGGTAGCTTTAGATTTGAGTCGAATAAAATGCATCGTGAAAGAAAGGCTTCCATTTCTTTATATCTTTTAAAAGAGAAAAAAAAAATCTATAGTTAATAAATGATGCTAGAGAGCTTAGATTTACTTGCATTTTAAGTTGCCTAGTGCATTCACTAGTTAGCGTACCACATAATAATGCATTTAGTACAGATATTTTTTTATTCACCAGGCCAATTAACCTGAGAATAATAAAAGACCAGGTACATAAATTTTACATGAAGCATCTGTAGCTATGCAAAATGCGTTTTTCCCGTTACATCAGTATTTTGCATAAGAAGACGTCTGCAATGTAAAAAAAAAAAAAGTGCGATATTCTTATGGAAAATCTACAGAAGTGTTTAAAATTTATAATAAGCAGAGTTGAACTCATACATTTTAAGGATAAATGGAATGATTTTGATTAAAAAAAAAAGCACTTACGAAGCTAATATACTTAAATTAGAAAGATAACAAAGGTGTTGTTGTCTTCTTCATAACACCTCTGATTTTTAGGATTGTAGTTCATTAGAGAAGCAATTAGCATGGTTATTTTGAAATAATCGGATGCAATAACATTATCTTCAATAATAACTCGATGTAAGCAACAACTCAATAGATGAGCATTATCATCCGATAACCTTCAATAAATAATACTTTAATATCATTACACGGAATTCTCACCAATTCTAGCACATCTTAACAAAACTATTAAACCAAACTCGCCTTAAGGGACGTATATTTCAGAAGATTAATAAAGATCTGATCAAAAAAGTTTGAGTTATCTTCTGCTCACTTAAAAAAAACAACAAAAAAAAACATTTTTTTTCCCCAAATAGTAAAGTAGAGGATAAGAAGAAAGTTAAGGACGGTATTTTCTTTATTTTAAAAGATAAAAACGACATGAAAACGCATGGGTCTTTATCGGTAAACAGAGTTCTCGAGAGTATTTCTTATCCACCTGTTTGTGTTCCCAGCGACCACTAACGGTACAATGTATTGAGCCATTTGACAGCTTTCTGCTTTCCGGCGTAGCTACATCTACAGGGGTAATCTGAAAATGAAATCTTCTTACACTATCATTTTGAAAGTGTATTGCAAACTTAAAGAATGCGATATTGAGGATTGTCCGTTGGATTTAGTTACTTCTCAGTGGGATTTGGATGTTTCTTGAGAAACTTGTCAAAATTCCGGAAATTACTGTTCGATTTCTGATTTCATATTTCCTTTAGTTTTGTATCCGTAGATAGGTTTCGTTCATATCTAAATCATGGATGACCAGACTTTTGACACTTTACAAATAGTGCAGTTTATAATAATAATAATAATAATAATAATAATAATAATAATAATAAACTCGTACTACATCTTTAGGGGACCTCAGATCCCACTAAGGGATGACAAATTAACAAAACTGACCTAAAATATCATCATCAGTTGCATCAGTCTTGGGACTGGTAGCTCAGCAGCAATTTCCTCCATTCCGCTCTGTCATTGGCTTTCTTCTTAACCTCCTGGTAACTTCTCAAACCCGTGCTGTCTTTGACTTGGTCAAGAAAGCTTTTCCCCTCTATTTTGCTTTCAGTTATTCTTTTCACAAGTCCATCATGTCGAAGTATATGTCCAAACCACCTATCCCTTCTAATTTTGATCGATTTTATTAGAGTTCTTGTTTCGTTTATCTCTCTCAGGCCTTGTTGGTTTGATTTTTTTTCTGTCCATTTTATTTTGTTCATGCGGGGCCAGCACCACATTTCAAAAGCCTCCAATCTTCTTAGCAACAATAATACCCAAAACGATTTAATTGTAAATCCACAGCAATTACGTCTTGGAATATTTTGTTCAGATCCGCTTCAGCAAATAGGACTATTTTTTGAGGTTCTGAGAACGAGGTTAATTTAAGCTCTCGAACATTACGGCAATTTTCAGTGAGCAAATCACAAATTGCAAAAACATAGACAGATTACAGAAGCAGTATGAATGGCTGCATTATTCGTATTTTAAGTAAATCCAGATGATCAGAAAGAAAGAATGAAAATATTATGCGCTTGTTTATAACATACCTAAGATAATCATGCAGTAAGTTGGTATACAAATTTAATATTCAAAGCAGTAAAGAAAAAGATACAAACAAAACTATATTTGAAATTATATAACATTTACTCCCATGAAAGTTAAAACACAAATTTGCATTTTTGATTTTGTTGCCTTCGTAGCACAAATGGAAGAGCAACCGGACATTGCACACTTCAATTGGGAAAAAGATCCGAGTTTCGTTCTTGTCGTGGAATCCTTATATGGGCTTTTTCAAATGAAGATGGGTTAGCTAATCTCATACGGAGGTAGCAAGTTTTTTTCTCTCGGAAACTCGGGTTTTTCAGCCTGCATACAGGAACATTAGTCACAAGAACACACGCAATTAACAAGCAATAAATTGTTGGTAGTAGTGGAGTGAGAGGTATATGGCGTTGTTGATGATAATAGTAGTGTCGTTGTGGTAATAGGTGGAGGATTAAGTAGGAGAGACGGTGAGTTTGTGTATAATGGGGTAGAGTGCCCTCTAGCGATGACTTTTTGGAGGTGTCATGTAATGATAATAATTTACCGTAACGCCTGCAGGGATTTTGTTAATATTCGTGTATGTTTTTTTACGACGTTTCAATTTTATGTCCGTTACAGTGGTATTTCAATCACATATAATTTTTTTTTCAGATTTTAATGATTATTTGGTGCTCATATATTTTTTATAACGAGGTCATATAAAAGACTAGAGAATTTATTTGAAATTTCGCAGAGAATGTATTTCTTTTTCTCTTTCTTTCATCCTTTTTTCCCATGTGGATTCATGACATAAGAAGCATTTGTACGGAATATAGAAAACCAAAGTCCATCACACAATAACAATCTTCTTAAGTTCAGCTTGAGTCTTAAGCTTTCGGCTAACTAAGAACAAAATGTGTACGTAGCATCCCAAACCTCTTATCAATAAAGGATTGAACGTATAAGTGGATTTTATTCAACCGTCACTCTTCAATCCAATGAAGGAATCTTCACTTGAAGTATTACGTCTTAACTAAATTGTCACGTTTCTTCGAGAATGCCTTTTAAAGGACTAAGTGTGTACAAATAAAAAAAAAAAAAAAAAAAAAGGTCTCTAGCATCGGTTTTAAGTGCTGGCCAAGCCTACCGAAAAACGCTACTTGCCAGTCCACTCCGCAGTCGATTTCGCCTAACGTGACAGTCCTTTTGCGTCGGAGATCAGAACGATAGATTCCGAGGCGGAAAAGGCGCACGACCGCCGCCAAATGACGGACGCAAACAAGATCCCCCCGCAGAAGAGAATAGTGATCAGGGAGTACTAATCCCGTCTACCAAGCACGTGAACCTAGCTGGATTGGAAAGCTAGTATTGAGGTGTAGGAGAGGGGTTGGGGGATGGAATGAGGAATCGATTGCGACCGTCCATCAGAGAAGCTGAGCTTGCGTCAGTGAGGGAGGCCTTTGATCAGAGATGGAGGTACTCGGGAGCGAGCGAAAGAGAGACACTAACGCTCAAGTGTCGAGTCACTGGACTGGAAATGTTCGCCATTGTTACCGAAGGCAGGATGTGAACAGCGAGGATGGAATGAAAAATAGCGGGAAAGGCGGCTAATCGCTGTGCAGAAGTAGTGTCCGTATTGAAAACAGTGAGTTACTGCGTTGGGGGGGGGGAGGACAAAGAAAAAAAAAACTTTAATGAAAACGGTCTGGAGATTTCAGAACTTTCGTTGAGAATAATAAAAGACGTGTGGACAGCCTTGGAGATAATCATGGAATTCGTAGGTAGAAAAAAAAAAAAGTAGAAGAGCTGGAAGAAGAAGAAAGAATGGAAAGAAAGAAGATAGAAAAGATTCCGGTATTCTTATTCAAAATACGTTCTGTAGATTGTAAGTGTGCTGTGTATAAGTGGCTCTGGTTGCGCCATAAAAAGCGGAAGCCTTTAGTGTTCAGACAGACGAATATTGATAGTTCCACTTGGCTACACCCCAACGAAATTTTCAGTCGGACATATTTTATCAACGTAGAAAAGAAGATATACTAACCTAATACCCACTATAAATTCAGCATCACTTAATCAGTGATTATTAATGTATTTTTTTCACATATTTTACCATCTTAGATAACTCTTTTGCGAAATGTGAAATTTCTTTGACTGTGTTTATTTGATTTTCTTTATTAATTTCATCTGTAGTTTGATCTATCACCTTCTTCGGTGCTTTAAAGTTTGTGTTTTTTAATTATATTCGAGTTATTTCTGATTTTTTTATACTTCGCTTATTTCATATTTTAATTTTCTTGTCTCGTTTCTTAAGTTGCATCTTTTTATTTACATCAGCAACAATACAAATGGAAGGAACGAAATATTGAGTTGATTTAATGCTATTGTTCAATGTGTTTGTAAAAAAAAATGGGAATGTTTTTTTACTAGAAACATGATTATGTCAAAGGCATACTTTAAAATAAAATATTTTTTGTCTTTGTCATTAACTCGTAAATATTCTTTCTAAAGCACAGAACTTTATATCATCATCTCTCTTACAGAAAACAGTATTGTTTATTTTAATTAAATTTATGATCTTATAACATTCTGAGCATCACTCAGCGCTACGGGATGTGATACATCAATGGTCTTCTGTGCGTATTATCACACGAAAATAAAAGCACTCTGTATTCTATCGTGTTGCCCTCGAGTCCTCTTTTAGGAACTCCGGAATGTTCCTAAGTTTCTTTGAGAACATCAATAAATCAGTTTTCATCTATTCATTATTAATTAGGAAATGCATTATTTGCATTTCCTAATGATTGACAATGATTTAAAGGATTTTCAGATGGTGGGTTAATCAGTCTCGGACGGAGGTGGAGGTTATTTTAATTTTTCGTTAAACAAACTAGTCTGGCGCAAATGGAATTTACAGACATTATACACGAGATTTTTTTAGATTGTATTTATTATCTATTTATTTTATTTTATTATTATTTTTTTAATCAGATATTAAGAACTTTGCACTTTTGTTGAGCATCTTATTCGGTTCATTCCTTTTGCTTGTTTCGCTTGTGAAATTAGCGAGATTTCCTAAAAGAAAGGCTAGAGTTAGTATAGAAAGTGATTTTCCTTATCACACTCCTTGGGGTGTGGGCGTGCAAATCAACAACGCTAATTGCAATGTAAAAACAATCTCGCTAATTTTTCTTCTCTGTTCTCTCTTGTGTAGAGTAAGTAAAAAAAAAAGTGGGCTAACTTCCACAAGTCACATTTGTCTGCAGTCCTTTTGTAGTTCGACGGTGGCAAAGAAGTGTGCCGACAGATGAGCTGATTCATGACCTTTTCTTAATTTCCTTGCTGTCGACGAACACTGTCTTAGCCTCGTTGGAAAAAGAATCCCTAGACTGCTGTTGTCTTCAGTCATGGTATCTCGGTGGAAAAACAAGAAGGATGAAGCCTAACGCGCAACAGATAAAAACTGTGCAAAGACAATCGGATTCGGTGTCGCCACCTAACGGTAAGACGAGTAACGTGTGTAACATGTTTAGGTTAGCTTTATTGATGCTGCTATTGTATCACTCTTCCCAGGTTATAAAAACACACAAATTAAAATTTATTTTAACATTTGTTCTAAAAGCTATCACAAGTATATATGAAAATAATCAAGTACAAATAAGATTAAATTATGAACTATCATGTATGAGAGAGATAAACCAAGGAGTCCGACAGGGATGTCCCCCTTTCAGCAACACTTTTTAATACTTACTTAAATGAAATAATAATAAAATGGAATAAAAATTTGCATCAAGGAATTAAACTTTCCCCTGCAGTGAACTTAAGCACTCTCCTTTTTGCCGATGACCAAATAATAATTACAAATTCTGAAGATAACTTACAGAAAGATATTTTAAATTTAAATGAGATAGCCAAAGATTATGGAATGATAATATTAAAAGAAAAATGAAAAACGACGGCCTTTAAAGGACAAGATCCAGCAAGAACTAAAATAGTATTAGATAACAAGATTTTAGATCAGGTGAATTCATTTACTTACTTAGGATGTATGATTACATATGAAAATCAAAAAGATACAAACCTAAAAATTGCAAAATATTTAAAAATAACAGGTGTAATTAACTCTAGATTTAAACCTAACCTAGTTCAAAAACAAACCCTATTGTATGGAAATGAAATCTGGACAATAAAACAAAAAGACAAGTAAGGATTAATAGCAGCTGAAATGAAGTTTATGAGAAAAACTGCAAAGTATACCCTATTTGATCACAAAAGAAACGAAGAAATTATGAAAGAATTAAACCAAGAACCAGTAATAAAAAAAAATAAAAAATATAAACATAAATGGATGGAACACGTTCAAAGAATGAAAACAGAAAGATTACCAAAACAAGCCTTAAAGTACAAGCCGTTAGGAAAAAGAAAACCAGGACGTCCTCTTAAACGATTCAACGATGACTTCTAAAGCCGGAATAGGCCACGCTAGGCCTAAATCCTTGACAAGCACGATGATGCTGATGTTAAAATTTATACATTTCTAATAAAATCAGGATTATTTTGTGTAAACTTAATTTAAAATGTTTGGATTTTCCATTACTAATTCAACCTACAGGTCTTTAACGGTCAAGTGCTTCTCTGTTGATAGACTAACCGTAATAATTAGTATGTTTTGATGTTTTGTTACTTGGAAAAGCAATCATTTCAAAGAAAAATGTTAAATTCAGCAACTTATTTGGATCAGAAAAGTCTCAACGCGTGCGGTGAGTTGGTGCTTTATTAGAGTTGGTGCTTATTACCACCAACTCTAATCAACTAGTTATTCAACGCAATACTACTTCATATCCAGATCATAGTTTGGAGATGAAAGGTTTCTTGTTCCATAAATTCATAAAAAGAATTTAGATTCTTTTGAAAACGTAATTTTAACAAGAATCAACATATGTTTAATTTACTCTTATTCCATGGAGACTACGAAATAATCAGAAGATGCAAATGTACTTTACAATTTTCTTTGAAAAGCTTGTTTACCTAATTTCCACGATTTCTGTTTGTTACAGAGAAACTGTTTCAGTTTGGAATATATAATTTTAATGCTTTGGTGCTGTTTCACAGCTTCATGCATTCTAATTGCGATCAACGGCTAAGTAGTTTTGTATTTAGTGATCCCTCACTTCCATTCTTTCCAGAGTAGCTGCATTGGGAATATCTTCGTTTAATTTGCACTTGTCTTGAACAGTCGTCATGTTATACAAATAACGTGCGTGGAAAGTTTGGGGAATTCGTGTAAATAGAAAACAAAGCACGATGTAAAATCACGGAGCAACATAAGGATAAAGTATTCAAATCAATCTTACTTAAAACTGATTTATTTGCTATTCCTATTTTATTCACTTCCCCCCCCCTAAAAACTATCTCACTTTTCTAAGTAGAATATTCTCCTGTTTGTAACACAACGACGGCTCTTTAGTAAACCTATTGTACTGTTAACCGTTACTATGTTTAAAAATATAAAGTAATTATGAGGCTCTCTATTTTGTTTCCACTTTACAGTTGAATAACAAACCTAACAGCCAGTAAGTTTAATAGAAATTGATATCAAAACTCGTCCTGCGCTTGTCTCGAAGACTTGTGCGTGGTCCAGAACATTCAAGCACTAGTGTGGGATTTATGTTTAATTTTCTTGACAGCTCAGTGTTTGAATTGGGAAAAATTGTAATAGGCAGAACAAACATATCTCGTATGGATGGTGACTACACTGTCAACGAAATGGTAGATGGAAGTAAATCTGCTCATATCAAGTGCTAGTAGAGAAAGCAAATAATAAATTAATCGAAAAAAAAAATTTTTTTTTTTGTTCGCGTGGCAATAACCAAGAATTCATATCATGGTGGGAGGGGGGGGTGGTAGGAGGGAAGTGTCTAGAAATGAAAACTACTGTATTGTGAAGAAGGTGGCTTCCTGTAGAATTCTCTAGAGCAGCGAACAAAGAATAGACTTTCTATAGAATTTTTTTTTTTTTTTCTGCGTGTGTAGAGATCAAATAAGTCTTGTATAAAAACACTCTTCACACAAAGTCCTATTATCAGCGAACGAGTTCCAGTCCTTTGAGGAAGTTAATTGCAATGTGACTCTGTCATTGTGTTAGAGAAAAAAACAGAAAATAGCTTTGTATCTAATATTATGCATGAAATTTTATGTTTTCTTGAACTAAGCAATGTTACTATTAATATTTGGCTGTATATTCTCGTATAATGCAATTAGAATCCACGTTAATTTTTTTTCAAAGTATTAACTTTATTTTGCTTCATTTTTCTCCATGAGAATTTGAGAATATGCCATCTGACTTGTAGAATGATACCAATTGTACTGGTTCTGTCAATCTTTATAGTAACCAAATAAAAATAACAAAGGCGAGTTAGCCGATCTCATTCGACTGTGGAGGATTTTTACTCCTTGAAACTTGGGATCTTCGTCCGTCAGAAACAGCAAACACATATATCTACCTCGCATAGGATACTAACTGTGCGAGATATGAAAATACAGCTTCATCATCTTATCTTTTTACTGTACTTTATAGATAAAAAATAGAGTTCCACAACAGTCCATCTTCTGGATATTAAATGACATTTGAAAGGACAGGATATGAATAAAAAATAAACAATAACAACAACCTTGTTTATGTTTGACACACTGAAGACATACTGGTGGTCAGCGATAGATGGCGTTGGTGTAGATGATGGAGGTAGTTGCGGTTGGTGGAGATGGAGAGTTGTAGAGTAGTTACCCTTCCTCGATGAGTCTGGACTCCCTGGAGGTGTTATGTAATAATAATAATAATAAACAAAAAAGCATCGCATGCATCACCGATCAGTACAGTAAAATGGAATGACTAAAGGAAAGATAGTGAATAAATAAATAAAAAATAGAAGGAAAACAAATGAGTCCCCACCCAAGTAAATCTCAAAGTTCACTTTAAGAGTCCTACAATTCAGTTAATGGTTCAGCAGTCAAGACGTCTTTAAAAATTACATATTAAAAAAATCTTAGGAATACATAATTTATGCATAGTCAGATCGGAGTTGAACTTCTTAAATTTTTAGGAATTTAAAATATCCCTTAGGAATTTAAAACAGAATACAATATTCATATAAATGCAGATTACTTAATGTAATTTTGCTTGTTTTTTATAGCAGCAAAATCGTCTAGTTAAGTATGCCAGTGCGCGCTGTTTAAGTAATAACATGAAATGTTAATTCTAGTGACGCTAACCCAATTTTTTTACACTATCTAAATTACTTGAAAATAAAACTAAATCTTATGAAAAGTAATATATATAAAATTATACTTTATAAAATTAAAGAAAAGTACGATGATAAGAGTATATTAAAGAAATTTCTAATATTAAATAAAGACACCATAAAATTATGTTCTTCTTAAAAATATATAATACATTAAAGTTATTGTTCATAATAATTTGGCATGAAAAAATGGCGGCCCGTGTGTTAGTGTTTTGTGTAGTGTATTATTGATGATGAAATTAAAGAGTCAGCTGAGTCATTGTGTTGTTAATTAGTGGCGATAGTTTTGAATGATAAATGATATATACAGAGGTAAGTGTTCTTCATTTTCTAAGGTTTTTTAAGGTGAAATATTTGCTACCGTTGCTGGTAGATCGATTTGATCTACGGGATATATATATAATAGAGTAACATTTTATTGCTGGTAGACACCTAAGAGTGTCTACGGGATCTGCTAGTGGACCCTCAAAAGTTCACAGGATTGTCTTTGCCTGCTCGGGGCACCTGAGGGACCTCTACTCTTTCTCCATCTGTGTATCAACACATTTTTATTTCTTGAAATGACAAAACTTCTAAATGAGACCCAATTCGAAGAAGTCTACAGGGAATTCCTCAGACTGGGAAAGCTACTGAGTGATAACTGGCCGGGAAAGGTTAAACTGTATGACACGTTTCCCCCTGAATGTGTCTCAGACGCTGTCGCTGAAGATCATTTAGAGTCGATGCCTTCTACTCCTTCAGACTTTGCAGAAGTGCGTGCTCACAAAGTCGTCGCTGAAGATCATTTAGAGTCGATGCCTTCTACACCTTCAGACTTTGTAGAAGTGCGTGCTCGCAAAAAGCGAAGAACAACAGAAGAACCGCACAATGACAATACTGTAATGGAACAGGATTCTCAGGGTTCGGACGCCGCTACCTCTCCCAAAGAAAAGGTGCCTCCGGTCATCCTTAGAGAAAAACAAAAGTGGGCAGCTTTACGATCCACAATGTCCAATCTGCATATTGGCTTCATTAAGGCCAAAAACATGGATGAAGGCATAAAGATTCAGCCAGCAACAGTGACAGACTACAGAAGGTTGACCAAGGAACTGGACAACAGAGGCATTCAATATAAAATACTATTCAATATTAAAATTCCCTGGCAGTCAGAAACAAATTACCTGGGTGTAATTCTCGACAAAAAGCTATCTTTCAATCAACACACCAAGTCTGCATGCACAAAGGCATCTAAAGTCATAGCACAGATCTATCCGCTAATTAATAGAAATAGCAAGCTCAGCAACAGAATCAAATTGCAGCTATACCAGTTGACGATTCGTCCTATAATCACCTATGCCTCTCCGGCCTGGAGCCACACCTCTAATGCTAACATCATCAAAATACAGCGAGTGCAGAACAAGTGCCTGAGAATGATTTTGAATGCTCCGTGGTATGTTAGAAACATTCAACTCCACAGAGACACAAATATTCCCTATATCTTCTCTTTTCTACGATCCTTAGCCACCAAGTTTTTCCTAAAGACGTCCACACATCCCAACGATTTGGTTCAACAAGCTACAGCATACGATCCAACGGACATATTCAAATACAGAAGACCAAAAGCTATATTGGCCTCCTTTAGTGATGCATAATCTCTATGCCCAATCAGGGCGAGCATTCTGCTCATAAATTTTACCTTCACTGCAACCACAACAGATAGCGGGGAATATGAAAAGCATCTTGCTTCACCCCTAAAGACATAAATGTCAATTGTCAATTGTCAATTCATAATAATTTGATCTAGGACCGGGTCCAGACATTCAATCCAATATCCTTGGATCCTTGGAGGGAAATGGATGGCAATGCTGTAGCCAATGAAGTTCTAACTGAGGCTCGGCTATTGCTGTTACCCTCCTGCCATGATCAGAGCTTTAAATGCTCAATAACATCTTATCCATACACTGTCCTCTACAGATAACGGGGAAGATGAAAAGCATTCTTGCTTCGCCCCTTTAAGCCAGTCCTTATAAGGACTATAAGGACTTCATAATAATTTCTGGGAATTTGTTTTCACAATTAGTACACTTTTCATAATTAATACAATTAATAGGCTGGAAGCAGTGGAATAAAAAAAACTATGGTATGATAAATACTAGTTGATAAATACAAATAATTCGATTGTTAAAAAACATAAAATATCCCACAAAAAATTGTGCTTATTCGAATATATGGAATGCTATACTGAAAAATTTCTATACCAGCTAACAAAGATTAGGCTTAACGTAATGGTAGAAGCTGCGAAGTTATGTACCAAATCCAGTATGTATGTCACTACAGCAAACATTATAATCTTCCATTCGGTACCATCTAACTCCACTTGTGATTTAGTTTGGCTCTCGGAAACGTCTCTAAATCTCCGCTGAGCTGAAGTTTTATGTTGAAGAGCATAAAACATTTCACAGGAAGTGATATCTAGATGGTGCAGATGATGGGTGGCAGCCATGTTATACATTTTATTTTAACAAATGAAAAAAAAAATAAATAAACGCTAAAGCGAAAGAGGAATCTCGGTTTTTGATATTAAAGCAGCCATGGTTGCTGTTTGTGATAGGCAAAATTAGTATTATCATTCAAAACGAGAGGTAATCTCTACTCTATTGATGACGTAAATTTTACTGATTAAGAAAAAAAAAACCTTAATGCAAAAGTTCAAAAATGAAATATAATAAACTGTATTTATATTAAAATATTGCACACCATGACGTTGGCACTCCTAATTTATTATGACGCAATACGATTTGTCAGCAGCAAGTGGTAATACCAGCAGTACGCGCGCCCTCTGTGGCTAGTCGGGGAACTAATGTGTAGCATCTGTTAGTAATAGTAAAAATCAAAACAAATCTTCTTTTATGTTTTACTACTATCTGTAGAAGAAAAATTGCAATTCAACCATAAAAAATATATATCTAAATAATAAGTTAGAATAAAAGTCAAGCATTTTTGAAACTTTTTTGGAAAACGAAATAAATTCTTTGAGTACAATAAACAAGAAAAAAATTAATCTGATAATAATGTAATAATTTAAATGCAACCGGAAGTGCTTTTCTGAAATAAATATTACAAACTACGTATTTTTCATAGAAAATGCACCAACTGATGCGGGAAAATGAATGGAATGATTCAGTTCAGAAAGCGAAATGAATCAATGCCGAATACCCAGTGTAGACTTGCTAATTAATGTTCTAAAGTGATATCAGAGGGAGTTCATCCATGTATCATTAGCCACCGATCCATATAATCGCGATTTGTATAACAGAAATTATGTCAATCGGTACAGCTGGACTTAATTATATTGCATTTCTATAGAATGTTACGGTGCATAAATGAATGCCTATATGAGTGGCACAACTTAGTTCAGGTACACATACGACTCCTTTATAAATCTCACATCCGAATGTCTACACATCTTATACTTTTCATGCTACTGTTTACGAAATCTTAAGTAAAATTCTAGCAGCATTGTTATTAAAATCTGCTAATGGACTAGAACTTGGAAAGAATAAGCATTTATTATTTTAATATGAATGTTAATGAGATGGATTTTAAACATTAAAGAGCACCGTAGCACGTGTGTTTGCATAATAAGACAAACTCATCACCTTCTTTCTTAAAATTAAGTCATCAACATACCACTTAATCTTGTACGATGCAGTTTTATAACTCAGCATGTTCGGTGTTTGTAGATGTAGGTTTCTGCACACGCATAATTCCGATGTAATCTGTCTCTTAGCAACAGCTTGGGATGTTTGTAGTATTGGCGTAGTATACAAATATGAGAAGTAGCCCTGACTTATGTTGGTTACCAATAAAGGCGAAATTCATTGGTTGATTAGCCTCTTTGGCTGCTAATAACCTTGGAGACTAGGCTGGCATCTGGACTTAGAATTCTAAGTAAGGCGCTTAGTCTTGGAAGTGCTCAAACTTTATGAGCGACCTCAGACGACAAAAGGGCTCCGGTTTGTTGCCGGCTAAAAAGTGTTGACTTAGGTCTTGCGTTTTATGTAGGGGAATATTTCCCTCGTCTGTTGAAGCTTAGTACAGCAGCTATTAGCGGATAAGCATGAACCGCTAGTAGAGGAGTCGGTGCGTTTCTCGTGTGCAAGCAAGGGATGAAGATTAAAGGCGAAACGGGAAGGTGAACAAATAAATCGTGAAAGACAACGTCACTAATGCCACCTGCCATTCATTGCACACACCGAAGCGCAACAGAGGCTAATAGAATTTGTTCTGGCGCTTACAAGTCTCATCTTTAGGGATTAAGGCGATTAATGGTACGTTAAGTATGATTACCTCATAATTGAATGCAAAAACTTTGACTATTTCTCGTCAAAACAACCCATAAAGAAACTTTTAAATCTATAATTTTTAAGTGATTACAGAGTTTAGTAAGCCTTTTTTCCCCCTTTATCTAAAAGCGTATCTCCGAAGATGGATGTAAATACTTTGATGACATTTTAAACAAAAAAAAAAAAAGAAAAAAAAGTAGATTTTGTTTTTTATTTTGTAATATTCTTTTCTTTGTCTCTGTTTTAGCGACACTGAGAAACGAACAAATAAATAAACAAAAGAAAATAATACGTACCGGAAAGAAATGATGTATCTTCCAAGAACTAGATTAGCAGACATCCAGATGACTTAAGAACAAACATGAGTAACGAAATAATACATTCTTTTTTATTTGTTTATTTATTATAAAATGGAACGAAAATGTATGCTCAGGATGAGTATAAAAGGACATATTCTGTGTTTTCTTATCCAGTTTTTATTGCCTAACGCAAGCGACACTTATTAGCTATAACCTCTGTGGCTTAGTCGATAACGATGGTATATCCTTCGGTTAGAAAGACCTAAGTTCCAATCCTGTCTGGGAAACGAAGGACTTTTCAAATGAAGGTGGGCTTTCTGGTATCATACGTAGGTGACGGAAACTTTGGTTTCTCATCTAGAAAAACGAGCCATGTGAACACCCAGTTAACTGAACAAGTCAAATGGAATTGTTTAAAGCTTGAAATTTGTGAGCAATTTTAATGTTGTGTTTAAATTAGACAATGATAATAAAAAAGAGTTACTTTTTGGCATTAAATCGTGATAGCTAAGATTAGGAGGCATTTTTGTTTTTTTATCTATTGTGTGTGTGTGTGTGTGTGTGTGTGTGTGTGTGTGTGTGTGTGTGTGTGTGTGTGCGCGCGCGCGCGCGCGCATGCGAGCGAGCGCTCTGGTTGGGTGATCTATATTTGCGGATAGGAAAAAACCAATAGTTTCTGCCATTCGAAACCCTGCCACTTTTAATGTGACCCTAATCCACTTCGGTTGACGTGTAAATGCTCTTGGATAAGTTCCGTTAAGGTCTTTGCAACTGAACGCACTGGGAATAGTATCAAGAAAAGTTTTGCTTTCATCACTATGCGATATATCCACGTACATTAATATCAAGCTGAAATTGGTATTAATAATCATCAAAATGGTAATAATAATCCTCAAAGTACAATATTATTAATTTCTGAAGACATTGAATGCTTATTAACTTGAAAGACTCAATCAATCAGAAAATGTGATAGAACGAATTTGGTCTCCGAGATAAAAATCTTTTTCATTCCTAATTAGTTTATCAGATAAGTTGGAAATCGTTTTCAAAGATTAAGATAATTTATCACGCTTTTACAAATTATCATTCCCATTCAACAAATCTGGTTACAAAATACTGTCACATCCAACTCATACTTAATTTGTTTCAGTACCTTCGCCCTTCGTCAGCAAAATGCATCCAAAGCTATTACTGTACAAGGCGACTTGGCGTATCAGACGGCTCCCAAAATGATATTTCGGAATGTTCATTTTGTACTATACTTATTGTATAAGATGACCACTTACGGCTGAGAGTTTCTTACACACACACACACATTACTTTTAATTTCGTATAATTTAGACATGACAGTCACCTAAGGTATCTTATTCTCTTTACTTGTAATTCATGAACGATATCTTCCGGTATCAGCTGATCGGTAAAATTGATTGTTACGCTTATACCAGTCTTCGGTTTCGTATATTGTAGTTCACGTGATTACACCAGTAAACTTTCATTACGATTTAAATGAAAAACTTACTGAATTCACTTTTTTAATTCCAAAACATATTAATATGATCATATATCAATATATTAACATGCTGAAAGCTTATGAAAACACAGCATATGTCTAACATAATATCGTTACAGAGTATCTTATAGTATGAAGATGATCGCTTGACGATGTTTTCCATTTCCGAATTCAAAGGTTCAAATAATATATTCTGAGTATAAGACGATCCCTCGTTTCAGCCATATTTTTTTTATTTTATTTTCAAATATCGGCATATACGGTAATTTGTGTTTCAAGTAGGTCGGTGAAAAATGTACAAATCTGCAGTTATTTAAAGATGTTTGTTTACCAAGAAAATGACATTAAGTGCAGCACTGATATATGACTCCAATGTGGAGACCAAACATGGAGACCTAAGCAAGTTAGTGGTGGTGTCGCATTAGTCTATGAAATGCATCTCCCAACACTCACAATCATGCCTTCGCTGAGATTCCAACTCACGATCTATTGGTTATAGAGTAGGGACGATATTCACTCGCTAAACTAAACCAGCTATTAGCATATGCATTTGCTAACATAATCCTGATAGATGATATTCTACCAAAATTATGGGAAATGTACAAATATAAACTAAAGAACATGCATTTATTGACCCACTTTTTGGTCCTAATAATTGCTTTAATTCATCATGAAAGATTTTATACTAATTTTTGGTAAACGTTGGAGGTACCGTGTTCCGCTTTTCCTTCAATTAGTTTTCTCAAATATTTTACTACCAAGAATCATAAAAAAAACTTTTGGTAGTGTCCAAATTGTGCTTTTAATTCCATTTAATCTCACTGAAGATTCAGGTAAGGACTTATGATATGGTGATTACTGCAAGCAGTATTCTCTTTATTCACGCATATGCGTATTTGATTTACAGTTCGAACCCACTATGTCAGTTGGAAAGCTTATACTCTATCCATTTTTCTAAGTCCTCTTTCTTTCCATTTGTATATCGTTAAGCATATAAGACCGAAATAACTTCGTAGCGAGCAAGTGATCTCATTTATAATCCACTGCTCTGCAACTGGAGAAGTGACCCATGGCTTTCGGAAGAATGGTGTGTGTAAATAATCCAACTTGCACCGTACTAATTAATTTTAAATTTTACTATTTAAAATTAATTCGTTTTAGTCAAATCAGGTATAGGTTAGTAACCCTGTAAAAGGCTGAACAAATGCTAATATCCCCCCCCCCCTCCGAGTATTTATGATTCCTTATAAATATTTATTTTCCACCACAAATCTTGCTAAAATCTCAGTTAATTTTAAAAATACAACTATAATTAATTTCACTTAAGTATTTTATAAACCGAAAACTAATTTGAATATGTCTAAAATATCAAAATTCACTGCTAAAATATGCAAACCCTATTCTTTTCCTTAAAAAATCCATTGGAACATTGCTTTATATAATAATATCATTTCCACATCCTGCATCTCTTCCTGATTTTCTGATATTTTATATCATAAACCGATTCGAACTAACCGACTTTGGTTAACTTTGATTTTTTTTTTACACCAATACTTCGCCACTGCAAGTATTTTCGTAGTTCTGTGTTACGGAGCAATTATCTTACACATGGAGAGAATCCAACTTCAACTTGTCAAGCAAAGAATAAGATGTGCAATGGACCTTACCTTTAACTTCCTGCCTACCATCTGTGACAATTTGTGGGCGACCACAGTTTCCTCTTGCAATTCCTGCACATGCGCTCTTTCTTGAGTGTCAATTCTAAAAAATGGTGCTTTATTTGTTAGGAATATCTTTATAATATTTATAAAATATATAATAAATCTTTAAAATAGTTTAAATTTATGGAGATTTTAGAAGATTTTTCAAAACATAAATATGAAAATATGTAGAAAATAAAGACACCTATTTTATTATCATAGAACGTTTAATTTTAATGCAGCTTTTTCTATTCTTTGATTGAGTATATGTTTAGATTGACTTTTATAGAAGTATTTATTTCTTTTAAGTCTGAGGTCGAACAATGTAATTCTAATATGTAATAATATATATAATAATATATATATATATAATAATATATATATAAGACAAATGAACACTAACTACATATGCTTTACTTATGAAAAGGCAAGAGTTTTGAAGGTAAAGATCACAATTAAGATGCGACAATCTGTAGTCCGCGGATGGACACTGTAAGCTTGCATGATAATGAGAGAGAATCGCATTCACGTAGCACAAAAGGACACACTAACGACTTGCACTAAGGTTTCATTACACATCTCTTCCTCCTTCTTACTCTGTTTGATAAAGAATTACAACACAGACACGATCTACATGGCTTCTCAGGGTATTAGCGCTCCTGTTATGGTTCGTTACCGAGTTATCAAGATAAATTCTTTATTCTACACCGGTATATAAAAGAGTGTGCATAAAGCCTTTCATAATCCATAAAAGTATTAGTGTATGGGGGAAACCATGCAGGAGACAAAGCCCTCTGAATAAATCTACTAAACTTTACGTTCTTTAGAGAACTTGTGAAGGAATTAAGTCTTTGCCGTTACCTCTCGGAGTTTACGGACAATGGTATACCTGTTTAAAAAGAAAAAAAAAACTTTGGAGAAAGTTTTTACGAGTAAGGTTGTAAAGTTAACTTTCATGACACCTTTAAAATGGTCATAATACGGAACGGGTGCAAACAACAGATAAAGAATAGGGGGGAGAGCGCGAACAGAGGGGTGGGTTTTTATATCCGGCACCAGAAAGGAAAGATGACACAACCAGAAGGCGAAAAAATCATAAACCTCACACAACAGAAACATATTTTAGAGGGGAAATAATGTCATAAGGGAGTGCGACTTCGGTATTATGAAGTCAAAGTCCCGTTTAAAATACGCTTCGAACCATTCTTTGGATGCGTAAAGATTGAACGATTGGTTTATTATCGTGAAAAGAATGGTGAAAGTTGAATGACAAACCGTTCGCTACCTACGGATGCATTTTCTCATATGGGTGTCGGTACTTAAGATTTAATCAGTCAGTCAGCCTACTATAGAGGGCGCTGTCAACAAGAGAGGTTAGTCATTCCGATTTTGTAATATTTTTCTTAGATTAAGGGGGGGAAAGCGTAACATTACATTCCAGGGCTCTTGCTTCATCCCTGCGCTGCTGACGATGATTCCTATTGTGTAGCTGAATGTCAGACCAAGACCTATTCTAGTGTATCCTGTAGTACAGCACTTAATAAGGTGGGGCGGAAGCAGGAAATAAAAAATCATCTGAAGCAAATGCATGGCTCAGTGTTTTTATATAGCCAAGAACCAAATTATTTAAACTAAATTAAACTATTTGAATAATATTTATTATTATTGTCAAATAGACAACATAACAATGAATATTGATTATTATTATTATTTCTTTTAATAATATTTAATGCCAAGTTTTAACATTTTTGGATTTGTTCTTCGATAACTGAACTTTCGTTTAAAATATCTTTCTTGTTACAGATGCTACTTAAAATACGAGTCAAATTTTGAGAAGCCTCAAACATGTAAAAGATTATAATTTTAGATTTTTTTTTACATTAGATATTTTTCTCTAATTGAAATTAATAGTTTAAAAATTTTAATAATCAGTCTGTGAAAATAAAAAATGCTGTTATAATTTAATATATATATATATATATATTATATTCGGGGTGTTGGGCGCCTTAGGCCCCAGGGGGGAAGATTCCCCCCTGGGGCCTACGGCGCCCAACTCCCCGAGTTCCGGGCTGGTAGGCCGGTTCTTTATGAACCTCACTTTAATTATTCCAAATCACCAAATGAAAATAAAATATTTACTATATAATTAGTCATGACATTATGCTAATTTCAGTAATGAATGCTAACACGTACTGTACTAATGGTCGACAATGAGTTTGATTGTTGTAATCCTGAAACGATAAAATTGTTGTCTCATGAAGGCAAACACATTGTTGGACGTTTCAAAACAATGAAGACGTGACATAAAAACGTGACAAATTTCGGCTTATCTTTTAATATATATGGTTAGAATGGATATATTTAATTTTTATATATATATATATATATATATATATATATATATATATATATATATATATATAAACTTAATTATCAATTAATTATCAATTTAATTTTTAAATGCAGTTTATTATTAAAATTATATAATTAATATTAAAAGGTGTATAATTTAATTTTTAATTTAAGTCATTTTAAATTGAAATATTATAAAATGAAAACTTGTATCTTTGTTTTAACGTTATTTTTAATAAAAGTTTTATTAGGAAATTTAATATTCATATTCGAAATTATATTTTTGACATAGAAAATAGTTTAGATTTTATAGAATGAATGACCTAATTTATAGTTAAAAACACCGACAACACAACTGCTTTTTTTTTTTTCATTTGCGGATTTTTATTATTTTTTTTTTTTAAAGAAATAAACATATTTCTTACGAGCATTTGCAGTAGCCAGTTTCCTATTTTTTTTTTTTTAAACACAAAACCGTTCTCACAATCTCCCAGAGATCTTTGTTATAGCTGCTATAGTAGCAGAGTAATTGTTATGAGCCAGTTCACGTGCCTTTCCATTGTCGCGTAACTAGAAGACTTTTCTAACAATTGCTTCTCCCCGATCCATCGTTGCAAACTGACAAATGAAGATAGATGAAAAGTTCAATACAGCGTTGTAATAAGAGATTTCAGCCGTTACTGATCGATTAAATGAGACAAAAATCTAGATCACCGCATGCAGGAGGTCATGACATTGGTTCGATCCATAGCTGGTATCCATTTGCCAAAAGATACTTCGTTTTTTATATATATATTGATGCTTCTACAACGAGTACAGTTTTGTTGAAGGACTCTCAACACTTGCGTGATGGAGCTTCAGCTATAAAACATATCGTAAATATAAAACTCTAGTCTTAAAGTTGGTTTTCCTTCTTGTAGACAGGAAGCAGAGTATAAAGGTGTACTTCCTGTTCCCAATAAATGGATGATCACGTATCGGTAATCTCTGTTTATGGATGGATCAAAAACAAGCAAGTGAAATATGGGATAGCGAAATGGGGCAAACAAGTAATCGCTTTGGGATTCCGTATCGTTATGCGGGATGTACCAACTTGGTAGAATATGCTATGCATTAAATAGAAATAACTATCGACAGATATAAAATTCCTGGTTTCGTCCAAAAAATAATGTAGATTTTATTATTTTGTCAATTAAAATTGTGCAGATGTTACGTTTCTGTATTACATTCTAACAATGAATATTCGGAATGCAAAAGACATAAGTTAACAATTGAAAATTGGGAATGAAATAAAATAAAAATGAAACAATATCGTCATGGTTATAAAAGAAAAGCCGATTGTTAGAAAATTAATTGTTTGAAGCATTTCAAATAAGAATGAAGCGAAATTTACATTGTTGGATTTTTTTAAAGGACTGCCTAGGTTTAATTTACATTATATTTTTATGAGGCTACATTTGCAGATCTTCACCGTTTGAAAGATAGAAGCATTTTAGAGTTTTTGCTTTAAATAATTAAACAAACCAATCACGATATTATAAAAACATCGCATGCTTTGGTTTTTTTGCGCTTTTTAACAAGAGAAGGGTTAGTCTGATATGGAAGTGACAGTTTTCCCCCCTCCCTTCCACCATAACCTGTAAACCAAAGAACAGAAAGAAAATATAAGCAACCGTATGCTCTCTCTATCTATCATATTACAATTTGGATATTATGTCATCTTATACAGAAAAAAAAACCTACAATTTTTATAGATTTTAAAGTAGATACTCGCTTTATTTTAGCTTTCCTATTTATAATTTTCTGCTTTCCTTCCCAGAAAGGTCATTTTTAAAATATCAAAACATTGCAATAAATTTATTTGTTGAATTTTGCTTCCAAATGTTATTAAAACTACTTTATGTCATTTCTCTTAAAATATATTAGAATATTTCTCTAGTTCCCTTTGCAGAAAAAAATAAACTATTTACGCTCCTTCAGAGGATTTTTACGTTATTTATTTCAATCACTTCATATCAATCTACGTGAAGAACGGAAAATTGCATTAAAAAAAATATAAATATGCACTTTCTCCATTTCATCAAGTCCTTCTGTATTACCACCGAATACTAGAAAATCGAGTTACTTCCATGATTCTCAACTTTAATTTCCTGCTAAAAACTTCGCTGTATGAATTTTTTATACGAACCATTTCATAAATTCACTGTAATAGATTTATTTTTTCTTTCTAGCTGTCTTGTAAGTCTTATCTCCTTATGAGCTAAGGTTATTAAAGAGAAATAGGGATATCTCTCTCTTTTTTATTAATATTTTTTGTAAACCCTGTCAAGACGAGAGTGAATAATTAAAGTGTTCTTATGTACGTTGCTAACCTCTCTCTCTCTCTCTCTAAGAGTGCTTCGTGTGTTATAGGAAGCTGAGGCTATTTGCTAAGACCCCAGGCCTTCTAATGGGGATAAAGAATTCATGCGTCTGCCATGTTCTCAACAGTTCTAAGAAGCAGTATTCCCATTCACTCTCTAAGCACACATAATCACTTATCTGTTTGTAGATACCCCCGTCAAGCAAAGGGCGCTAGCAACAGTACTGCTTCTATTTGATAAACTCCGCTACATTAGGCCTTTCAAAATAGAGCTTTTCTTGTCACCGGAGACCGACATTCCGTGTCACAATAGCTACCT
Source organism: Typopeltis vanoorti (assembly GCF_054136105.1). Taxonomy (NCBI): domain Eukaryota; kingdom Metazoa; phylum Arthropoda; class Arachnida; order Uropygi; family Thelyphonidae; genus Typopeltis; species Typopeltis vanoorti. The sequence goes on along the minus strand of NC_143550.1, from coordinate 34,840,175 downwards.
AGTGACAAATGGAGGATGAATCTGCTGCGCGAGCCCCCAGGACCGAAACGCAAGAAATAGCGGGGGTACTTGGAAAATGGTCGGGAAAAATCTTTCGTAGCATCTATGGCAGCGGACACGTGATAGCGCGTGAAAGGAGACTGTCACCCAGCGCACCTGGGGTCCGTCTTCGAAACGACTCCCGAGGGGCAGGTGGGAAGAGATGTATCTGTTTGTCTGTCGCGCGTGCTACAGCGACGGAGATGGTGACTAGGGTGTCATCAACATCCGCTTGGCACGTATGTTTTTGCAGTAAGTCTCGGTTAATGACGGCGAATCTGTTTAGGAAAGGGAAAAAATAAAGAGGACAAAGAAAAATGGTTTGGAAGAGAAATCGGAGATGAACCCTTAGTTGCAACCACTTTCAGTTGGGAATGTAACCCAAGGAGTGCGATAATCTACATTTTCTTTCAGTCTGATGTCTTATTTGGCGAGAGTTTGCTTGATGTTATGCTCAGCTTCTTCCTTCCATGCTGAGAGAGCGCGCAGTACTAATGTTCTTATTCAAGTACTGAGTCACTTTCTAGTGGAGTAAAAGAATATCCAGTTGAAATTGCAGTTTGCAAGTTATTTGTTTATTTGTGGAAGATGTCTTTCAGTCTGTTTATCAGACATCCTTTACTTGCTGCAAAATTGTCAGTGGCAGAATACCTTTCTGCCACTGGTACATCGTATGTGACTGTTTTTTTTTACTGATTAGCATGATGAGGAGTTTATTTATTCATACAATTTGCAATATAAAAATAAAAATAAAAAATCAGCTAACGCCTTTTTATTCCCGTATACGGGAGTAGGCGAGGCCATTTAGCCCTATCTAAATTTTGGAGACTGAGTGGGCAGTTCAATCTCCACTGGTACCAATCAGAGATAGATGGCCCAAGGCTATCACTAATTAAGCGGTACTCAGTGAAGAGAGACGGCTAAAATGTGCCGCCATCTCGTGGTCCCTAACACAATATATTTAATGTCTGAAATAATGTGGGTTCTACGGTCGATTTTCTTGAGTTTACAGGACGAAAAACCCGAGTTTCCGGGAGGAAAAACCTGCTTGCCCGTGCCAGAGATCGACTAACTCGGGAACCGGTCGAAAAAAGGCTTAGAAAAATTTCCTCTAGTCGCCGACTAGACTCGAAACCATGACTTCCTTCGTGCGGCCAAGCGCCGTGGTTGGTAAACGCCACATCCACTGAGCTACACAGGCTCTAATTTGCAATATATTCAACTATAAATGACTATTTGCATGAAATTTCTTGGAAAAGTGTTGTATGCAGGGATGTTTTATTTTATTTTATTTTTTCTTTTGAGTCATTACCAGCCTGGTTGTCACTCCAACTAATAGATGGTGGTTTCAAATTCCAGTTTTTCATGGATCCTTGCGAATATCTTTAGGTGACAGACTGTTTTCGTCTCCCGGTATGAGACCACCATGCTGTACACTGAAGATCTAAACTGGCTTGAAAACATTCCAGATCTTATCTTTAGAGCAAGGCTGATCTACCCTCTGATGACTTTCTATGCTAGATGTACGATAACTTTTACAGTTTATCATGAGACAGATTCACAAATAAAGACAAGTACACTATATTTCCGACCAGGTTAGATTATATCTGCTTCTCATAACAATTCTGTATGATCTTTCTTGAAGATTTGGAAATTCTGTAGATTTCACTCTAATTCCCCCCCCCCCCTCCCCGCTCATATTTGGTCAGATATACCTGAAGTAGAGAATTCTTCGTTTTACGACGTTTCAGCGACACGACACTGTCGTGAGTCAACCGATGAGTTGCATTCGTAACTCAGTGTATTTCCGACGTCGTTGCTCGCTGCATCTCTCTCTCTGCACAAAGTGCAGAGAGAGATGCAGCGAGCAACGAAACGATGATACAAATGGATCTAAGAAAGGTGATCATCATCATATGTCTGTTTTTATGCGGGCCTTGTAATATTTACATATAATTTTACTATTAAAATTATCGTAAGTCTTGATATTAAGCAAGTCTTTGTTATTTTTACAGAGAAACACAAAAATAGGCACAACTAATGCAGATAATTGTGAAGATATCGTATTCAAAATTTTGTGTATTATCATATTTAGTTTCGTTAAATATAGGACACTACACATATTGATATTTATAATTCAGGTGTGTCCAACCTCACGACAATTGTGTTTAATTACTGAACTACAGAAGCCCTACTTTTGAATAGAATTCGACGGATACACTTAAATAAAATTAGATTTTTTTTTAAATTAATTTTTTAAAAAAATTTACAAATTTTATGACACTAAATGTAAATATAAACGACTGCCTTGTTTATCAAAAAAAAAAAAGCTCCCATAATTCCCTATGATATTTTTGTATTACATGAGGTGTTGTAGGTCTGTGCAGATAATTAATATTTCCGGATGCTTTAGGAGGTGTTCAAGAAGCACTTCGCATCTTCTTAAGAAGGTGCGGATTGCTTCTGATCCTGTCGGCATCTATCCAACAATAGAGTTCTTTCTGCGGGTTTTTTTTCCGTTTAGCAATGGACTTATTTCTTATTCCAGTCTCGATGTAAACTCGTTAGGCAGTTTAAACAGGAGAACTTCCTTTTCTTTCGCTATAAAGAATTATTGGACGTCGTGTCTGACACTGGTATGGAGTTCACGTGCCCTTACCTGAAAAGTGAACCACGTTCAATGGCATAATATGTCTTTCCCGCGAGGCGCGTGTAATCCAATGTCTGTGTCTTTATTGTATTTCTACTGCACTGACAACAAGCTGCCGAAGAGGGATTCAGGAGGGGGCAACGAAAAAAAAGTTTTGAAGGAAGAAAAAAAATGATATAATGACGGAGTTCACCGACAATAAGCAGCAACACGGGCACTGCATTACACGCTTCACAAAACCTGCTCATTGGGCATGCCCCACGTGCACTTTGGGACGCATAAATCGACGCTCTTGCTTACGTGCTAGCCAACAATCTCGTGACTATAAGAAAACAACAAAGGAGAGAGAGGGGGGGGGAACAAGAATTTTTGTAATTTATGATGCAAATGCGTCATTATAAAGGTTGTAATGAAAATTGGTAGAAAACTTTCGCCATAAGTTTAAAATAATGCCCGCTGTTCCACGTATCATCCGCTTAGGGACCACCGTAGATCGATGGACACTCAGTAATGACCGAGTGCTTTACAGAAAAGGGTTCCATCTTATTGAGTCCTTTACACCAATCAGTTATCACGAGACTTGTTTTATGCTTGTTAAAACACTGGGAGGGAGTTGATATTGATAGTGTTGACCCTTGGAAAGAAAAGTAATTGCCGAAACCTTTCAGCGAACACAGCTGGATAAAAAGAGATCATCGATGGTGGTCTTCGAAGCCGAAGTTCGCATTTTTCTGTCCTGTCTGCTTCGTGTTTTGAAAATCTCACGTTCCAAAATTTATCACTTAAGTCACAAGAGGGATCTTTTCCTCGCCCTACTCATCTATCATTCGTTCGTTCTGCTAATATGGATTCTCCGTAGGCATTCAGAACTCCTACTGAGTCAACAGACATCGATACGCGTAGTCTAAATATGGAATTGGAAATTTTTAACAACTGAAATTTCACTTTAGCTCAGTGGGATGAACTAAATGAGGAAATGTTAAGTTTAAATTCAATTTTTCTGCAAGCATTTGTTGATAAATTATTTTATGGTAAGATCAGAATTATAATTCCAATAATAATTACATTTGAAATGCAAATGTAATTATTACAAATGATGTTATAATAAACGGTAAGCAGGTGTTGATTGGTACATGCTTCCAACCATTGTTAAAAATTCTCTGTCATTATTACGCCATCAGATGAAGATGATGACGCACTCTCTTTACAAATTAATATATCTCAATCAGAACCGCTGAAAATCCGTTTAAAACAGAGAAGAAGGCGAAGAAGATTAAAAATATTTTCACTTAATTCTTTGCATTCAAAATGAAACCAGATCTTTTGAGGAAGCTCTCAATAGGAGGGCAAAAGACAGCCTGTTGACGGGACAATTAAAAAGAGAAGGGAACACCCACATGCAGATGTATTTATGGATCAGGAACTCACTTTATAAGTGATAGGTTATTTAAAGATGACGTGAAATTCAAGACTGAATTTAAAAAAATGAATAAAAAACAAAAAGTGACCAACACTATGATGTACAAATTGTTGACAGTCGAAATCTGTGCAGTGTTACACAGAGGACGAGAAAGTTATGACAAGTTTGTAACCTGAAACAAAAATTTATAAGTTAGAAGGTCTTGCGATATTTATAGATGAAAGAGAAGCCAAGATGAACTTCATAACTAGTGATAAAGTTTGAAATTTAAGAGAACATAAACATGAAGGCAAAGTGAATGATTATTAACTAGAAGTTTAAAAACCTTTTTTGGGAATTTACAACTTTATTTTCTTAAAAAAGATACACGAATTTTTATTAATAAATAAAAATTCGTGTAACTTTAATTAATTGATAAATGAATTTTTATAAATTAATTTATTAATTACTTTATAAAAATAAATTAATTAATAAATATCTTAATAAAAACATAAAGTATTTAATATATTTTTGCGGCATGTTTAAGCTACAAGATAAAATATAAATACACCTTTATTTTTATCTAAGTAGTAAAATACAAGTTTAGAAATGGACTTTTCTAGTTAACAGAAATAAATGGAAATTGCCTCCAAGTAGTTTCTGTTCGAAATAAATGAGTTTCATGTTTATTCGTAATAATAAACAAAGTTCAGAATCGAAGAAATACGGAACAACTGATGCTTAATGTTTTAGTGGTTTAACTTATCTCATGCTTAATTTTCCCTTTGGTTTCTTTTCTGCAACTGACAAATATGCTTAATACACGTTTTGTTTTATAATCTTACTTGCCCTTGTACGAATCCTCTTCACTTTCCTCTTTGTAAGTTATCCGGAAAGACCCCCTGTGGTTAATTCTACTTGTTCGTACTATTGCAGAGATCTAACCACTCCAACAGCTGTGTCTCTGCCTACTTATATCGACAGAAGTGACACCGAGGGTGCTTTAAAAGGATTCAAGGGATACGGCCGTTTTCGCAAAGTAGAAGAATCCAGAACACAGCAAATGTGGAGCTTTTCGAGAGGGTCGTTTCAACGTCCTCAAAAACGAAGAAAAACGGATTTCAATAAACATCTGTCTGCATAGAAACAATACTGAAATCACGTTGGACTTTATAAATCGAAAACATGTTTGCTTTTCTTCCTTTTTCTAAAAAAAAATCTTTTCCTTTAAAAAGTATAACCAGCATACATAAGCTACAAGAATTTCATGAAGTGTTTATTAAATAGATTACTCAAAAGAGATTTTAGTGACGTATAAATAGAACTAAAACCATCCGACGAATTTTGATGAAATTTTCTATTAGCAGTATTCCTAAAATTAACTAGTTTAATTTAATTCATTAATATCGATTTTCTATGTAACTCTCACCCAAGAAAAGTTGTAAGTAGTACATGAGTACCATGAGTAGGCCAATGAGTTTTTCTTTTCTTTTTTTTTTACAACTTTTTTATATTTTTATTTATATTTTACATTAATTAATGAATGATTTAATTTTATATCTGGAATGAATACGTAGTTCAGTAAATGCGTGTTTAAATTTTTTTTTTCTTTTAGAATTCAGGACACAGGTCCCATCTCAATCTTTTTTTTAAGTCGATACATTAACTCGGGAGAACTAATTTTTCGCGTAAAGTGTTTAAAATGAGAATATCATCCATTTGAGACCTATTCACATAAACTACTCAAGAAGTAATAATATAAACACTCTGTACATGCACCAGGACATAAATGATTAAGGGCAGTAATAAAAGAGATATTTTGCAATAGCGTTATTGAAATTCATTATTAAAGTCATATACGAGGGTGGTCTGAAAAGTTATCGGCCCCGACCATAGATGGCATCACTATCGGCAAGACGTTCTTCTTTTTTTTTTTTTTTTTTTCCTAAGTTGGTACATCTGTCAAAAGCATCCATGTGAAATTGCAAGTCATTCTATCAAGTAGTTTGTTTTACAGAGCTGTCTGAAGCAAAAAGTGTTGTCTGTATCCCTTGAAATGATAAAATTGAGTATCGTGCGCTTATAAAATTCTTTGTAAAAGAAGGTTTAACGCCAAAAGAAATTCATTTGAAGTTCATAAAAGTTTATGGGCACTCTTCTCCTTCGTTTTTAAGAAATGGGATGCCGAGTTTAAACGTGGCCGTTCCAGCCTTGAAGATGATCCAAGTGAAGGACATCCAAAAAGTGTAACAACACCAGAAATCATTGATCATGTGCACGATATAGTACTGGATGACCGGCGAGTCAAAGTGCGTGAAATTGCTGGGATTATAGGCATTTCAAACGAACGTGTAGGGTATTTTGCATGAAGAATTGCAAATGAAAAAGCTTTGTGCAAGATGGGTGCCGCGCTTACTCACAGATCAAAAACGCACTCGTGTGAAAAATCTCTGAACAGTGCTCGGAGCGTTTTAACAAGAATAAAACATAGTAATAAATAGACGCACAAAAATGCATCGATTTATTACTATGGATGAGACTTGGATTCTCCCATTACACACCAGAATCCAAACAGCAGTCAAAACAATGGACAGAAGCCATTTGTTCAGCGCCAAAGAAGACAAAGTCAGTTTCATCAGCAGGAAAGGTCATGACATCGGTGTTTGGGGATGTTAAAGGCATTTTGTTTATTAATTATCTTGAAAAGGGTAAAACAATAACCGGGTAATATTATTCCGATCTTTTAATCGGACTAAACGTAAAAATTCGTGAGAAAAGACCCGGTTTGCGGGGAAAAAAATCATCTTTCATCAGGATAATACACCTGCCCACAAAGGTGTTATGGCAATGGGAAAATTAAGGGATCTGCACAATGAATTGTTGGAACATCCACCCTATTCCCCAGATTTGGCTCCCTCTGACTGACTTCTATCTCTTCTCAAAACTGAAACTCGTCCTAGCTGGTCAGCGTTTTTCTTCGAATCAAGAGGTGATTGCAGCTGTAGAGGGGTATTTTGCAGATCTTACTGAGAACCACTACAGGGGCGGGATAACGGCAGTGGAGCATCGCTGAAATAAATGTATTTGTCTTAAGTGAGATTATGTTGAAAAATAAAAAGAATTTTGAAATTATAAATTCGATTTTTCATTGTTAGGCCGAAAACTTTTCAGACCACCCTCGTATGGCATGATGTTAATGCAGACAGTTAACTGTCATTGTAACATGAATAAAAGCGTCGCTTCGAAATATCTGCCTAATTTTATATCTAAAATTGATTGATAATCAGTATGATGTGACAAATCTCAGTGTAAATATTATATTACAATTTTACTTAATTCAATAATAACGGGGCTATCAAACCACGTATTTGCAAAAGGTTAATCGCAGTTTGTGTTGGAACAAAGGTAATTTTATCAATTAAAAAAAAAAAAAAGGTTTATCTATAAATCTCACTAGATGATTTAACAATTTTTCTATTTTAAACAAAAATTGTATAAGTGAGAAAGAATTTAATATTTACATTAATATTTTATACATAAAATAAAATTATTTTTCATTACTCCTTATACTAGGAAGTCTACCATCTTTATATAAAAACAAACTGTCATTCACGTTAGCAGTTATTCAAACGCATTTAATCTTTGAATTTGAACAAATCGAGTGTTCCTTAAATTTTGAAATTTTGTCGAATGTGTGTATCCTGAAATGCATCGTTTGGCTCATTGCATTTATGTATTAAAATAACATAACGAAAAAAAATTTTAAATTTAAGTTCTCGTATTTTTGCGATAACGACTGCTTTTACGTCTGCAACTAAAGAATCATCCAGACACTCTCGAACCAATAATTTCAAAACGACTTCGTTATTACTGCCGACACGGATTCATTCTAATCGCTTTGATCTTTAATGTCACGCTAACCATTCAAATCTCGACAACTTTTTTATTTTCTATTCAGCATTCTTTACATTATGATGATTAATTACAAAATGCCACTTAATAACAAACCGTTGTGTGCTCTTTGACTATCGTTTGGCATGATTACCTTGAATGTCCGTGGACTTGCGGAATCCTTTCTTTAAATGAGTAACAGAATTTTTCATTTTTTCAATTCGTGTAACAAATGATTTTCCTAAACCTCCCCATTAGGGTCACAAATCATCTAAACTGTTTGAAATTATTTTGCATATAAATTTTGCTGAATAATAGCTTGCATTCGCCTTTCTGAATTTCTATTATTGTTCTGATGAAATAATTTCTTTTATAACAAGTCGAAAAATGGATCTGTGACAATCATAAAAAGCGCGTTTTTTCGCAAGAGACATTCTTTTACAATCATGTAATTTACAATAGAATGAAAGGCATTTATCGACTTATGCACAGATCATTTTAATATAAACTGACTAAAATTCCGAGAATTATAACAAATTGAGATTTATTTGAAAAGGCAACATGTTTCGTCGGGATTAACTTCATCAGGCGTTAAGAACATAGAAAGCTACTAAAAGACATTGAAAAATACATTGAGACACTCTAAAGCTATACAATTATAAAGCTATAATATTCGACTGTAAATTACAGTTATTATGAACTTGAGCTATAGTCCGTGTTAAAGTTCTATTGTTGTACACTTGTGCGTGTGTGGAACCACGCGATCTCCAGTATCTGATAGTAGAGCTGAAAGAGCCCCGCAAATTATAGCTGAGATTATTGTTCATATGAAGAGGGTCCAAGGTGATTTCTTTTGACTCGACAATGCGGCTTCTACCTCATCGTGGCAAATGTGTAGGTTTGAAGTTGTTGTTCAATTTACTTCATGTTGGCAGCTTACGTTGTTCGTGTTTACTGAAAACAGGACATAGCCTGATAGGGCAGTTGCTCTGGTTCTCTTATAAGTAATGTCTCACTGGTGTTTCTCGAGACGTAGGAGGATAGATTTCTCCGTTTGGCCATAGTAAGGTTTTCCGCACTCACACGTGACTTTGTAAACACCTGGGAATTGTAGAAGGTTGTGAGATTGTTTGTAGTTGCTGAATCTTGATCTTATTCTTGGAAGAGTCGAGAAACACGTTTGTATGTTAAATTTCTTTAAGATTCTACTCAGTTTTGTGGATAGTGTGCTGATATATGGCAAGGAGATATAACCTTTGGAGTCGTCCTGTGTCTCTACTTTGCTACGTTGACGGTGGGATAATTGTTTGTTGATACTTTTTAAAGAGTAGCCATTGTTTTTAAAGGTCCATTTAAGATGTTGTTGTTCTTTTTTTAGTTCTACTTCATCTGACAGTACAGATTTTGCACGATTCGCAAGAGTTGATATAATACCCAACGTTTGCGCTGGATGGTGATGTGAGGACGCATGCAAATATCTGTCCGTGTGTGTTGGCTTTCTAAATATAGAGACTTTTATTGATTCAGGTATCTTGGTGAGTTTAACATCTAGGAAACAGGGGGAACTATTTTCTTCAATCTCCATGGTCAATTTGATATCCTGATGGAGGTTGTTTAAGTGGTTGAGAAACCAGTGAAGATTCTCAATACTGTTCTCGATATATTCCTCATATCCCATATGAGGAATATATCGTCCACATATCTAAGCCAAATTCTTGGTTTTAAACTAAAATAGGAGATTGCCTTTTGTTCAAAATCCTCGAAAAAAATGTTGGCTAATATAGGAGAGAGGGACTTCCCATTGCTAATCCTTTGACCTGTTTATAATGTTTACCTTCGAATTCAAAATAGCCAGAGTTTACGCAGTGAGATAGTAGAGAGAACATTTTATTTGAAATCTTGTTCTTTAAAATATCGAGAACTTCTTCTGTCGGAATGTTGGTAACGAGTGCTACCACGTCAAAGCTCACCATGATGTCAGAAGATTTGTGTTTTAACTCCTTGATTTTAGAGGCAAAATCTGTTGAGTTTTTAATATAAGAAGAAGATTTTCCAGCATAAGCTTTTATCCTTATAGTCCTTATGAGGACTGGCTTAAAGGGGCGAAGCAAGAAATGCTTTTCATTTTCTCCGTTATCTGTAGAGGACAGTGTTATTGAGCTATTAAAGCTCTGATCATGGCAGGAGGGTAACAGCAATAGCCGAGCCTCAGTTAGAACTTCATTGGCTACCGCATTGCCATCCATTACCCTCCAAGGGTAATTTCTTTTTCCTGTTCCGCATAAGCTTTTAACGATGACGCCAGATATTTAGATAACCTGTATGTGGGTGAATCAATGCTGTCTACTATAGGTCTCAGTGGATAGGTTTCTTTGTGTACCTTAACGGATGGAAAGCCGTGTATTTCGTGGAATTTCTGTGGTCTTTTGTAGGAGATTATTGGTTCTATTGTGTATTTCTCCTGTTGGATCTCTCTCAATTTCCGAATAACTGTCTGACTGTAACAATGTTAAGATTTTTTCTCGGTAGTCTATTTTATCTAGAACTACAGTTGCATTCCCCTTATCAGCTTTTAAGATGCCGATGTCCTTGTTAATTCTTAGATTTTTAATTGCACGTCTCTCACCAGGGGATATATTATCAGAAGGAGGTTTTGCGTTGTTGATTGCAAGAATTGCTTCTATGCGAAGGAAACTCGCGTCTGCGGTAGGAAGTAGCGAAGCTGCTTTCTCCATCTTAGTTAAAAATAGTTCTATAGGAATGTATTTTGGTGCCAACACAAAATTTAGACCTTTTTCGAGAATTTTCTCTTCATCGGGACTTAGGACATATGACGATTTGTTAATCACCAATTTTTAAGTCTGTTATGACAATTATTTAGAGTATACCTTTCTTGTCTTGACTTGAGTAAGTTGAACTTTCTGATTAGCTTGTGTTTGTTTAAATTTTGAGATCGTAATGCGCGGTGTGTACTTAATTCTTTAATATAATTCCAAGAATCAAGGTCTAAGCAGGCTGCTAATTGGTTTTCTAATGATGTTTTTTTCTGTGAAAAGTAAAGATAAATTGCGTTTTGTGTCGCAAATCCTCTCCGTTAAAAGATCTAGTTTAGCTTTAGTGTAAATTCGGTGCGCTCTTTCTGTAGTAATGATTTCTTTAAATTGTAGGAACTTCGGAATAATTGAGGAAAACTTACATCTTTTCAAGGAGATAAGTCTGTTGATATTAATTCCAATGCTGTTGAGTGTCTTCTGATATGCTTTCGCAAGTGCACAATTACCCTCGTCAGAAGGGAAATGATGACTACTTCTATTAACTCGGAGGTTGGATATGTTCATTTTAATATAAACTGACTAAAAATCCGAGAATTATAACAAATTGAGATTTATTTGAAAACACAACGTGTTTCGTCGGGATTGACTTCATCAGGCGTTAAGAACATAAAAAGCTACTAAAAGACACTGAAAAAAAAAACATTGAGACACTCTAATTAGAGCTATACAATTATAAAGCTATAATATTCGACTGTAAATTACAGTTATTATGAACTTGAGCTATAATAGTCCGTGTTAAAGTTCTACTGTTGTCCACTTGTGCGTGTGTGGAACCACGCGATCTCCAGTATCTGATAGTAGAGCTGAAAGAGTCAGGCAAATTATAGCTGAGATTATTGTTCATATGAAGAGGGTCCAAGGTGATTTCTTTTGATTCGACAATGCGGCGTTCTACCTCATCGTGGCAAATGTGTAGGTTTGAAGTTGTTGTCCAATTTACTTCATGTTGGCGGCTTACGTTGTTCGTGTTTACTGAAAACAGGACATGGCCTGATAGGGCAGTTGCTCTGGTTCTCTTATAAGCAATGTCTCTCTGGTGTTCCTCGAGACGTAGGAGAATAGATTTCTCCGTTTGGCCATAGTAAGGTTTTCCGCACTCACATGTGACTTTGTATACACCTGGAAATTGTAGAAGGTTGTGAGATTGCGTATAGTTGCTGAATCTTGATCTTATTTTTGGAAGAGTCGAGAAGCACGTTTGTATGTTAAACTTCTTTAAGATTCTACTCAGTTTTTGGATAGTGTGCTGATATATGGCAAGGAGATATAACCTTTGGAGTCGTCCTGTGTCTCTACGTTGACGGTGGGATAATTGTTTGTTGATACTTTTTAAAGAGTAGCCATTGCTTTTAAAGGTCCATTTAAGATGTTCTAATTCTCTTTTTAGTTCTTCTTCATCTGACAGTACAGATCTTGCACGATTCGTAAGAGTTGATATAAAAAAAAAAGAACTGCAACATCTTAAATGGACCTTTAAAAGCAATGGCTACTCTTTAAAAAGTATCAACAAACAATTTTCCCACCGTCACCGTAGAGACACAGGACGACTCCAAAGGTTATATCTCCTTGCCATATATCAGCACACTATCCAAAAAACTGAGTAGAATCTTAAAGAAATTTAACATACAAACGTGCTTCTCGACTCTTCCAAAAATAAGATCAAGATTCAGCAACTATACGCAATCTCACAACCTTCTACAATTTCCAGGTGTATACAAAGTCACATGTGAGTGCGGAAAACCTTACCATGGCCAAACGGAGAAATCTATCCTCCTACGTCTCGAAGAACATCAGAGAGACATTGCTTATAAGAGAACCAGATCTACTGCACTATCAAGCCATGTCCTGTTTTCAATAAACACGAACAACGTAAGCCGCCAACATGAAGTAAATTGGACAACAACTTCAAATCTACACATCAGCCATGTTGAGGTAGAAGCCTGCATTGTCAAGGCAAAAGAAATCACCTTGGACCCTCTTCATATGAACAATAATCTCAGCTATAATTTGCCTGACTCTTTCAGCTCTACTATCAGATACTGGAGATCGCGTAGTTCCACACATGCACAAGTGTACAACAGTAGAACTTTAACACGGACTATAGCTCAAGTTCATAATAGCTGTAATTTACAGTCGAATATTATAGTTTTATAATTGTATAGCTTTAGAGTGTCTGAATGTTTTTTTTTTTCAGTGTCTTTTAATAGCTTTCTATGTTCTTAAAGCCTGATGAAGTCAATCCAGACGAAACATGTTGCGTTTTTAAATAAATCTCCATTTGTTATAATTCTCGGATTTTTAGTCAGTTTATATTAAAATGAACATATCCAACCTCCGAGTTAATAGCAGTAGTCATATATATATATATATATATATACAGGGTGTTCGGGATAAATTTGACAGTTTCGTAAGGAAAAAGAAAATCTTCTTTGTATCTATTAAATTTAATGAATTGACAAAAAAACATTACAGGCAGAGTTAATTACAATACTATCAACAAGATTTACTCAAAATAACCACCATTAGCATCGATCACAGCTTCAATTCTGCTTCGGAACCTCGAACAAGCTGATGCTACAGTCTCCCTGGGAAGGGCCGCAAAAACTGTTTTAATTTTATCCATTAACTGGGCTTTTGTATTACTGGAAGTGCGATTGGTGTCTTTTTCAACTGCGCCCCATACAAAATAATCCATGGGGTTAAGGTCTGGGGAGTTTGGAGGCCAAACATTTGGACTGGTGAAGTCGTAGAAATTTTCAGACAACCATTTTTGACTTTTCCCAGAGGTGTGGCAAGGGGCCGAATCCTGCTGCCATACATACGGCCTACCATTGGCTACCCTTGTTATCCAGGGCTTGACTACAGTTAGCAACTCCACGAACAAAGCCCGAATTCCAATGCCAGGGTTCTTCAACACCTGTTCCTGCAGATTTGCGAGGAATTCTGCTGTACGAACGCAATCAGATCGTCTGCTAGGGATCTTTCTTCTTGCTACATCCTCGTAGTCACCATTGCAAGTCTCTAGTTCATGCCTGATTGTTTTTACTGTATTCAGGGAGCATTGGGCAGCAGTCGTAATATCCTTATTTTGATGGCGGGCACGAATCATCATGATATAAGTTATTCTCTTCCATGATTCAGGTGGGTTCCAGCTATCCATCCTTTCTGACATCTTGTATATGAATGAAGAAGGGTCCAAACTTTTGAATGAAGAGAAGTGTGTGTTAATACATGTAACTTACGGAAAAATATAATTAATTATAAATATGTCAAATTTATCCCGAACACCCTGTATATACTGTATATATAGATAGATATTATTACATAATAATGAATATTACATAACAATGAATAATTGACAATTATGTCTTTAGGGATGAAGCAAGATGCTTTTCATATTCACCGCTATCTGTTGTGGTTACAGTGAAGGTAAAATTTATGAGCAGATTGCTCGCCCTGAATGGGCATGGAGATTATGCATCACTAAAGGAGGCTAATATAGCTTTTGGTTTTCTATATTTGAATATGTCCGTTGGATCGTATGCTGCAGCTTGTTGAACCAAATCGTTGGGATGTGTGGACGTCTTTAGGAAAAACTTGGTTGCTAAGGATTGTAGAAAAGAGAAAATATAGGGAATATTTGTGTCTCTGTGGAGTTGATTGTTTCTAACATACCACAGGGCGTTCAGAATCATTCTCAAGCACTTGTTCTGCACTCGCTGTATTTTGATAATGTTAGCATTAGAGGTGTGGCTCCAGGCCGGAGAGGCATAGGTGATTATAGGACGAATCGTCATCTGGTATAGTTGCAATTTGATTCTGTTGCTGAACTTGCTATTTCTATTAATTAGCGGGTAGATCTGAGCTATGGCTTTAGATGCCTTTGTGCACGCAGACTTGGTGTGCTGATTGAAAGATAGCTTTTTTGTCGAGAATTACACCCAGGTAATTTGTTTCTGTCTGCCAGGGAATTTTAGTATTGAATAGTAACACTTCTCCTGAAGGAGACATTGGCCGTTTTGAGAAAAGAACGCTGAGCTTTTCTGGGGGTTGACTTCCAGTCTTTACTTAGAGAACCAACTCTCCAGCTTTAGAATGTGTTCTTGAAGCTTTCTGGTAATGAAATGGGGTCTGAGAGATCTGGTTAGTATTGCCGTATCGTCCGCATACAGGGCCAAAATGGAAGTCATCGGATTGTGCGGGATGTCTGACATGTATATAGAGAACATCAGTGGAGCCAGTAGAGATCTCTGCGGTACATTTGCAAAGATGTGGCGCTGGGAGGATGTAGAACCGTTGATTTTTACTTGCATTGATCTATTCTGAAGATATGAATGGATTAAATGAACCATTTTTAGTGAGGTACCGGCTGAGATAAGTTTGTGCAGGAGTCCAAAATGCCAGATTTGTCAAATGCTTTGGATAAGTCTAGGAAAACAGCGCCTGTGCACTGGCGCCCGTTGTAACTGGTGGTGATGTATTCGACAATTCTGTGGATTTTCTGGGTAGTACTATGGTGTTGCCTAAAACCAAACTGTTCTTTGGGGAGGATGCTTAGGTCATTTAATGAGGTTTGGCGGCGTGAGAGGATGATCTTCTCTGCAACCTTACCAAGATTTGAGATGAGACTGATTGGACGATAATTTTGCGGTAGGTGTGGGTCTTTGCCTGGCTTATGTATAGGAATTACGTCAGCCAGTTTCCAGGTGGAAGGAAAATAGTGAAATCTTAAAATTGCATTTATTATACTGGTCAGGTGTGCACTACTGCTTTTCGGGGCAGAAGTTTAATCATCCGATTAGTAATGCCGTCTGGCCCAGGAACTTTTTTGTTCTTTAATTTTTTAATAATGTCATATATCTCAGCAGGTGATGTTGGTGCAATATGGACAGTGCTGGTGAGAGGAAGTTTGACTGAGTGTCTTACCTTGCTGTGAATCTTATATATGTGGTCAAAGTCAAGGTTTCCATATGAAGGCCTGCATTTCTCCTCTAAGTTGTGTGCTATAACTTCTGCTTTGTCTACATCTGTGTGAGGAAGGCCCTGGTCAGAGAATATTGGGGGAAGGGATCTGTCTTTGTTTTTGATATTTTTCAGTAGTCCCCAGATGAAGTGATCAGTAGGTGAAATGGAGGATAACTTTACATCCCATACTTGGTCTCTATGAGCTTTGAGTAGATCTCTTACTGAATGATAATTTCCCGTGCTTGTCATTAAAATAACCTACATAAAATAAAAAGTTAGGTGTATAATAAATATTCTTAATATTTGAATTATTATCAATTTTTTTTCTCTTATTCCAGTGAAAATTTATTTTTATATATTATTTCAAAAGAATTAATAATTATAATAATTTTACTCTAATATAGTTCAGTTGGTCTCTATGAGCTTTGAGACCACGCGGTTAGCCTAGTGGCTTTGCGCTTCGCAACCATATGTCTGGGGAAGGAGTGTCCCAGGTTCGATTCCCGTTGTAGACGTGAGGAATTTGAGGATCTTCCTCAGGCATAGCCAAGTTAGCCGGTCTTGGGCGCGGTCAGTAGGGTTTTTTCCGCCAGTTTATCTGGCGTTTTTCATCCCGCAAACAGGCAAACCGGCCCCGTGAACATACGCCTCTACAGTCAAAAATATATCCCCCCCCCCCAGCAGCAGACCAGGTGACGGGTCGGTTGGGAGTAGTACTAACATACTAACAAGAAGTCGCATCTAAGTAACACGCGGACCCTGCATAGGAAGCGGGAATATCGCGTAGAACAAGAAGAAGAGGTCTCTATGAGCTTTGAGTGCATCCTTATAAGGACTGGCTTAAAGGGGCGAAGCAAGAATGCTTTTCATATTCCCCGTTATCTGTAGAGGACAGTGTAGGGATAAGGTGTTATTGAGCTATTAAAGCTCTGATCATGGCAGGAGGGTAACAATAATAATAGCTAGCCGAGCCTCAGTTAGATCTTCATTGGCTACAGCATTGCCATCCATTACCCTCCAAGGGTATTGGATTGAATGAATCAATCACCGCATCTCACGGTCGATTTGATTCCTCTCTTTTGAGTGCATCTCTTACTGAATGATAATTAAAATAACCTACATAAAAAAAAAGTTAGGTGTATAATAAATATTAGTAAATGTTCTTAATATTTGAATTATTATCAATATTTTTTTCTCTTATTCCAGTGAAAATTTATTTTTATATATTATTTCAAAAGAATTAATAATTATAACAATCTTACTCTAATATAGTTCAGTTAAAACCAAAATTGATTCAATCCAATGACATTTCGTAAACATTGCAAGAAAATTTAATAAAGTCTAGCCAGTTTGAGGTTGTATATGTACAGATGGCAGGAAATATCATGGGTGCTTACACACTGCTGTGAATCGCACCTGAAAATGAGACATTTAAGGAAACGGAAGATAGTAAGGTATTTACTTAGTTTCTTTTCAAAGTTATGGTTGCAAAAAAATAAAAAATAAAATAAAATAAAATAAAAAATAGTGTTTAGTTGTTCAAGCCACTATGGAAGTGGAATAGCAGCATTTGCAACCCCCCCCCTTCCCCAGAAAGAGAGAAATTTACAAACAGAAGTTTTCTCATACTTCTAATTTTCGGCGTTGTTTCCTGGTTATGCAAAATTCTTTAGGATTCCTGAATTAGAAATAATGGCACGAAATAACGGCTTGATTACTTGCTCCGCTTCTAAATTTACGGTGTAGGGAAAAGTCTTCAGATGTTTCTATTAGCATCGTTAATCACTCGCCTTATCCGAGCCACAGTCTTTATTGCCTTCACTGCGGTTGGCGTCACGTGATTATTGGCGTTCCTGGTAAACTAATTCTGTTGACCGTATTCAAAGGTCAAGGTTATTTTTATCATTATTCGCGACATCCTTAAAAATACAGATTTCTTTCTTTATTTGTAGGTCATCATTCTTCCGAATATCGATTGTCGGTTTATTAGCGAACACCAATCGATTTTCGTATTGTAGTATCCACAGTTCTGATACTCACTGACTTTAAGAGAAAAAACCTATTAATATTTTTCAATTAATTGTTTGTAATAAGAACTCATATTGAAAGAAAAAGTTAATGAAGCCAATCATGTATCCTGCAAACAAATGCAAAATCATTTGATATTTATCATGAAATATATCATGAAAAACTACCATCTACTTATTCAGTTCATCACTGTATCGTCATTTTCCTATTCAATTCACTGCTGTTTCATCTTTGTATACCTCCATCTCGTGATTCATTGTTGCCATCTTCTGTATAACCTTCGACACAGTGATCCACTGTTATCATCTTTGCGTAACCTTCATCATGGGACATCATATTTGTCTCTACTACCATCTTTCTATCACCTTCACAATTAAATCATCTGTGTATTATCTTCGTCACAACCGCATCACAGTTGTATAATCTGAATCATAGTCTTACGCTTATAGTGTCTCCTTCACAGTGTTATCATATGTGTGATATCTTTGTTATGGTACCTTAATCATATTTGTATATATATATCCTCACAGCTCAATGATATTTGTATCATGTTTGCCATAATATATCGATCATTCTCTTCACAATATCATTGTCTTCTATCATATTATTCACAGTATCATAATCGTTACATCAACTTCCTCAAAACATCATCTTCACAGTATAATCATCTTGTTTTTTCTTCACAGTATGATCATCGTCTATCATCATCTCTTTCTTCACAGTATGATCATCGTCTGTCATCTTCTTTTTCTTCACAGTATGATCATCGTCTGTCATCTTCTTTTTCTTCACAGTATGATCACGGTCTATCATCTTCTTTTTCTTCACAGTATGATCATCGTCTATCATCTTCTTTTTCTTCACAGTATGATCATCGTCTATCATCTTTTTCCTCACAGTATGATCATCGTCTCTATCATCTTCTCTTCTTCACAGTATGATCATTGTCTATCATCTTTTTCTTCACAGTATGATCATCGTCATCATCGTCTATCATCTTCTTTTTCTTCACAGTATGATCATCGTCTATCATCTTCTTTTCCTTCACAGTATGATCATCGTCTATCATCTTCGTTTTCTTCACAGTATGATCACGGTCTATCATCTTTTTCTTCACAGTATGATCATCGTCTGTCATCTTCTTTTTCTTCACAGTATGATCACGGTCTATTCTTCTTTTTCTTCACAGTATGATCATTGTCTATCATCTTCTTTTTCTTAACAGTATCACCATCTTTGTATCTATTGCATCAAAATACCATTTTTACGGTATCATCATTTATGATTTTCTTCTTCACACTATCATCATCATCATCTTTGTATTTACTTCATCAGAAAATCCACTTTGCATCACTAACAGTATCTACAACTTGATCATCATCACATCACTTTCATCCCAATATAATTTTCATTAATTGGATCGCCTCAAGTAATGAATATCCAAGTTAAATACAGTATGACGCATCACTTAAGAAGTTAAGTTGTCAAATTATTTCTAAGGAAATGTCATGCACATCTGCAGTGAGTAAAGTGACATGATGGACATTGCTAATTTCTATGACTTTACCAAGCTGACTGACAGAGCCTACAACTTATTATCAACCGACTAGGTTAAGCGTCTAATAGCCTATTTACGCACGCTTCTCCACCAATTCACAACACAATTCAGACTGTTCAGACGGGCATATTCACTTCTCTTTTACTCGAGGCGGTTTAGAAAAGGTTGTTGAAAGGTGGTCATTGCATTTCAACTAGGCGTTAACATGTATTTGCTGATTGATAGGCCGTCCACGCTCTTCACCGCTAATTCGAGGATAATTCCAAATTGAACCTCGACTTTTATGTGATGACAAGCACCGTTGGGTATTAATGTAATGTTAAATCATTTTGAGTGGATAGTTGTAGGCATTCTCTCTTCATTCTTTCTTTCTTTATGAAATCATCGCATTATCGTTGAGTTTCGGCTACTATAAACGTTCATTTACCTTTGACACTGAAGCCATCATCAAGGATGATTCATGCATGTCCACGTTTCTACTCCCCCCCCCCCAACACGAGCTTTAAGTTTACAATAGCTCATATTACAGGGATAATTCCTGATTTTAATTTTCTTCCATTTAATTATCAGAACTTAGTGTCTTGTTTTTCTGGTTTTAGTTTCTTCCTACATGATTTCTGTTAAGTATCATAACTAATTTTTCTAGACCAGACGGGATAAACTGGATAATAATAACTATGATGAGAATGAATGTGTAATAAAAATAATAATTAATATCTCACAGACATTGCATTTTGAATTTTAATAATAGATATGCATTCTGAAAATATTTCACGTTATATATATATTATAGGCAGAAAAGTAACTATATATCAAATCAAACCAGCCTTAGAACACACAAGCACGCACGCGTTATTAACGTGCCAACAAAGAAACATCATCACATGGCCTACACGCTGTGTTGAAAATAAACCAACTCGTACTATATCTCGAATATTTAAAAACATTGTAAATACTCATAATTACGAGTAATAAAAAAGATATAAACATATATTCAACTTTTTTTTATCGAAGAATGCACTGTTAAATGCATTATTTTTTTAAAGAAGGACCACATTTTTGTTAATTATAAGCAGTTGATCTTAAGTAATACTGTGCCAATACTTTAAAAATTTCGTGAAAAACGATTAAAGGACATCTCGCAAAATAATTTCAGCCTTTATAACTAATTCTCAATTTATTTACAGAATTAATGCATGTTTTATAGTGCTACATAGTCAGAAAAACGACTGTTATAAGTTCGTTTCTAGTCGCGAACTACAGTAGCTTTTTCTAGTCACATTTTTCTCAGAAGGTTCTTCAGTTAGTGATTGTTCTACTTCACGTAGTTAAGTAGGACTCTTTCTCCAATAAATAAACTTTCGATTTAATTCAGCAACTAAGAAAACCCGACCGTAGAACTTACTGTTTCAGACAACAATACACTCTAGGGCAGGGGTTTTCAACCTTTTTCCAGTGGCGTACCACTCTATTTAATTCAAGATATTAGATGTACCAGTAAGCAAATCTGTTTTCGTACCACCCGGCAATGGCTCACGTACCACCAGTGATACGCGTACCATAGGTTGAGAATCCCTGCTCTAGGGTTTAAGATCACGAGATGGCGGTAGTTGTTTACCATACATACTTTCTCTCCCCCCCTAGATTTCTTAAATCGTCGATAGCCATGAACTCTGCTATCAATGACGAAAAAAGAATAGAAACTGGCTACCTACCGATTTCCAAATTTAGACTACAGGTCAGCTTCTTTTACCCTCTTTGGAGAATAAAAGGCATTAGTAGATTTATTTATTATTAGCATGAGGCTCTAGATGTTTATTTTAATGCATCTTATTTCTTTCCTTGGATGAGTTGACAACTTGAGCCAAATGAATTTTGAAATAATCTACGAACGAAAACTGTCAGGCAGAACCACCTTTTTTATTCTTCACGAGCTCTTTTTCTTTCTGCGTAATCCAGTTTAAATATCAGGCAATTAATGTCAAATTTTGTTCTCCTCTGGAGCAGCCAAGTGATTGCATTCCCTTCAACTGCGTCGAGTCTTTATCATTGCTGAATCCCATACTAAGCTGAAAAACCATTAGTTTTTCCTTTACACGCAAACCTCAAAAACCACTATATTGAAACAGAACGCGCTTTAATTTTACGAATACACCCACTGAGACGGTCTTTCTTTTCGTACTTCTTTGCACGTTGTATTTATCTTACCCATGATATTAGGTGCATGTAGCTGGCACAAGTCGTAACGGTTTATTAAATTCACTCAAACTATGGGTCGTTTTGTGCCGCTAGCGTTTCCCTCGCTTCCCTACCGTCACGCTGCGAGATTTATTTCTACGCCTTTCTGTGTCTGACGTGAACAGCTAGACATAATATGTATGTAAGCAAGGTTAGTTGTACCCAGCTTGGACCTCATTGAATGGGATCTTGTTCAGCGTCTGCAAACGGGAATATTAAGATTAATTAAGACACAAAGACACGCAGTTGAACACAACGGAGAACACAACACGGAAGTATCCTCACTCGAGTTGTTGTTCTTGATCCATCTGTCTGTTGTACACGAGTTAAGGTCGAAAGTATTTCTGCTTTTGACTCCCGACGAGAATTTAGTCAAATAAATCAACGTGCAGGCATGTTTCTTTTCTTTCTTTCCTTTTTTAATACTTTCTCTTCTTTCATCCGTCATGTAATGATGTACAGAAATTAATATCCTCGAGTCCGATCGATAAAAGTGACGTACACAGTCACGGCGAACACTCGATTCAAGATGTAGGAGTGTAATTACTGTTGATAAGAGGGAAAAGAAATTTAACTTAATCGCTGATGTGAGAAATCTAGCCGAGAATTGGAAGTGTATTTCTGCCGAAAGGAAAAAAAAAACATTGCAAGGGCATCTCATAACTCATCTGAAGGACATAACATTTTAGGATGGTATTTTATTATTTAAACTGGAATCTACGAAGAGAGAAATTTAACCCATTCTTGCTATAAGAAGATTGCTTTACCATTGTCATCTACAATACTATAATAGCAATTGCATTCTTCCAAAAACACTAAATGCAAAATTCATTTTAACTTTAGTGGTTAATCTGGAAATACTGTCAGATGTACACATAATGACTTTCAGCTATGCGGCAGCCAAGAAGGATTTTATCTGAGGCTCTTTCGTATAATGACTAGTGAATCCAATCAGTCTAAGCTAGAATAGTTTACGGTTTCTAGAGGAAAATCTATTATATTTTACCTTAAAAAAAGAACGCTACACCTCTCTTAAACATTAATGAAATAATGGATAAAAAATCCGCTTATCGCAAGATACCAATTTTCGCTTCTTCGTAAGAGACCATGGATTATGCTTGATATCATTAGCAAAAGAGAGAGTGCAATGTCTTTTAAATATGAATACGTTGGTTGAATAAACATACCTTTACAATCTCACGTACGCTTTGTGTGAAGTACATTTTATGTAATTACTAAAGTATATAAGAATAAAAAAGGTGGCTTCCGTTTTTGTTGTTTTAAATAAAAATATTAAAAATAAAACTGATTTTTTTTGTAAATATTTTAATGTTAATAATTTTTAAAGGAATGTTTAATATAAATATTTAAAATCATCACTAAAGTTTTGTTTAAATATAAAATTAACCTATTATTTTTGATTACGTTTTCTACATCAACAGATTGATGATGTCATTAATGACATCATCAACAGCTTTTATGCAATGTTTAGGTGTTTTGATTTAAAATTAACATTTCAAATCAATTTATTTTATTTAATTCATAATGTGGCAGTTTATACAAGAAACAATATAAACAGAACTGTTATATACGCATGTTGGGTAGGAATCTAATGTTCAGGACGAAATTGTTTTTTGGCTTTATTCCAAAACATTTAAGTCGTTTTTTTTGGTGCTTTTTTTTACGATTTTCTTTGATTATCTTTGGCAATAAATGATCAAAACGCTGCATCTAACTTCAAGTTATAAAGTGAAGACAAACGGAACAGAGTTGCGTGAAATGTTTAACTTCTGATTAAACTGCATGAATAACGTTGGTGAGGATTTGGTGGGATAACGTATGTAAGATAGTCATAAAAAAGGCAGCCTAAAGCCTTTTAACCTTTGTTTAACTATTGACAGTAAGTGAAAACAAGGAATTCCAAACATCGACGATAATGAGTTCCTCGGAGGGGAAAAAAATAAGAAAATAAAACCCAAACTGCTGCTTCATTAATATTTTGATATTAATCCAATCGGTAGCCAACATCCATCCTACTTCTAATCAGTGGAATTGAATATGAGAAATATTTCTTATTCGTTTATTTTTTAAGAGAGGTTATTTTCAGATCCTTCTTGTTGGTATAAACGAAATACATAATTTAGAATGTTTATTTATTTAGTTATTTTTATCAACAACACAAAAAGAAATCTGTTTCTATAGAAACGACAAAAGGTTAATATCAGAGATGTCTTTTTTAGCATTGTTTGAAGTGGGAAAGAATAGAAGTCCGTCCGCAGATGACGGAGATGTGTCAGTAGGTGGTACGGGGGGGGGAAGAAAAAGGTGATGGTTGGGAGGGTTCACATTAAAATAAAATGAGGGGAGAAAAGGAAAACAGTAAATCGCTACTGCAGTGAGGCGATGGAAAGCAGGGAGTACGGACCGCAGAGAACGGCTGTATCACATGGAAGTGGGCCACCGGCTGTGTCGGCGACAGGCGATGTGGACATTATTGACAGAAATAGCGGCCGCACGTCCATTGTGCCGACGTCTTAGCTCGGCAACTTCGACCCGTAACGACATTTTAACAACATAACTCGAAATTTTTCGTTATGAAGTCTGACAGTATGGTATAATACGAGTTAGGATAGAAACTGGTCTGTTTTTCTTTTTTTTTTTTTTTCCATTTTTTTTCCCCTGTTTTTCTTCCAAGGCAGCACGGTTTTAGGTATTTATGAAACGGACTGGGCAGCTCGAGAGATTGAGTAGCCCCCTGGTAGTTGGTGGCATGCATTATTTACCGCCGGCTCCATAAAGTCAGCAATTTTGTAGTATGGATGAGAGTGAAGTCTTTGGAACTGGCACCACATGGAACCGTACGGAGTCTACGAGAACGGATGATATATTTGGTATCTTGTTATATATGTTTCACTAGCTCTCTTGCCAGTTTTCTTCTATTCCTCAAAGGCAGCACGAACGTCTCTTGGATATAAATAAAAAAAAAAAATGTAAACCCTCCAACTCCACTTTAATCTTATCCCCCCCCGCACGTACTCATATATATGTTGTCGATTCTTTTAGAAGGATGAAAGTTAACCCTGAAAATATTTTTTGACATCATTTGTAATTGTTACTGTAATGGAATTACGTGTGTCGATATTGCTAATTATCTTCCGAGTGGGTACTAATTCGTAGTATTAAAATACGTGGTAAATCAAAAACAGTCTTCGCCAACTTTATTTCATTTTATTTGACATATTGTAGTGCTATGAGCGTATAGGAATATATAACTAAATGATGAATTCTTAATGCAATTTCATAAATTTCCGCTAGGTGGAGACACTGTAGCGCAGTTCCAAGCATAACGTCTATATACACATGTTCATATCAGAACAACAATAAACTGTTTGCGATTTTTGTGCTGATAGAATACCGAGTGTCATGTTTTTTTGGCGGATGCTGGATGATAAATTGGAGACGTGAGCAGTTCAAATACATATTCTTACATAAAATAAAGAAAAAAAAACAATTAATTGCTATAAATAAACCGATAAATATAGATTATGTATTTTGAAACAAGGAAGTAATTTTGTTCAGAATACGTTTTTCGGTTTCTTTCAACTGACCTTTTGGGCTATTTTATGTTTACGGTTTTCTCAGAAATAGTTTTAAACGTACCCCCCCCCCCTCTCTCTCTCTCTCCATATGCGACGTAGTGCCGCAAGTACAAAATCGGCTTTACTATGTTGACCGAGGACTGAGTTCAGTGACTCAATGGGTAAACTGTTTGTGTTGTATTATTTGTTTAACAGTTTTGCAACTTACGT
Source organism: Typopeltis vanoorti (assembly GCF_054136105.1). Taxonomy (NCBI): domain Eukaryota; kingdom Metazoa; phylum Arthropoda; class Arachnida; order Uropygi; family Thelyphonidae; genus Typopeltis; species Typopeltis vanoorti. The sequence continues at coordinate 34,814,764 of NC_143550.1, read as the reverse complement.
TTTTTTTTTGTTTTTTTTTTTCTGTGACAAAACTGTTGCGCAAAAGAGAAAACCTCTCTTTATAATTTAAGGGTAAAGAAGGAAGGAAAAAAACTCTTGAAAGAATATTTCAACATATTTGTTGATTTCTTTTGATGTCCGGCTAAAAGAAAAAAAAAAGACAGGAAGGAGTGTGTGAAAATGATTTCCACTTTTTTCTAATAACGTGTTGATGGAAAGACTGCAAAAGCATTAAAATCTTAACAGAGAATTCTGACGAATGTACATCCGATAAATATGATTGATTACTGGTGGTGATTTGGAAGTTTGGTAAAATCACAGATTAAATTAGGATAACATGAATTCATAGAAATAATAACATTCTTTTAAAGCAGGTTCCTGGACTATATGTTAAAAATATTCCAAGTCAGATCTTCTATTTAAGATGATATTATTTTTCTTTCTGCTTCCTAAACCCAGTAGAGTGTGAATTAGAAGTAGAAGAAAATTTAAAAGCAAATATTTGCTTCTGGTATGTTCACAGCATCATTTCAGTCTTTAGACATGAAATGATGCTGTGAAAATATCAGTTATGAAAACATAACTGATATTTTTTAAAAACGCCTTTACAGAAAGCATTTAAGAAAACGGCTGGGAAGTAAAGAAAGAGAATCAGAAAAGCATATTGAATAAAATGGATGAAAATTGCATAATATTCACACACACACAGATATATGTATAAGTGATTGTTTAAATCCTTTATCCAAGAAAGCGAAACAATGTTTTGCGCGTGAAATACATTCACGTATGAGTTACTTGTATATAGAGGTAATGATTTCACATCACTTGCCTGAGTATGTATCCCATAATGCAAACCACACTCCCTTTCGGACGTGTATAATGCAGTGCATAATGAGAGGAGCCACTACCTAAACCAGTTTCATCCTTTATTGAAGTCTCATCAAAACGAGCCAGACCCGAGAGAGAGAGAGAGAGAAATACCAAGGTTTTTTTTTTTTTTTTTTGGCTAGATGGGTGAAGCAGGAATGCTTTTCATATTCCCCGTTATCTTTAGAAGAAAATGTACGGATGGGGTGTTATTGAGCTATAAGCTCTGGTCATGGCTGGGTAACAGCAATTGCCGAGCCTCGGTTAGAACTTCATTGCCATCCATTACCCTCTGTAGTCCAAATCCAATTCCAAGGTTACGCGTAACGCTACTGTCAAGATGGGTGAAGCAAAAATGCTTTTCATATTCCCCTTTGTCTGTAAAGAAGTTATTTGGGAAAGGGAGTTTTGTGAGCTTTTAAGCTCGCCCTCTGACGGCAATTATATTAATTATGATCAGATGGGAGTAGAATAGCCTTCGGTCTTTTGTATTTGTAGTACTCTGTTTCATTGTAATTGACAGCTTGTACGATCAGCGGGTTTGAATGCGAACTTGACTTGACGAAGAATTTTTCTGCGAGATTACGAAGAAGGGAGGAGATGTATGGTATGGCGGTTTCTCGATGAATCTGTGAATTTCTGACAAACCATCGGGCATCTAGAATCATTTTAGGCACTTATTTGGATTCTTTGTAGTTTTGAAATGTTTGATAGTGAAGCGTGACTCCATGCTGGTGAGGCGTAGGTAACGACTGGACGTATAACCATCCGGTAAAGTAGTAATTTGTTTTGTAAGTTCAGTTTACTCTTGCGGTTGACCATTGGGTAGAGTTGAGCTATTACTTTGGAGGTCTTGGAGCCAATGAGATTGATGTGCTTGTTAAAAAGAGTTTCTTATCCAGTAGATAAGAAAGATATTTGGTCTCCGATTGCCATGGGATCTTTTGACCAGAGAACAAGATGTCTTCTTTAATGCAGACATTTTTCTAGAGAATAACATGGCTGAGCTTTTGAGGGGGTTTACTTGAATCCTCCAGTTGGTGAACCATTTTTCCATAGCGTTGATACTTCCTTGGAGTCTACTGATTGCCAGGCGAGGACTCAGCGACCTTGCTAGAATAGCGGTATCGTCGGCATAAAGGGCCGCAATGGTGGTTCTTGAATTTAGAGGGATGTCTGATACGTAAATTGGGAACAGTAGTGGGGCCAAAAGGGAACCTTGAGGTATACCAGCTAGAATTTTGTGCCCTGATGAAACAATTCCGTTAAGCTTTTACTTGCATGTATCTTTCACTTAGGTATGACTTAATAAGTTTTGCTAGCTTAATTGGGATGTTGTTTTCAATAAGTTTGAAGATAAGGCCTTGATGCCAGACCTTATCAAAGACCTTGGCTGCTGCTGTGTTCTTGGACGTTGCCAAGGCCTTTGATAAGTTCCAGTTGAAATCATGGATGATGTGTTCTGTTAATCGGTGAATTTATTGCACTGTGCTGTGAGCTTTGCGAAAACCAAATTGCTCATTTGGGATTATTTCATGTTTGTCCATTGCTAGTTGTAGCCTTGCTAGGATGACTTTTTCTATTACTTTATCGAGGCAGGAAAGAAAACTGATGGGCCTGTAGCTTTGGGGGAGTTGTGGGTTATTACCAGGCTTTTTCAGAGGGATGATGTCAGCAGTTTTCCAAGCTGAGGGAAAGTACTGGAGTCGTAATATGGAATTGGTTATAGAGTATTAACTAGATGAATTATGGCCTTCCTTGGGAGTAATTTTATTATTCTATTGGTAAAGCCGTCGGGACCAGGAGCCTTTTTATTCTTCAGTTGGAATATAATGTTGATTATTTCTGTCGGAGTAGTGGGTGTGATGAGATCTGAATTATCCTTAGGCTGTCTTAAGGCTTTTCTGACCTGACACCACGAACCCTATAAATGAGATTAATATATAAGTTTCCGTAAGATGGACAGCATAGATTTTCTAGGTTGTCAATTGGGGCTTCTACTTTTTCTTCATCTGAGTGTGCAATTCCAATTTTGTTCTTCATAGGGGAAAGGAGTTGTCTTTTGGTACGAAGAGTTTTTAAAAATGTCCATATGGATTTAACTTCTGGGCTGATTTCCGTTAGTGTAGATTCCCATTCGGAATTCCTGTTTCTGGAGAGCTTCTCGAACCTGTCTGTTCAATTTATTTAAGGTTGTTTTGTCCTGCGGTGCTCTCGTGTTGTGGTATCGCTTTATGGCTTTGTTTTTAGCTCTGATCAGGTTCATAATCTCTTCCGGAATCCGATTGGATGAATGGAAGACAGTGGTTTGCGTGACTAATGCTATTGCTGTGTTAATTTGTTTTGTTTGGTTGCTTACAGCTAAGTCTGTGTCTTCTTTTTTGCGAATAACGGGAGGTGGGCCGATGTGCTCTGGGAGACCCTTAGAGAGCGTATCCCATGCTATAAAAGAGTATTGAGGAGAGAGAGCTGATCCTGGGTGCCTAGCTTGAGCCGGATGGGATTATGATCTGAAGTAAGCTCTTCTAATGTCTCCAGATGATATTGATATTTTTTGAGGATGACTGTGTCTAGTACATCTGAGCTTCCTGATGAACTGTAGTGGGTGGGCTCGGTAGGCCCAGCTACTGTTGATGAGTTGAGTGATGCGTAATTAAATAAAGTACGGCCTTTGGAGTTGATTGATGAACTGAACCAAGCTATATGTTTGGAGTTGAGGTCTCCTGCTAAATTATGGAATCTGTGTAGTCGAGGATGGAGTCTAAATCCGATGTCAGTAGTGGAATTCTGGCAGAATTGCACGCTGCATAGATTTTAAATCTACCTACGTTGTTGGTGTGCACCTCCACACAATGGTATCCACACATAAAAAATAAGTATCATCTTTTTTTTTTCTATCTTTATGTAATATTATTTTAGGCCAATTATCTCAATTTCTGATTGATTATTGAATCCACATGCAAAATAATCAATCAGAAATTGAGATAATTAGCATAAAATAATATCACATTAGTAGGGGGAAAAAGATGACGCTTATTTTTAATGTGTGGATACCATTCAGCAAAATTTGTGAACCTATGGTATAATTAATATTACTAAGTCAACTTAGGATTAGATAAATCGAACTTTATCAAGCTACGTCAGCCTTTCCATAAGCGGATCAGTGGTGTCCCCCCCCCCCGGGAAATGATATTCATCTACTACCTAAACACATTAACACACATCCAAGCTATTCCTCCCCCAAGACGATAACCTAGTAACTAGACCAAGAGTACTTGAACAGGTGGCAAAACGTTTAAGCAGTAAGAATAAATACGCCGATGTCTTTCGTTTAGTTCGTGCTGCTATGACAGTAAGCGAACCTCCTCTGATATTTTCATTATAACAAGCCTTGACGCAACTAAAGAGTACCAAAATAATGATACACGCCCTCTGTCCAAAAAGAAAGCGAACTTTTCGAAAATCGAAGAAACTAGTGGTGCCACCTGTTGTATCTTTTTGTTGTCGAAAGCGGCAACCTTCATTAGCGTTGTGTCAATGTCAACTGTTTATGACATTTGTTTCATTAGAAGTCGAGTTATAGTGACAACAGTGACAGTGCGTTTTGGCGAACGGTCGGTCGTCTCGATATTCATGCCGTACGCGACGAATTCTCGCTATCAATCGCTTCAGAACTTCGAGATAAAACTCACCATTGATCGTTTGGCCAGGCGGAACGAATTATTGTGGGTAAGGTCCTTGGAATCGTAGAAAAAAATCAGCATCGTCTTAACTTTTGACTTCTCTAAGCGACTTTTTTTCGGATGCCCCTCTGGTGGTCTCCACTCAACACTCTGGCGCTTTGTTTCGGGCTCCTACTCAAAACACAACGTTTCGTCACCAGTAATGATCGTTTCAAGGAAGTTTGAGTCCTTACGAACGATTTTAATGAGGTCCTTGCAGTGTTCAATTCGATACATTTTTTGGTCGTTGGTCAACTCGTGGGAAACAAATCGCGAATTCAGTTTACGAAGGCCCAAACTCTCGGTCAAAATGTTATGCACAGTTGATTTTGGAATCCCTAATTCATCTTCAATTAATCTCACTAACGATTTCGGGATTTATTTGATGAAATCACGTACTTTTTGTTAACTTCGCTCAGTCCAGTTTTTGGACAGCCCTGCTTTTCGTCGTCCTCAAGCGTCTCACGACCACTTTGAAATCGCTTAAACCACTCGTAAACTTGAGTACGGGATACGTATTCATCACCGTATGCTTTTTGAAGCATTTGATGCGTTTCGATAAAACGTTTACCAAGTTTAACACAAAAGTCAATCGCAGCTCTTGTTTGAAACTCATTTTCCAACCGTTTCGTCAAAACACACTGTCACTCTCGGCACTATAATTTGGCTTCTAATGAAACAAATGTCATAAATGAAGGTTGCCGCTTTCGACAACAAAAAGATACAACAGGTGGCGCCACTAGTTTCTTCTATTTTTCGAAAAGTTCGCTTTCTTTTTGGACAGAGGGTGTATATGCTTAAAATGTTGCAAGTGTCGATTTGAATTTTTAGAATTTATATATTTTTATTTATATTTTCATGCATAGAGTCAAGCAGGTAGGTAGCAGATTGTAATACAAAAATCACACTGGAATTATCGATTCCATGCGTAGTGTTGGCATAACAGCGAAAGAGCATGGTTTTGACAACATTATATTAATACTTGTAGAACCAGCATGTTGTGAAGACAGTAGTTATAAAACTTACTGATATAGTAGATCATAGTAGTTGATTAAATACATGCAATACATTCATCTCAAATGTAAATACACTAATCGATGTTATCCGAAGTACTTGTTATTCTAAGTGCGAAATATTCATTTGCTTCGTTGTATGAAAAATAAAAAATACAAATAATATTAATACACTTAGTACCGTCGAGAACAAAATGAATCAGATGATTCTATATAGAAATGCGAGTTCCACTGTAAACTTATGAATTCTGTAAACCCGTTGCAGCTTAAAATTATGACAGGGAATGAAATTATGCAAAGAGTTACCGCATAGTTCTTCAAATTCTCTGTATTACAAAGGTATTATTCGGTGAGAAATTAATGATGGGTGACAATTGGTAATAGATGCTAGTGAACTGGATAAATAAAGTTGCTAGAAGAACCACTTATATTTCATTCCCACTGCTAGGTATCACATTTCTGAGGGAATTCCTTTCAATGATTCTTGCGTCGATTTATCTCTGCCCCTTCTCTAGGAAGACATTACTCCTGACAGGTATAATCCATCAACGGTTCACTATATCATTCCATAATTCTCTCCGATCACACTTATACCTTCTGCGGGAAGACATTACTCCTGACACATATAATCCATCAACACTTCACCATCTTGTCCACACATTTCTCTCTCTTTCCGTTTTGTTTGCTTACAGAACCAAACGATTTCTTTTAGTATTTTACTCCACATTCCCGAATCTAATTATTATTGTTCTGACGTTTGTAGTGTGAGGCTGCCTGTGTAAGTATGTGGTAAATTTCATAACGATGGATAGATGGGCAGAAGAGAGACGATATAGTTTCGATTCTAGTGACCATTAGAGGTACCTTTTCTAAGAAATTTGCAGTCAGTTCTGAGTGTTAGGACTTCCACTCAGGTTAACTCCGAATTGTAGAAAAATCGATCGTAGAACTATGTTTCATTCAAACAATGATAATAATTAGGGTTAGGATCACAAGATGGCATATCGAACTTTCATCCTCCATAAGTGTACAAACCATCCCTAGAGATAAACTGAACTATTGATGATGACTACTGGTAGAGTTCAGTTATTTAACAATTTCAAAAATTAGTTATAAAAGCGTTCCTCTTTGATGTGGTTTTTAACCACAAAGAATTGAATAAGATTAGCAATACTGACCACGTATTCATTTTCATGTTGAGTACGATATTATTTCCATTTACGTTAGTGTATTCTTTCAGCATTTTCTAGTTCGATGTGTCAACCTAGGGAGCATCTTCATTCCATTTAACCAACAGACGGGGGGAGGGGGGTTCGAATCTCATTGTAGGCGTGGATGCTTGAAAATACCATTTAGTGGAAGTTATTTTCATCTTCTGGTATCAAAAAACCTTCCTACATATTGGAAACGTAAAAAAAAATACCTTATTTGTTCTCTAGGGAGTATCTAACCTTATAGTACTGATGTGCCTTTCCTAAGTGCATAAAAATCATTACTTTAATTTCACTAGGCCCTATTTTTCATTATTTTTCCAATCACATAAAACTAATATCATTATGAATCCTGACATGTGCTTCTTTGGTAGGCTTTTCTTGTTGTACTTCACTTATTGATCTAATCTCTTGAGCAAAAACATCATGACCACTTACCTAGTAGGGTGTTGGCTGTCCTTTAGTTGAGATAATTGTTTGCACCGGTCTTGGCATTGACTCCACCAGATCACGAAAAGTATCATGAGCTATTCTGGACAAACTAGACCGTATAACATCCCAGAGGTCAGCGACCGAGCGGGACACTGGCGTAAGCCAGCGAATGCTGCATTCGACATTATCCCACTAATGTTCAACTCAAATCAGCTTGCACAATGCAAGCCTTGTGACAAGAGTCCAGATCTATTGGGCCATTTGTCACCATGTGTGACATTACATTGACCAGTAATTCTTACCCAGGTAAGAATTAGTGGTCAGGGGGTACTGAATGGGGATAAGAGATTCCGTTGATGTCCATGGTGGTCATAATGTTTTGGCTTGCGAGTGTATTTGCAACTAATGTACCAAACACCTGCAGGTATGTCGCTGGATAAACAACTCTAGATTTTCAAACTCGATACAGACAACAATAATCAATAAGCACGCATATTTTCATGAGATATTTCGGTCACCGTATATTCTAGTCAAGAAATATTTGCCTCAGGCCTATTAACTTGAAGTACTCTTAATATGGAATATTCCGACACTATCTGGTAAGTTTTCTACGAGCATCTGCTTGGCGGACGGTTTATCAATTTTGCTTGAAGATGAAAGAAATCTCATTAATTATGTGCTTCAAAAATTGCCAAGGAAATGTTAATGTAACCCTTCCAGAAATAATTAATTTTTCTTTTTAATGTGAAAAATTCATTAAAAGAGAAAAACTTACTAAACATTTTTTATAGTTAGGTGATGATAAAAATAGCTTTAAAAAACTCCCGCTGAAATCAACCTGAAGGATCAAGAACAATTTTATTGAGATGATGTTATCTTGATGACGTCATTGTGACGTTTTTTGAACTTGTATAAGAGATAAATCATTTTTTCCTACATACCATATGGCTTCATCCACTCCTATGGCTTATTTAATGTTTTAAAATAGCCTTGTTGTTACTAACGTACCTGTCATATTGAATGTATTATGAAATCGCTATTGTAAGATACTCTTAAAATATGTTTATATGATTAAATCGGTTATGCTGTACAAATCATAATTGCATATTTAATTAAACGCTTAGACATAAATGAAAGAAAACAAATGAATCAAGTAACAGGTATCCTTGGCGCGAAAATATTTCACGCACAAATTTTATGTACTTATACTTGAAAAAATAATTAAATAAGAATATAATTTATTATTATATATAATTTATGTATAGTATATTTTTTTAAATAAATTACATTTCAATTTTTTTAATAATATTTTATAATTAGTTCATACACCTATTAATTAATTAATTAAATATATATATAAATTGCTTAAAGGAAATATAAAGGAAAGGCAACTGATGAATACCCTTGGAGGGTAATGGATGGCAATGCTGTAACAAATGAAGTTCTAACTGAGGCTCGGCTATTTCTGTTACCCTCCTGCCATGATCAGAGCTTTAATAGCCGAATAACATCTTATCCCTACACTGTCCTCTACAGATAACGGGGAAGATGGAAAGCATTCTTGCTTCGCCCCTTTAAGCCAGTCCTGATAAGGATTGCTTATTAAACGAGTAGATCTTAGGATCTGACCCTTGGAGGATAATGGATGGCAATGATGTAGCCAAAGAAGTTCTAACTGAGGCTCGGCTATTGTTGCTGTTACCCTCCTGCCATGATCAGAGCTTTAATAGCTCAATAACCCTATCCCTACACTGTCCTCCACAGATAACGGGGAAAAGCATTCTTGCTTCGCCCCTTAAAGCCAGTCCTTATAAGGACTATTAAACGAGATTTTGGCAGGGGATGGCAATGCTGTAAGCCAATGAAGTTCTAACTGACGCTCGGCTATTGCTGTTACCCTCTTTCCATGATCAGAGCTTTAATAGCTCAATAACCCTTTATCCCTACACTGTCCTCTACAGATAACGGGGAAGATGAAAAGCATTCTTGCTTCTCCCCTTTAAGCCAGTCCTTATAAGGACTAAGAAGATTTTGGCAGGCTTTTATTACGAACCCTTTGCATTAAGGAACAATGATTTGTCTTTATTACAAAAGTAAAAAATTCGTTTAAACTTTTTCATATGCACACTTTGTTTACAGCGAATGAGTATAATTTTTGAGAAGTATAATTCACCATTCAGAATATTACTTCTGAATACCTCGTAGCCCATAATGTAGATATACTCACCATCATTCATAAACTTAAATAGACTAAAAGTAGATCACTTTTAGTCTACACTTTTGTTCTCAAGACATCTTTTGGTTACACATGGGATGTTTTCTATTCGACTTTATTGGGCATTTCTACACCATAACATATATTGGGATAAAGGAAGAAAGGCTGTTTTTAATGGTAGCCCAGAGCATCATTTGTATATATATTAGTTGTTCAATATGCTAATTATCACATAGAAATTTGATAATTATGATGCTGAATTACAATAATTCTTCTTCTTAATAATTGTCATAAAATGATAAAGCTTAACTATATTTCATTCATTCTAACTTCAGCCCTTTTGACGTGTTACGGGAAAAAAAAACACGTTAAATCGATGTCACTCACTGGTTGCACTAATTAAATAAAATCTCACGTCGAAGAAGTGAACTGTATTTTATTGGTTGTAAATTATAGAAGCGCCGCATATCGTGAAGTCAGGTAACTGAAAATATCTCTGATATCCGAAAGTAGCCCACCACTAGTTGACGAACTTCATAGAAAACTACTTAGAATGACACGATGCTATTTTAGAGCATATAACGAGAAAATGGATTCCAAGAACGCGTAGGAATGTTTTGAAATAGCTATCGTATCTCTAAAGGGCGTGAGAGAGAGTAACGCCCTTTGATATACACTGATGTAGTCTTCATTGATAAATGAGGTGGGTCTGAATTTCAGAAGGCCAGCTGATTATCAGAGAAGTTTAAGGTTTCTTGACATCTTCAGCACAGTTATAAACTCTTGAGTTGCATTAAAATGTGAACACAGGTGCATTACAAGGTGTGATTCTGACAAAAAGTACTTTCGATCAGTTTTAGGTCTAAACCTGAACGGGAAAGATAAAACAAAATAGTATAGGAAATAGTTAGCCCACAGAATTGTCTAAATTGCTCCGGCCCATGACTGCACAAATGATTTAAAGGCATTTTTTAAAAGTCACTGTACACATTCTACTATATAAGTGAAAGAATAATAAAAATAAATACAGCATAGTCGCGAGGACGATGACATCCCCCCCCCTCCAGGGAAGACAGATAGGGTTTGAATCACATATAAAGCATATAGAATATTTATCAGGGCTTTTCGACTGGAGGTGAGTTATCCGATCTCAGGCGGAGGTGACAGATTTCGACTTTCCAAAATTTCAGTTTTTCATTCCTAAAATAGGCCTAACTAGCCAAAGAACGCACGAAACTAACAGATAACACTCTTGATGTGTATAACATATATATATATATATATATATAAAACATATACATATATAAAACACTCTTATAACATATATAACATTCTTATATATATATCTATCTATCTATATATATATATATAGATATCTACTCTATAATATAAAATGATAAGGCTTTTTTTTGTAACGTTTTTATGTCACGTTTTTTGTCAAGGAAATGTTTTGAAACTCAGGGTTACCCTGAGTGTCGAGTCTTCAAAATTCGAGTCATCAGAATTCAAGGAGAACCGGCCTACCAATCTGGAACTCTGGGGGTTGGACACCGTAAGCGTCAGGAGGGAGGAACTCCCTTTCGAATCTTCAAAATTCGAGTCATCAGAAGTCTCCGAATTTAAGGAGAACTGGCCTACCAGTCTGGAACTCGGGGGGGGGGGGGGAGTTGGGCGCCGTAAGCGTCAGGAGGGAGGAACCCCCTTTCGAGTCTTCATTCAAAATTCGAGTCATCAGAATTTAAGGAGAATCCGTCTACCGGTTCCGGAACTCGGGGGGGGGGGGAAGAGCCGTAGGCATCGGGGGGAAGGAGCCCCCTAGTATATATATATATATATATATATATATATATATATATATATATATATATATATATATATATATATATATATATATATATATATATATAATCATAGTACTTATTTAGCCCACATAGATCATATATGTTCTGAATTTAGGAAGCTCATGACAGATTTATTTATTTTAATAATGAACCAGCAGTCTTTAACTTTTAAGGAAACTGTGCTTCTATAATGCCGCAGCAAATTAACCAAATACACACGCATATATTGCTTTTAAACTAAAAAGAAACAGCGTGTCTTAAAAACATAAATTTCTTCGTTATGGTTCTTCAGCTGTTGTCCAGGAGATGGCGCTCTATACCTTCCTAGGCTATCCGTTTAACCATACTACAGCATAGGCTGATAGCAGCCGTTGAAGCTGACGTTCAGTAGGCCCGTGGCTCTTGCTGCGTCTGCTTACAGAGATAACCATGACCTAGTAGTGCACGTCAAACAGGGAGTGCGGCGGGGATTACTCCACACACAACGCTATCGGAAACGCTGAAAGTGATGATTTCGTTGAGTGTTGGTTCTTGTTTTCGTCCACAGCTTATGTGTACCAGTGTATCCGTCATACTGGCAGCGACTGTACGGGTAGTCTTCGGACATGTTATAATAATACCAATGTGCAACCAGTCAACTGGAAACTCCTGAAATAAAAAAAGAGAGGTAGTTTTGGAGTTATTGTTATTTCCTCTTTTTCCATTAATGTCCGGAAAAGTTGATGTAGTCCTATATATGACATTTTAGTCTCGAGACTTCAAAACTGACGTGTATAATTTCAATTACAATGCGCTACATTACGTGCAGGTACAGCTCGTGGAGAGTGACAGCTAACAATCGTTTCACAGGAACTGTGAAAGAACTCGATTTTCATTTTATTGTTACCGGAACGTGAATTGTTGGCTTATTCCTGACTGTTACATGCGACGAAATAACAGCAGAAAAATCATATCAGAGCAAGTATAAGTAATTTATTTTATCGCGTATACTCTTAAAACAATGATGCACTCATTATGGAGTTCAGCATTTCTTACAGACATTCTGCTCTTATTTATCATGCATAAGAAATACAATTCGCCATCATGAGTAAACAAAAGTAAGTTCTTCCCTTTGTGGATAGGGGAAAGGCATAAATGTAGTTGTAAATAGCATACTTAGGGGGACTGTGATGAATATCGGTAAGCAACAAATAGACCTCTTGTGTGGTGACAACTGACGTGTGTATTAAACGCCATGACTTAAATATTTAACTGTAACCCCTTCCCCCTTTTTTTATAAACAAACATGAGCTGATCTTCCGGGGGTTTGTGACCACAGTTTTCTGTGAGGAGACCCCTCCATGATTATTTTTTAAAATATTTAAGTGATTCCATTGTAGAGTGTCAGGATACATCTTTCCACCGTGGATTACGTTTTAGGGCCTAAGGCTGGGCCAATGGCACTGGATGGCCCCCACCCTGTGTCCAAACAGGGTGATGGGGCGATGACTACACGGTTCACCAGATGGCGCCACAATCAACTACTAATAACTCTGGCTGTGTTGATGGTTTTGCTGATAATCTTAGCCTTGGTATCAGGATCGGTGCTTTATTTCAGTTGTAAGTAGTGGCCTTCTAAGATTTTGTTTTTGTTGTTGTTTTGTTAATGTATGAGAGCTTAGAATCTTTTCGTGAATGCTATTAATAAGCCGCGTGGGATGACAATGCCTGCATGTTAAATTATTCATTATTATCATTGTTATGATTCGGATAGGAGAAAGGCTATGTTGCTTGTTCCTTTTTGTTTTTACTTAAAAAAACAGATTATTTTAAAAAAAAGACGAGTTTTGATTTATGATACTTAAACAAATAGAGAAGTTTCACTTAGAGCTTGAATAATAATGTAAACATCAAACGAATTTCAACATTTAAAAAAAATACTTTGTTTGTCTAAGAATTAGCTGGAGAACAAAAAACTCGAATCTAAAAAAAAGAAACGATAAGGGAAATTATTCTTTGTAATTCTTTTTTTTTCTTTGAATGCGTTCAGCTTTTTTTTTCCCTAGCTTCCTCGACTTCCTTCTTACTCTCTCTTTCTCTCTCACGTTGCCATTCTTAAGGAAAAAAAAGACGATTCTTGAGCTTATAAAGTTTTAAATTCATGAGAAAAAGCATCCAGAGAAATAATCATCTTCAAAATTGAAACAAAAAAAAACCAACAAATTAATAACTGCCAAAGCAACTTTAAAAAAAAAAAAAAAAAAAAAACTATGTAAGAAAAGTATACCAAGAATCAGTCTTATGTCTTCTCAGAAGAAAAAAAAACAAGTGCTTTAACTTTAGAAAGATATACTATTTTTAATTTTTAAAAACTGAATAATGTAGTTTATAAACGCTTAAAAATAATCTCAGATATTTATAATTTGCTCATTTTTTTTGGATTTGATTACGTCATCTGTTATATCACAAGTTCTTTTTATTATCGGTCATGGCTTTTTTCAGGCAGCTATTCTCTTTTAAGTTATTATTTTCGTCATCATTTCACTTCCTCTCTATGTTCTCTTGCTTAGTTTTCAAAACTACGATGCATGTCTTCGATGAACCCTGATATTACAAATAAACAAAACTAAGAATGTCCCTCTTTAAAATTTTAAACGTTAATTCCAAACGATTCTGATAACATTATTGAATCAATTCTGTCTAAAAGCATACAGTCTCAAATAGTTACACAGGCTTTTCCAGAGCACGCCTTTACAAATATTTATAATCCAGACGGAATTGAAATCAATAAATTCTTCTTTACTGTTTCGAATTCAGGAACTTTATTTTCGACAGAAAAAAAAATCTTTATTTTAGGTATTAATTTTGACTCTATCCAACTGTGTTGGCAACAGAAAATTTACTTCCAATCTCTTGGCATAAACACATCACAAGTATAACCTCCTCAGCATCCAAGAAATTAAGTTTTACTTTTTCTTTCCATCTGTTACTTTATTTCAATATAACTCTTAACACTGTATAAATCACATCCATCCTACCATCGATACTGTTCTTTCAGTTAGCCTAAGAACTCTAAAAAATCGTAAGTACAAGAGGGATTAGATAAGATTATTAAGGACCACCTTTCTAGTATCTTTCATCTGCTTTCTATTATTGTATATTTTAAAGACATTTCTCATGTAATAATTAACAAACCCTTATCTTTCCTTTTTTTCACTCATGGCTTTGTAATTTCTCCACGGTCATCTTTACAAGAACAATATTTTTCGAGCTTAAGGCAGAATTTTCTAACGAAAATGATCATCATTCCATTCTCTTTACGCTCCTTGTGATATATTGACCATTTACATCCTGCCGGAGACGCATACTGTAAGATAGCAATAAGAGAATAGCGAACCATCGAAGCCCGTAAGATGAAACCTATGAAGCTTAGCGCAAATTTGTCTCGCTGTGTGTCATCTTCGAGTGCCCTTGAAAGAACAGTTTGCGCTGATGTTCCGCGTTAGCTAAGGGCTATAACGTAGTCTCATTCAACCATATCACGCACCACTGAACCTCTAGGAAGTGAATGTGGGGAAGGCAGGATTTTCTGGACTATATGCAATGTGTGCGAGCATATTTAGCGGCGTAGAGAAGCACATATGAAGCAAGTTCTGCAATTTTAGGATCGCCATTCACCTGAACGTTGCATAAAATCTATACATACAGTGCACCGGTGTTTATTAGCTTCGCGGTTAACATATAAGCGAACTACACAACACGAATTTTGGATGGACTGATTTATATTAAACTTTAGACACGTTACTAAAATTAATTCGCGGTTCTTTTAGTGTCACAATTCAGCAAAATGTTTTCAAAAATGTTTAGAAAAGATACAGAATTTCCGAGGATAGAAATTGTCAGTAGCAGTTCTCATTGTTTGAAATTTAATCAAATTAATTTTATACTTAGGATCTTTCTCTCTCTCTTTCTCTCTCTCTCTCTCTCTCTCTCTCTTTTTTAATGGTTGAATTATTTCCATTTTGTTAATATTCATCGGACTATTTTTATCGGCTAAACGACACAAAATAACAACGAAGAAACAATAATACGATAATAAGAAAAAAAACATTCATTTTTAACATACCGATTGACGTCACATATAAATGCCGTTGCACAAAGCTCTTTTTCATAATTCTATGCGATCATTTTTATAGTTGTGTTTCCCTTCATTATTATAGACAAAACAATAGAAATTACAAATAAAATGACAACAAAGAAATATTAATACAATGGTGTTGTTATGTGCCATCCGGTTTTCGACTCTTGGTGATCTTGAGGACAAAGGCTTTTCATCCCACTCTGCCTCTTGGCATCAGCTCGCATAATATGTCCAAAGTACAACAATGTTTAGCGATCATCGCCTCCAAAGCGCATTTTGTCTTTATATTCTCCAAGAACTTCTTATTGGTCATTCTTGCAGTTTATGGGATTCTTAATAGTCTCCTCCAAACCCATAATTCAAATGAATCAATTCGCTTTTTGTGTTTCTTCTTAATAATCCACCACATCCATACATCACTACTGGAAATACCAATGCTTTGACATTTATAATTTTCATGGCCTTACTCACATCTCTATCTTTCATAATTTTGTTAGGTTTAACATCGCTTTTTTTTTCATGACTAGTCTTCCTTTAATTTCATCTTCACATTTACCATCATTTCTGATTCTGGACTCCAGTAAATCATAACTTTCAACGATTTCTATTTTATTTCCTTCTATTATAAATTCATTTAAATTTCCAGAAGCCATCGACCTCTTTTGTTGATGTTTAAATTAAGCCTACCATTCTTACTTTCCGTCTTAACCAATAAAATAAACCGTTCTAGATCTTCCTTAGTTTCTGCTATGAGGGTTGTGTCATCTGCATATTTTAAATTATTTTTCTGCCAGAATTTTAATTCCAGCTGGATCTTTGCCTAAATCAGCCATTCACATAACATCATCATCATCATCATCATGCATATCAAGGATTAGGCCTAGCATGGCCTGTTCCGGCCTTAGAAGTCATCGTTGAATCGTTTAAGAGGACATCCTGGTTTTCTTTTTCCTAATGGCTTGTACTTTAAGGCTTGTTTTGGTAATCTTTCTGTTTTCATTCTTTGAATGTGTTCCATCCATTTATGTTTATATTTTTTAATTTTTTCTATTACTGGTTCTTGGTTTATTTCTTTCATAATATCTTCGTTTCTTTTGTGATCAAATAGGGCATACTTTGCAGTTTTTCTCATAAACTTCATTTCTGCTGTTGTTAATCTTTGTTTGTCTTTTTGTTTTATTGTCCAGATTTCGCTTCCATACATTAAGACTGGTAGGGCTAATGTATTGTATACTTTTAGCCTGGTTTGTTTTTGAACAAGGTTTGGTTTAAATATAGAGTTAATTACTCCTGTTATTTTTAAATATTTTGCAATTTTTATGTTTATATCTATTTCATTTTCATAAGTGATCATACATCCTAGGTAGTTAAATGAATTCACCTGTTCTAAGATCTTGTTATCTATTACTATTTTAGTTCTTGCTGGATCTTGTTCTTTAAAGGCCATAAGTTTTGATTTTTCTGTTGATATTATCATACTATAATCTTTGGATATCTTATTTAGATCTAAAATATCTTTCTATAGTTTATCTTCAGAATTTTTAATTATTATTTGGTCGTCTGCAAAGAGGAGAGTGTTTAAGTTTACTGTAGGAGAAAGTTTAATTCCTTGATGTAAATTTTTACTCCATTTTATTATTATTTCATTTAAGTAGATATTAAAAAGAGTTGCTGAGAAGGGACATAACATATTCACCATAAATATTAAAAATGTAGGGCGACAGTATACAACCCTGCCGCACCCCTTTTTCCACTCGAATACTGTCGGTTTCTCTAAAGACTGTTTTTACTGAAGCTTTTTGGTTGTCATGCAGTTCTCTTGCCAAGAGAATTAGATGTTCAGGTATTTCCATTGATTTCATTACAATCCACAGTCTATTGTGATCCACGCAGTCTAAAGCTTTCTTATAATCAATAAAACAGATGAATACTTCATTCTGAAATCTCTTGTTCTTTCCACAACCCATCTCATGTTTTCTATTTGGTCTTTAGTTCCTAAACCTCTCCTAAAGCCTGTTTGTTCTTGTGGCATTTCTCTGTTTCACATATAGCTCCAACCTTTGTTGAATCACTTTCATAATAACTTTACTTGCATATGAAATTAAAGCGATGGTTCTATAATTCTCACAATCTCTTAGATTTCTTTCTTTTTTTTTGAGATTGGGATGAATATTGATGTTTTCCGATCTCTAGATCAGTATATTTTCTTCCGAACATGTTCACAAATTTCAGTCAATATATTCACTACTTCATCTCCAGCTGCTCTCAATAATTCCACTAACACACCATCAGCTCCTGGAGCTTTTCATTTTGGCAGCTCTTCCATTGCTGATGGTTCCTCAACAAATTCTCTCCTTTCAAATTCTCTTCACTATTATTATCTTTCTTGTATAAATCCACTACATACTCTTTCCATTTTCTTCCATCTGCTTCTTCTTCCATCAGATATTTTCCCGAATTACCTTTTTACAACTCCTAATCTAGGGATAAACTTCCCTATAACATCATTTATTTTTCTAAACAGATCTGTTGTTCTACCCATGATATTGTATTCTTCAGTTTCCTTGCATCTTTTGTTTAGATGTTTTTTCTTATCTTTCCTATCCTGTCTTTGCACATCTGCGGAGTGTTGTCTAACCCTTTCTTTGTTTCTCTGAAGTTTCATTTTTCTTCTTTCGTTTGCTATGTGAATAGCTTCTTCTGACAACCATTTACAATCTTTATTTCTTGTTGCTGTTCTTAAAGTATTCTTTGCTGCTTCTATGCATGTGCATTTTGTTTCTTCCTACAGTTCTTTTAACTCTCTTCCTATATTCTCCAAAATTGTTATGCCTCATTTATAAATTTTATATTCATTTTTACACCTTCGTTCCTTTTGTTTCCTTTTAACCCTTAATTGAAATTTAACTTTACTGTCAATAATTCATGATCTGTCAGGTAGTTTTTGCTTCTTGGATAGCACTTTTCCTGCTTCTGATGGCAACAATATAATCTATCTGATTTCTGTATTCTGCAGTAGGTGAATTCCATGTGTACAATCTTCTTTTATGTTGGTGGAAGCACGTTTTTGAAATAAAACAACTTTTCTGAACACAAAATCCAACATCCTTTCTCCTGCTTCATTTCTCAGTCCTAAATCAGTTTTTCCAGTGATTCCTCGTTCTTCTTTTTCACCCACTCTTGCATTCACCTAATATCAAGAGAAAATTTGTTTTTATCAATACTATATACTACTTGTTGCAAGATGCTATAAAATTCTTCTACCTCATTTTCACTTGAATCTGTAGTGGATGCATACACCTGTATGAGCGTAACATTCACCGGATATGCTTTTATTCTGATTAGAATTATTAGAATCAAATACTGGGTTGTAACTCAAAATGTATTTTCTGTATTCTCTTTTATAAATGCTACTTGATTTCTTCAAAGGTCATCATGAAATCATCGGTATCAAAGCGACCCATTCCTGTCCGTGTCAGTTCATTGATTCCTGACATCTTAACTCGAGTTCTAATTTCTTTCTTCACCAGTTTCAGTTTTCCTTGATACTTGCTTCTTACGTTTCATTTTCCTATTGTAAAGAGGAGGCGTCTTCGTCTGAGATTAACACAATACTAAGACAAAAATGAAACTAACTTCAAGTCCACCAAGTGACGTCACATGTATAAGAATGGCATTGCGCAACTCGGCTTTCAATGATTCTATCCAATCATTTTTATTCTTCTATAACTTCATCGTTGATCGTACGTGCCCCACGTATGTGAGTTTAATTGTTATCCAGTATCCAAGCGTGAGTCATTGTTTACTGTCAGATGATTTTTCCTGCATTACAAAAAAAAAAAAAAAAAAAAAAAAGGTGGACGTGAATCATTTTTGTCTGTCTCTACACGTGTTCACGTCAATTTTATGATATTTTTAATCGCATAATTTGTTCTTAAACACCTTTATCGTGTTTGCATTCCGTGTGCGTGCAGATGTTTCAATGATTTAACATCCGTCTAGCAAAATGGTAAAGGCAGGATTGAAAGATGTAGAACTTTATATTGCAGTGCTTCGGAAACATCTCCCGCATTCATTAGTTCATCAAGTATTATCTACAACAGTTTGGCCACCAACGTAGTTTAGAGGCCTTGAGAATATTGCTTGAGTTAATGGCAATTATTATATCATTAGTGTATTCTCTAATGACAGAGTTGAGATATTAGTCTGAAATGTAGATGAAATCACGCAGCGGAGCTTTAAATCCAATTTCATGTATTAGAAGGCTTTCTAAATAATAAATGCACAAACTTTGGACCCACTCTTGCCTTTCTGGGAAACGAATTTTCCATTCCCTGTACTGCTGTGACATTAGGTTACATAAATTTCTATTTACTCCTTTAGGATTGCGACCAGAGTTGAGTAATTGAATAATTAAACTCAGTATCATTTAGGAATTCTCGTTAGGAAATTTAAGTTTTCCAATAGTCTTTCGCAAAATTTTAAGCATGTAATAATTTCCATCAAAGAAACATTGTTTGCATAAATTTTACGTGATTTATTAAAAATATATCTATTTTAAACTAAAAACTTAAATTATATTTTCACAAATATCATTATTTTAAATTAATTTTAAAAATATTTTAATAATTTGAGAAAAAGTTAACACACCTTTAAATATTTCATATCTTTTTAACTAAATTATTTAAAAGAATTAGTATTGTTGCAGAGGTGTGATAGAATAGTCCTTTTTAGGACTTCTAGGGTAACAAATGGCAATGCTGTAGCTAATGAAGTTTTAACTGAGGCTCGGCTATTGCCGTTACCCAGCCATGACTAGAGCTTTTTAGCTCAATAACACTCCATCCACACAGATTTACTTCATTCAGATGACGGGATAAAGAGTCAAGGACTCAGTCCATCGCCCAGTTCTTTTAAGAACTTTAAGAACTATTGTTGCAGTTTATTTTTGTGAGTTTTCATAAAAGCTTGTTGCTATATTTTGGGAGTTATTTGTTGATGTTCGAACGACCTATAGAAAAGTAATAAGGAAGTTAAGAAGAGAATAATAAGATAACTTTGTAAGTTATGTAAGAAATTAAAAATAATATAATAACTGAAATAACAATCTCAAGAATAACCCCAATTAATTATTAATTATTAATAAATCGTGCATTAATGAGGTATATAATCAAAGATATTCCAGAAAAAATGCCTGTTGCTACGAACGGTATATAAGATAATATAGATACCAGATTTATATGTAACATCATGTCAATTAATGAGTTATCTATATAATAGTATTTATATTAACTAGTGATATGTTAGCCATTTCTCATGATCAGAATAGCGGCCAATGCTGTGTGCGGATGTGTTATTTTGGTATGTGTATAATACTTGTGCTCTCTCTCAGAACACGTCAGTTGATCTTCAAAGATCTCTGTCTAGAGTTTCGAATTTTTTTAAATTGCATACAGTGAAAGACAATTTTTACTTTGGAGAACAACTTTACATTACCTTGCATTGTCGCAGTGAAATAGGGGAATGGAAGAGTTCTCCTATGTATGGACACAAAAGAGATTTTACATATTCCATATTCTTCAGTGATGAAGAATATAGAATTTGTATCTTTTTTTTATCCTTTTTTTAAATTAATATTTTTATCACGCTTTATGATTGTGCTTATTACCAATTAAGTTAATATGATCTCTGGTGCAGTCTAGAAAAACCTCTGGAAAATCTTAAGAATTATTAAAATGTTTATCTATGTAATGCAGAGTGTCAGTATGATTTTCGTAGATTTTCGTATTTCCACGTGACTGTGCTTGGGTTAAAAGTCGATGTTTAGTTGCCCTATATACATTAACAAGGTGAGAATTCTAACTGCATCCTTGATCATTTTCTCATCGAAGTGGAAAATATTCATGAAAATGATCCTGTAGGATGCACTAACGTCTCCCTCTGATGCAGACAGTATTCACTGTCATCGATCTCTTCGCTCTGCTTGGCTAATTACTTTCTGTTCATTACTTCACTGTTACCATGAAATCTCATCACTACTATGAATCTATGGATTGGTTATGTCACATGCGAAATTCTGCCTAAGATTTGTTTTTGAGAGATCAAATATAAGTTATTAACTATTCTGGCTACCATCCTTATGAGATTTTTTTATACTCTTCGGTCTTTATCCATAAAATGAAAAAGGATTGAAGACGTAGCTTTATACTTAAAAGATATGGTTTCTTTGTGTTTCCGGCTACAGGTTTTTCATTTGCTTTGCTTACAATGCTGAACGTGAAATCTCAATTTCATCTATATTTTTGGGACAGCTATGTAATAAAGTGTTATGTAGTTTGTGTTACGTTGTTACCTTATTACTGGGTTGCTGTCGAATATTTTTGGCAATAGGAGTGTTGCAGTTGATATTGTTTCTGATATTGACGATGAAATGCGTTCTCTTGGTTTTAACCAAAGTATTATTATACTAATTAGTGGTTAAAGTTTGATCGAGTGCACTCCCAAATATTTGAAGATGCTGCAATAGGGAAGATGTACTTCTTTTGCTTGCGCCTCCGAAGTGCAGGCTCGAGAGGTCATCCGTTTTTAGACTGGAAGGTTCGAATCCTGTCTAGCAAGTGAAGAATCTTTGTTGGCTCTTCTCACCCGAAGGTGAGTTAGTCAGTCTCATATCGAGATAAAAAAATTCCAGAAACTCATTTTTTTTAATATATATATAATAAATATGGAAAATACAAACATAATAGTCTGGCGGCGTCATAACCGTAGTTGTTTCGACAATTATATTATACACTGATCCTAATATACACAAATCGATAGTTTTTGAACAAGAATAAAAAAAGTTAATAGTTATCTAACCTACGAGAATTATTCCTGTACTCAGTTTTGTGTCCCTCCATCCCATTCTAACCACGCAGTTGTCAAGATGTTGACATTTCAGCAAACAGCTCAATATGTTTCGTGGCAAAATTTGAGTTCAGTGTAAAGAGAATTTAGGCGACCCCTTCAGGCTAATCCACCTGGTGATAAATATATGAAATTGTGGTATGGTTATTTTAAAGTAGGTAGCAATGCTATTCTTGAGAGACACTTGTGACATTAAATTAAGAATTATAAACACGTTAACACAAGAATATTTTAATGTTTGCCAAATATTTCAGTCTGAAACTAACAGATATCCTCAGTGGCTTGGTAGAAACAGTTTTTACAAGGTGGAATACAAACAATTCTACTTTTGAATGATCCATTGTTTGTATTCCACCTTGTAAAAACTGTTCCTAATCATGCCACTGAGGATAGTTTGTTAATTTCAGATTGAAATATTTGACAAACATCAAAATATTCTTGTGTTAACGTGTTTATAATTCATTGGTAGCAATGCTGAAAAATATGTGCAGGATTCCAGAAAACTTTTGCATGTTCTTTAAAGCAGATGTCTTCTTTCAATGCTTCACTGAAGATACCTAACCAGGTTGAATTCTTCGTATAATACGATATTCCATATCTATTGGCTTTTTTGGTTATATATTTATTATACACTGTTTTTGTTTTGTCGCTAATGATACAGTGTATTTATCAAAAGTGATTTCAGTACAAGAGTTGAAAGATAAAATTAAATGTGGTGTACCTGCAGTTGCTCAAAAAACGTTGGCAAAGGCTGAGTTACAAGGTCAACGTATTGGGAACTGCACATGAAATACGCTCTCATATGTTCATAACTACTACGTTAATTGTTTCGACGAATGTTTGTATTTAAATACTGAAAATTCTGTGATGAAAACACTGTATAAGTAATCATTTGGTTTGAGAAAGATGTAATGTTCATAATCTACTGTTCATGGAATGAAAACGACATCTGCCGACTCCTAAACTATAAAATATAAAAACAAACTATTTAATAATAATTACAAACAATTTACTGCTATTATGCTAGTCGTCAAAATTTATTAAATGCCTGTCATTTCCCCAGTATTTCTGTAGATAAAGAGAAAACTTCGTAGCATTTTTAAAATTTTTTTTCTTACGATTGGAAGAAAATAACCAATTTTTGTAACCTGTAATTTCTAGGCGGTTCAAAAATATTGAAAGAACATTGTAAAAATAAACAAAATCGAAATTATATCAATTGTGAAATCAATTTTTAAAAAACTATCTAGTGCTATTTTTGGACAAATTGATCGGTGAAGTATTGAAGACGATTTTTTCCCCTCTTTTCATTTAGATCTGGAGAAATATTTTTCTTTCAACTGGTAACAAATGACCTAACAACTTTCCTGGATTTGTTGTAAAATCGTGGCTTCTTTGTGTACTAAAAATAATATTTCAAATAACTGATAAAATGAATTTTTTGACATAGCAAATATTTTGCAGGAAGTAACGTATCATAAGAAGTATATCTAGAAAATATTCATAAGATAAAAAAAAATCATCATTTTGGATATTCAGAATAGAAGTCAAAAGAAGTTAATAATACAACACATTTTGAAAGGTTTTGTTTTGTGTTTTTGACCGCAGACGAGACAGAAAAACATCCAATAGCTGAAGACTAAGTATCAACTTTTACCTTATCGACAGTAGCGCCCTCAAGTATCTAAACATTGCAACCAGTTAGCAATGAATTCTTGCCATTATTAGATTACCGATTTGTCATGTTTTTAAAAATGTTAATACAAGTGTAGACAACAAACAGTTTATTGTTTTGCTCAGAGTTATTTTAAGAATTAATAGTACCACAATAATTTTTTATTAGAATAATAATAGATCGTTATGCTAGATACATTAATTTAATTGCTTTTAATAATTTTTGAAGTAAACCATATACTATTAACAATAATGATATTAAAAAATCTGAATAGGGGAAAACAAAAAGCATTTTATGCTTCACCCAGCAAGCTAGTAACGTTGTTGTTGTTTGCTTAAATTGTTGAAGATGTGCTTCAGTTACTAAATATTTTCACATGTGTTGATGTTTTGTACTTCCCACTATCTCTCTAGGGATTGGTATATAATAAGGAACATTCGAAATTAATAGGTGTATGTATGTATAGTTCCAATTTGTGAAGGTTTAAGTTTATATCGAGCGAAATTGAAATTACTTTCATTTGTTGAAGCAATCCCTTTTTCTCTCACATATACAAATATTAATTTTGTAATTGAATTTAAATGGGAATCTCCGAAAATAGGTGTCAGCTTGACATGAAATGCAAGCTTGAACAGCCAGCATTAGTTCTAAGGCTAATTAATTCATTATTCTGTTTGCAAAGCTTTAACAGCAGTTGACTCAGTCATCCAGGTAACACCTGGGTGTCGACACGGATAATACGTGGATGGCTTTATTAATAAATTAATATGTTGATTGATTGGTCGCCTATATTATCCACCTCGGGCAGCCTGTGATGGCGGTACGTGTATTCTCCCGTCAAGGCAAGCCGAGTGTATCGTTTAATTGGCTAATTCTGTCTCCTGCAGAGCTTTAAGTAATCTCCGTTTCTCCATCCCTTGAAATGGAGGAGTTTGCCGTAGAGAGAGAGAATTGGGTAAATCTTAAGAGAATTATGTTTGCGTCATTATAGATGTTTAGGTTTTTCAGTGTAAATAGGGCATTAGCCTCATCACACACACACACACACACACACACACACACACACACACACACACACACACACACACACACACACACACACACACACACACACACACACAAAGTTTCCTCTCCAGCATGGCCATTAACAATATGCTGAAATGGTGTCCTAATGGGAAGTTGGTTGTGCAACAGTTTACTTGCTTTTGCGACCAGCTAAAAACAATTGTTTGAAGCATTACATTCTTAAGAAAGTTTTCTTGGTGAGCATTGCCTTCGCTCCTAAAACGAAGATTGAAGTCGTGAGTCAAATTCGCAATCAGCTGTAATATAGACATGCATATATCTGCCTTTTGCTGAATATCATGAGAACATAAGCCATTAGTAATTTCAATGGGATGATGTTGTTGTTACAGCGTACACTAGCAAAATATTGCTGTATCTACTGCTGAAGCGACAAACCGTGAAGCCAGAGCAACAGTTAAAAATCGCCTGTGTTCTCTGGTTAATGTATATTCTGAGTAATCCAAAATCCTGCATCTCCATTTGAAATCAATCAATTGACATTTAGTTAAAAGTATTTATAACTGTTCCTCTTTAACAGGATAGGAACTGAACGTTTATGGCTTTATCATCAAAGGACGTCTTTGCATCAGGTGGTATCGACGATGGCTTGCGACTGGAAAAATTCTAGGTTCGAATCTCACATAGCAGACCAAAAACCTTTATTCTTTTCAACCAAAGGTGAGTTAAACAGCCTCATACAGAGATAGCAGAGTTTTCCTTCAGGTAATTCGGGTTTTTAAGCAGATAAAAGTGCAGTATACATACATAATACACTGACTTAAGAGCTTTAGTTGCTTTCGCCGTATTAATAGAAGAAAAAAGAAGTGTAGTAGTAGTATAGGCTGCACAGAGATGGTTGGATACATAAAGCATATTACTTACTCATTTCATGTAAGAAAAAAGGTATTTTTCAAACTCCCAGTTATACTGAAAAACTTTAAAAGTATTGTTTTCAGTATAATTTAAACCATCTAATAGACAAACACCGTAACTAACGTTTGTTTATTGCACTGTGGCTCCCATGAAAACGTCCATTATTTTTTTATGATCTTAAAAGCAAGCAGTATATCGGCTCATACAGCTTACTTTAGCCCTTATTGTTATTGGGCACGCAAACAACTTCCAAATAGCCACATTATGTCTTTTATTCTAAAAGTTTGTACTGTATATTTTGCTCATTTAGCAATCAAAAAACATTTCATAGCAGCATAAGAGTAAAATCAAGATTGTGTGTGTCTGAAGGATTTTTTAGCGCTTATCATAATAGCTCGTTTATCAGCATACAGTTTCTTTAGAAAAATCTATCTACTAAAAGAAGGAAGATCATTTTTGTCTTTTACTGGAAGCACAAATAATTCAATTGAATTAATTAATTAGCTGGAGGTAACTTAATTTGTACCAAATACTAAAGCAACAACCATCTTTTCCTTCAGCGGCTTCTGTGTAGAAAAAAATTTGAAAAATTAAGTTAATAAAAACAAAAATGCTGCACTAAAGCATGTGGATGTTCGAGGGTTGAGAAAAAACTTTGCAGAGATAATGGATCCTTACTAGGGATGTACGCGATGTCATTCTAGACACCTGCAAACTCAGAAATATATCCTATAAGTAATGTTAACAGAGAAATGTACTTGGAGCTAAAAGAGCAACATCTTCCGATATATCTTCCGATATAGATCATTTTCTTTCTTCCCTCTTTCTTTGCTGCTATTCATTTTTTTTTTCACCAAAACCCCCTCATTTGCAGTATTTCTAAACTACTTAAATTATTTCCACATTGAATCTTTCATTGATTCCTTCTTCTCCAACCCCATCGGTTTCAGCAAGTCTTAAAACGCTTATCTTTTTCCTTCTCTTGAAGACAAAGAAAGAAAGATAAAAAAAGTGGGGAGCAAAAAATACGAATCCACCCTCTCGACTGACATTCCCTCTAACAGGGGATGATCAGAACAACTGCGAGCATGTTCCATGCAACGTTACATGAAGAAAATTTCACGGTCCCCTCTATTAGAGGGCATCACTGAACCGGATTAGCCTAGATACTTTGTCAGATCACCGCTAAGGATTCCGGAGCAGAGTTCTCGAGCTTGCGAAAAACACCGAGAAGTCGATGTGATGGAAGTCACTTTTCGTGTCACGATGATCATGTAATTTTCTCTGCTAGCGCAGGTCAATCAGCGGGAGTCGAGACAGGGGGTCGAAAATACTGACGGGAGGTCGACAATAAGGATGCACTCTCTAGGAAAGAGAGAAAAGAATGAAGGTCCTTGACGCGTTAAGCTTTTATGTGGGAACATTTCTTGTGAATTATGGCAATGGGCTACGGAGTGACGTGGAGAAAATTGCTTTCCACTCTTCCCTGTCTTTTCTCCCTTTGTCTGCATTTTTTTTTGCCTGTATGAAGTGCAGCTTCACAAAGTCTAGCATAGTAGTCATTCTTTTTTACCTTTTACTCTTTCTCATCTATCTGTCTATTCTCTATTGTCTTCTTTTTTAATTTTGGAGCTATCACGATGCTCTCGAAGTTAGAAAAGATTTACAGTCTATTTTTTCATTACAAAACTCCTTAAGTCTAACCAACCATGGTGAATACAACTAATGAAAGTTATGTTATTATAGAGCCACGACTTCTTCCTATGCGATTATTTCATTGATTCTTTGCAGTGAAAAACCAATGAGGATACCGCGGGAATCTTTAACTCAATTGATAACTATAAAATTGTAGATTAGTAGGCTACTGCATGATGAAGTCTTTCAAGTATTTTAATATAGAAATGTAACTACAGATACAAATATTTAGGCACCTACTTCGCTGTAGATGAAAAGCAAAATCAAGAAATAAAAATAAGAACATCCATAGCTAAAGATGCCTTCTGGAAAAATAAAGATCTGCTCAGAAGTTCTGTGGATATCTAGACAAAGAAAAGAATGACATTAAGACAGTTTTCACATATGGAAGTGAGACTTGGGTATTCAAGAAGAGAGTAAGACAACAGATAATGGCATTTGAAATGTGGTGCTATAGGAGAGCTCTGCAAATCTCATAGACAAATATAGATGTCCTACAGAGAATGAGAACTCAGAGATCTTTATTACAGGAAATGATCCGGAGAAAGATGAGAGTGGCAGAACATGCACTGAGAGATTCACCAGGACAGAGGATACTCACAGTTTTGGAAGGTAAAATTATGGGAAAAGGATCAAGAGGTTAAAAGACGGACACGGACATGGATTGAAGATATAAGATCATGGACAGGATCACGACTATGTAGAAATAAAAAGCCACCAACTGAGAGAACTGGAAGGACATGGTGCTGCACCCTCTCACTGAGGAAGCTACAGATGAATGTTTCTGTCCAGATGACTACATCGATGTTAATCAATTTCCAGTAAGTCGCACTGAATTGGATTTCCCTGGTAGATATGGTATAGTCAACCCTATTGGTAGCAGAAGTTCTGGTAATAGAATCTTCTTTAGAGTCAGTGAATACATCTAAGAATGATTTTAACTCTTTGTTCATGTAATGAGTTAGTGTCGATACTCTCTGGAGTAAGATTCTTCTATCTACTGTTAATATTGAAAGGTGTTAACATTTTGTAGTTGGAAACACAATATGACGTTTGTCCTTCAGTTGGAAAGATCCGGTCGTAGAGCTACCTAATTAACAAATTAATAAATATTCGTTATTTATTAATTGCATACACGAAATAATTTGTGTATGTAATTGCGCATACTCTAGAGGGTTTGTTTGTCTTTAAGTAATGAAAAAACCTCCAGAAGTTTATTTTATTTATTCGTGTGGGGTGCCCCCGTTCCACGACCATCCCTTAGGACTGGTTGAGCCCTCCTAGTGAGGGATTAAGAAAGTCTTTTATGACTGTAGATCCATGTGTGTATTCACAGGCCAGTTTGTCTGTTCTGAGGACGAAAAACCAGAGTTTCCGGGCAAAAAAAAAAAACCTCTACCTCCGTATGAGACCGACTAACTTACCTTTAGTCGAAATAGACCAGATAAAGGTCTCCTCACGTAATATACGGGAATCGAACCCAGGTTTTTCCGACCCAGGTTTTTGTCTTTAAGTAAGTAAAGGGCTTCGTCTATACTGACTGAGCTACGGGACTCTTATCTCCAGAAGTTCATCAACGCAAACATTAACAACCGGCCATAAATTTGAGTATTGGTGAGAATATTAATGGTAATCCTAACGGGAAAAAATCGCCACTTTCTCTATCTTTAGAGACAGGTTCCTCTGAGCGGACCGCCTTGAGATGCATGATAAGATGCATAATAGCTTTCTGATTTTGCTATTGGAAGGTCACTGAGTATGCATGCACTCAAAAAGTTTTACGCACAATTTGGACCAATTTTCGTGATGTCTTCCTGCAATTAGAAATATCATATAGATTAAAAACGAAACGAAAAACTACAAAAACCTTGGAAACAACTTTTTCTCTACAGTAAACAATAGAAAGCAATCATTAATAATAAAAATCAATAACAGACAGACTTGATAAGGACGATAATTTTTCTTGTATGTCAGATATATTTTTCAGCAACTATGTTGATGTTTACTAGGATCGTTTGTCTTTGGAGAATTTCCCTAGTCCTGTTGAGATTGTAAAATCCAATATTTTACTTAAATGCACTAACATATCCACAACATGGTTTTGCATAGACAAACACACACACACAAAAAATACCCACCGAATAGTGTTCATAAACAAATCTGGTAAAACCTCATGAGTTTGGAATATTTGGATAAATTCCAAGCATCTTTACAATTACAATAGGATGCTTAGAGACAGCATCAGTTCTAATACATGTATTTACATTTCCTTACTCCATTCTACGTTCACAGGGGTAGGGAAAAAAGTATTGTAGAAGATAATCCTCTCTTTCCCCCTTCTTCTAGTCCAGCTGATAGCATTCTCATGCTTTATTACTTTTGAGCCTGCCTTAAAAATATTTCCATGTCTGCGATAAAGAAAGAGGATGGGGGAGGAAAGTGCAAAGATATGGACACCGGGAAACTGCATGCATTTAACCACACAGCCAAAGAAATAAGTTGTATTTCTGAGGTAGATATCCTCTAAATTCTCCTTTCACTGATCCTGATAACACTTATTTAATTCTTTCATCACAGACAAAAGTTTACGAGGAAAACAAATTTTCTCTGGAGAGAAGGCGAAGCTCTAGTTTTGTATTCGACGTCCATTCCAATACAGACCATCCTTAGGCTAATAAATCGATTGTCTACATTTGTTTTCCCATGTAAACCTCATCATGAATAGAAATCGATCTTTACATAGTCGCCGTGAAGTTCTTCCCTTCGTTGCCGGAGAATTAATAGCGAACGCAAGCCGAAATATAATAACTTCGTTGCAAACTCGGGAGAAGAATTTAGTTTTTTTATTTTTTTATTTTATGAAAAGAAAATCTTATCTAGGGAACTGGGATGGATGTGAAGCGGAAAGAGGTTGATCGGTTTGGTCTCGCACTGAACGCCATAGGGAAAAACCTCCTATCACCTTAAAGATTTTCAATTTCTTCCTTTGCAATGATATTAAAATACTTCGTCCACTCATTGCTTTGTTCCGATGTTCTGATCGCAGTGTTTTTTTACTAGTTATACGATCCTATTTGGCTTGTCCTTTTCACGTATTTCAAGCCTTACAAAAAAAGAAGAATTTCAAAGGGTGATTGTGAAGTAGCCCAAGAAAGTGATTTACAGACTGTGAAATATTCAGAATAAATAACATCTACAAAAAATCTTTATGGTTTATGAAATAAATTTTGATATATGTATAATAAATTTAGTTTAATCCTTTATCCAAGTGTGAGCAAACAAAGTTTGCGCCTGAAAGTATCTTGAGGACTGGGGTAAGGTGGTACAACACCGGGCAACTCGTTGCAAAGGTGGAGCAACATCACTCCTATCCCAATATCTTCCATAATGCAAAACACATCTCCTTGCGGACATGTATATATAATATTATGCATTAAGGGAATAGCCACTACCCAGACTAGTTTCGACCCTTTATTGAGGTCTCTTCAGTGGGAACCAGGCCCAGAGGTGGAGATACCAGGCAGAAGCAATAGCGAAGTCATCTTTACCTATAGGAGTTGCCAAAAGGTGCTTCGCTATTGCTTCTGCCTGATATCTCCACCTCTGGACCTGGCTCCCACTGAAGAGACCTCAATAAAGGGTCGAAACTAGTCTGGGTAGTTGCCATTCCCTTAATGCATAACATTATACATATCTGCAAGGAGATGTGTTTTGCATTATGGGAGATACTGGGATAGGAGTGATGGTAGCTTGCTCCACCTTTGCTACGAGTTTCCCGGTGTTGGACTACCTTACCCTAGTCCTGAAGATATTTTCAGGCGCAAACTTTGTTTGCACACACTTGAACAAAGGATTAAACTAAATTTATTATAGTCTGACCAAGTGAAAAATAAACTTTGATATATGTATGTTAATTTATAAGATACTGAAGTATTTAATACTTTTATTTAAAAAAATAAAACTTTACATCTTTATTTAAATAAAAATCTTTAAAATAATTTATTTATGAAGTATTTTTTCGTATAATGCTGAATTTGTCCGTAATCTTTGTTGACTAGATGAGTGGTGATAAGATTGTCCTTTTATGGAACGATGGTTTGCTTTCAGTGGCAGCTATTCTTTTTCTTCGTAGTTTTAAAATACTTTGAGGATTGATTGGTATCTACATACGCGAATTCAAACTGGAGAATTGTATGAATGCGATTAAAACTGTTATATTCTTTTAGAAATAGTACCGCAACTGTTCGAAGTTTTTCAAATGGTTTCATTATAATTCTTGAAAAACAAATTAGGTTTAATTCTCCCTACGTATTTTTGATATTAAATAAATGAATACAAACTTGTAATTTAAATACCGATGGCAACATGCCATTCAAATGCATTCATCTTTAGATATATCGCACTGTTTCAAGTTACGTTTGACAGCATTCGTGTTTAGTTGAATGCCCACGAGAGTGTAAATGATCCAGCTAGCATGTAAGCAATTAACTAGATTCATTTTTCATCAATATTATGTTTACAGAATGTATCTGTATTTAATTAAGTTCATACTTCGCTCAGATAACACCAACTGTTAACATCGTATCATTGAAATTTCCAGACGATGTCCCAAATATTAGCTTTCGTTGACAGATTCTACGAGTTACATTTATATACTTTAGAAATGAGCAAATTCGCTTATCATTCTATATTGCAAAGCCTCTCTTTCTATCTTCTTCCATTATTTTTAAGCGGTAAACGAATTTTAATGAAGAGCGCCTTGTTAAAATGCTTTTAAAATTTTATGCAAATTATAAACGAAGCAAGCGACAAACAACTACCGATAGCAGAAAGAAAATGAAGAATCAGACCTGTGTTGAAAATTAACAAGTATTCCTGTGATTTGTAATAAACAGTGGCGGCTCGTGGCTTGAAATCGTAGGGTGCTGCAACTTTTGAAATATATACACCACACTGTAAGTACAGTGTATACGTATTTGGATAAAATATCAAAATTATTGTAAAAATTAAAAAAAAATTTAAACATGAAAAAAGATTGTTTATTATCGATAAAATTATACAGTTTGACATAATTCAAAATTACTTAAAAATAAAATCCATTATCATAACCCCAATAATGTTCTAAAATAAAAACTATAACAAATGTTATGTCTTTAATTGTAATGTCCAAATATTTAAAGAGACGGAGTAAACACGATAAGCACTACGAACAATCTACTGCTGGAGCAAACTGCATATAAACAACAGTGGAACTGAGCGACGGACAGTGCCGCATTACGCTAATATAGTTCGCCCACCATTTCTAGATCCCTTCTTGGCTTGGTGCCAAGAATAGTCGATTCATACTGAAGGGGAGAAAGAAATGAAGGATGTACGAATTGGTCGCCAACATGCGAAATCACGTGCTTTCTTGTCTGTCGCTGTACTAGTACTAGCTTGATTTTTGTTGTTCTCTTTTTGCATTATTTTTTTTATTATTAATTTGTATGATGGATCCAGTACAGTCAACAAATTCTATTGTTACACGTTTCAGTAGCTCTTGCAAAAGAATATTGAATAATGTGCTGACATTCTGCGAAAAAGAATCGTCAGAAGGCGTCTCCTTGTTCCCCTTTCTCAAGTCATAAAATGTGCAAGTGCAATTGCGGGCGTATCGGGGTCGACTGTTAAAAGAATTCGTAGGGAATCAAAAGGTGAAGGTAAGCCAAAATTTAAATCTCCTAAAAAAAGCGCCAGAGAAAGAAAACCATCGAAACCGTAGCTTTGAATGATTTTGATGTAGACGTTATAAGAAGAGCTATTCACGAATTTTACGTGGTCGAGAAAAGAGTGCCAACTGTTCCGAAATTGATTCCTGTGCTTAAAGAAAAAATTAATTTTCCTTGGAAAAGAGAAACTTTAAGGAAAATACTTCATGAAATCGGATTTTGTTTTAAAAAGTCCCAGAATAAAAGGAAACTTATCATGGAGCGAAGTGACATTGTTTTATGTAGAACGTAGTATTTGCACGTATTAACCCTCTACGTACATTTTTCCAACTGTTATACAAGCAAAATAGTTACACTTTAAAAACAGCAATGTTCGTAAAAGAAAAGCTAAATTTTCCGACCTGTAATAATAAACAAACTCAGTTTGTTTATTATTACATCCCAGAAGCCAGATTAATTACCCTATTATCGGAATGGATTTTCCTTTTTCTGACATGCGCAGAAGTGTCGAGGGACCTCAAATCGGTGGGCGAACTATAGCTCGCATCTCACTATGACGTGAATATGCTTGCGCGCGTAGCAATATGACACTGTGTTAAACACAGTGCTGCTAGCGTCCTTCGCCCTCCTAAGTGCCACAACATGGATTTTTATTATTTTTTATACAAAATGAGAGAATTGTATAGGATTATTGATGATAAAATTATATATTACAAGCAAATGTAAATCAATTAATAAATATATTTATATATCGAGAAAAATTGGGGATGCTGGTTCCGCAGTCCCTATGCACGAGTCGCCCCTGGTAATAACCTTTTCACTCGACAAGGTCATTACAATTCAGCTAACTGATGGTAAAGGAAATATCATTCGCTATCAAGCAATGTAATGTTTTTGGCAATGGATGTTAGCGAATGGCTTTGTCCATGAAAGGAGAGAGCTACTTACATGCGAATGAATCCGAATTATGATTTTGTAACGGGAAGATAATCTTTATGATAATATACAAAAGAAATTATTTTGGATCAGCACAGGGGGAGAATATGTGTGTGTGTGGAGGGGTTGAACTGGGAGCAGGAGAGGGAAGAATCACATGAAAATATAACCTAGGGCTTCTAAACGTCAATCGACTGATATACTGGGTGGGGGGGGGTGTAAAGAAGTAAAAAAAAAACGTGTTGTATAACGTGCCAACGAATATTTTAGTGTAGTGATAGAGAGTACTGTCAAAAGAAGCAAGAAAGGAGATTGATTCGTCTGTAGTTTAGTCTCCAATTACAGAAAGATGCCTCCCCACCTTTAGATTGGAGCTTTCACTTTAACAATTCCACGAATAACTGAAGCGAAGAAGTGGACCTAGCGGGCCATCAACCCAGTCAGCCACCCACATCAAAGTAATATGATCGTAAAAGGCAAACTCTCCTGTACCAAGTTACCTAGGCGACTGGCGAAAAAAAAAAGCGGTGAATGATGTTATATTGGGAACTCGAAGAATATGATGATTGATGCGACACATAGATTAATATTTGAACTCTCAGATTTTTTTTTTTTTTGTGCTCTTACTCATTAATATTAATGAAACGACTGCGTCTCTACTAGACACACACACACTGTACAATTTTGATTATTGTTTTAGTTGAATTTTAATTCATATACTAAGAAATACGACCTCTTTATATAATACTTAGTAAAGGTTTTACCCTTAATAATATCGCCAGTAACATGTTTCACACCTGTTTCTAAAAAAATTGTATTAAACCTGTTCAAACATGTACATATATTGTAATTCAAAGTCGAAATGAACGAAATATAAACCAGAAATGAGTAAAGAATAGTTGTAATTATACCATTAGCATCTTTATTTAATTCGCTTTGAAAAATCCTGAGTAAAGGTCTTGGCATTCTTACCCAGCTCTTTCCAGTCAAATACCGACTGTTAAGGAGGCTCCAGAGAACCTTCCCGTTGTAATGTTGAATGGTAAATATTCAGTTGCATAAAATAAGGGGCTTATCCACGCAATAACCAGAACGTGAACAGAATGGATACAAAGGTTGCAAATAGCATATTGCGAGTAATTCATTAGATGGAAGGGAAATAAAACGAATGAAGGACAGGGAAACTATGTACAGTTAAACAGCAATGGTACCCTTGACACCACCCAACTTACAAATATTTTATTGCATTTCCTTCATAAAATGTTTAAAAATTATTTAATTATAGCGGCAAAGATTTTATCCACCTAAAATGCACCAGTAAAGTAACAGAATTAGGTATCAGACTATAAAAGAAGATTAATATAAATAAATAAAATAATAAAAGTAATACATCTAAACTTAAAAAATAATATTTTATTTTATGCAAGTGCAGTTTTCATAAATTAAAACGCCATCAACTTAAAAATGACATATACAGGTGTTCCTCGCTTTACGCGATTAATTGATTCTATGAAATAATCGGTTAACACGAAATCGCGTAAAGTGAGTTGAATTTAGCATGGGTGAGATAGGGATATGGGTTTCTTCAGAAGAAAAAAAAATGAAAACTTTACGCCTGTGAGCAAAAGAAATTTTAATGAATGAATTATTTGATATTCTCATCATCAGCGATGCTTGGAGGATGTCCTGGTGCATTGTCCAGAAGTAGAAGAATTTTGAAGAGTACATTTATCCTGTCACAATACGCCTTCAATTCACGACGCAGTTAATTGAGAAAGTAGGACTCAAACTCAGCTCTGGTAATCCATGCTTTTTCATTTGACTACCATACAACAGACAAATCCTCCTTTGAGCAGCCCTTGAGTGTGCGTGGGTTTTCGGAGTGATAAACCATCAATGGTTTAGTTTAATGATGTCCAGATGCATTTCTTCCCAACAGTAAAGTGAGACTGTCCTTGGAAGCTTCAAAACCTGAGGCCCTTTTCTCTTGCACCGATAGAAATGTTCTACTGGGCATACGCTTCCAGAACAACCCCGTTTTGTCGAGATTGAACACTTGCTGAGGCAAATAACCATTTCCTGAATTACACTTAGAAATTTTGTGGAAAGTTCTCAGCAGCAACAACATCAGCTCCCGCAGCCTCGCCAGTCAGCTTGAGATTATGGAATCCATGTCGCACTTTGAAACCTTCAAACCACTCAGTACTTGCAGCAAAATATTGCACTTTAGGATCAGGATCTATAGCATTCAAATCATCAAGCAAACTTTTCTCTTTAGCCTGGATAAACAAGGTGAATAACGGAACAGCACGTTAATTTTCATGTACAATCCATTGGGCCAACATCCTTTCCAATTATTTTGATCACAGTTACCTCTTTTTTCCATAATGCTTGCGTTGCAAAAGACTGCAACAATGGAGCTTACTAGTTCTACACCTTGTGTGAGACTGACATGCCGCCTTGTCAAAGCGGTGCGCGCACAAAGTCGCGTGACTGCAAAATTGCTACCGGTTACGATTTTTTAAATTAACTTTTTAAAATCGCGTTATAGCGAAAACGCGTAAAGTGAGATAACGTATAACGAGAAATACCTTAGTCCTTATAAGGATTGGCTTAAAGGGGCGAAGCAAGAATGCTTTTCATCTTCCCCGTTATCTGTAGAGGACAGTGTAGGAATAAAGGGTTATTGAGCTATTAAAGCTCTGACCATGGCAGGAGGGTAACAGCAATAGCCGAGCCTCAGTTAGAACTTCATTGGCTACAGCATTGCCATCCATTACCCTCCAAGGGCATTAATTACCGCATCTTACGGTCGATTAACTCTCCATCCCCTGAGAGATACCTATATTCTTATAAGAACTGGGCGATGGACCGAGTCCTTGACTCTTTATCCCGTCATCTGAATGAATAAAATCTGTGTGGATGGAGTGTTATTGAGATAAAAAGCTCTAGTCATGGCTGGGTAACGGCAATAGCCGAGCCTCAGTTAAAACTTCATTGGCTAGCATTGCCATTTGTTACCCTGGAAGTCCTAAATACCCATATTTATTGCTTAGCTAATTATAAATAAAATACTTATTTTAACTATATTTTGGTGTATAAACTTACATTGGACATAATAGTTTTATAAATTGCTATTTATGGCATTACATTTAAATGTATTATGAATTTCGTTTTGCATCTCACTTGTGCGTTTTTTTTTTTTTTTTTAGCAAAAAGAAATGTTTAACTTAAATATATTTGTGTTAAATTATAATGACATTCACTGAATAAATCAGATAATGATTCAATAATGTATATTATGCAATGTATTACATAGTATATGTTATAAGCTTATCGCTTATAACAGTTTTGTGTCACGTGATGCCATTAATAGATAGCCTTTACTCTTCATTTTTAGAACAACTCGTGTTTTGTTCCATGTAGAT
The DNA here is from genome assembly GCF_054136105.1 of Typopeltis vanoorti. NCBI lineage: Eukaryota > Metazoa > Arthropoda > Arachnida > Uropygi > Thelyphonidae > Typopeltis > Typopeltis vanoorti. Next base: position 34,777,057 of record NC_143550.1, on the reverse strand, counting down.
CTATCTGTTAACCCCTTATTCAATAAAGATCACACATTTCTAGAATCTGCTCACAGGTGTTAAAATACATATATGCATATATATATCCCAACACAAGCAATATACAAACAGCTGCTCATATTGCGACTATAGAAGGCATGATAATCGAACACTATGGGCACACCTGGCAAATGCTGAATAATGTATTAGCATCTCTGCCAAACACCGGATGTAGTAAGCACAAAGAAGCATTAACTTCGATCTCAGATCAATAGTTGTGGCTATCGCCGGGAAGTACACTAAATTCTAATATGACTGTAGATTAGGTTGCATATGATGCAACCAAGGAGAGGATGTATTGATTATGATTTATTTTCAGAATACAACAACAACCAATAAGAATTATAATGATTATATGAGAATATCATCCCCATCGTAAATAATATAAGAAAACAGTGATATCAGGCTTACGCGACGTCACTTCCGTCACTTTAGTGCTCAGTTTAAATTGGTGTTTTCAACATTTGGATACACAACAATCTCTTTCTCGCATTATGCTTGCTGAGGAGTCATGTATAATAAAAATGCTTGGTAATACGCAGTGGAATCAACCAAAGATTTTATTTAGATATTATCTTGAAATGGAACGAAGGAAAAAATAAAACATTAAGCAATATTTTATCAATTTGTTAAAATTTTCGCATATATATATAAGCTTGACACTAAGACTTAGATTTATGCGTCTAGAGCTTCTTAAAACCTTTCATAATTTTCTTATCTAAGATGATCTTTATATATACAATAAATTAACAAATGAAAAACTTAAAAAAATAATAATACTTTTTTTTTCTAAATTTCAATGTATTTGGGAATATTACTAAGAACTTCTAATACACCATATTAAATATTTTATATTTTTATTTAATGATATATATAATACTCAACGATGTCATTTAGAAGGATTTTTAGAAGGATTGAGGATGGGTTAGAGGTAGGTGATGATACCAAAAGTCCTTTTTAGGACTTCCCGGGTAACAAATGGTAATGCTGTAGCCAATGAAGTTTTAACTGAGGCCCGGCTAGCTATTGCCGTTACCCAGCCATGACTAGAGCTTTTTAGCTCAATAACACTCCATCCACACAGATTTTCTTCATTCAGATGACGGGATAAAGAGTCAAGGACTCAGTCCATCGCCCAGTTCTTATAAGAACATTTAGAAGGATTGAAGGAAATCAATCGACCGTGAGATGCGGTGATTGATTTATTCAATCCAATACCCTTGGAGGGTAAGGGATGGCAATTCTGTAGTCAATGAAGTTCTAACTGAGGCTCGGCTATTGCTGTTACCCTCCTGCCATGATCAGAGCCTTAATTGCTCAATAACACCTTATCCCTACACTGTCCTCTACAGATAACGGGGAAGATGAAAAGCATTCTTGCTTCGCCCCTTTAAGCCAGTCCTTATAAGGACTATAAGGACGATGTCATTTACAGATATATCATATTTGCTTTAGGACCACAGTTACGGATCTTAGACAAACAATGTGGATTATTTTTTCACTGATTAATGACCTATCATATCTTACCTTTTGAAAAACCAGTCAGCAGTTCTGCTGTTTACCAAATAGTGTCTCCAGCCAGACCGGCACCTTTTGTTTTCCCCATTGTGACCAACATTATTGACTATTACCAACCAGCAGCATTCTTGAGTAAGTTGTCTAGAAGACGAGGTGAAGCCAAGTATTTTGCATATATGTAACATTAGCGATCTTTACGTACATCTGCATAAAATTTTCTAATTCAGGGATCGATATGAGTGGACCACTAGGGTTATTGAATCCTTGATTTACCCAAGTTATAAAATGCTATATTTTATGTTCCAATTATTAGATTGCGTGTCTCCTTTTATTATTATTTTCTTTTTATTATCTGTTAATTCCTTTTTTGTATTATTAATGTTCATTATCATTATTTTATTCTATTTTCATTGTCTTATATCAGAATCTTCAACGCATAGCCCGCCGGCCACCCGTGGCCCGCGGGAGCTTTTCGCCGTGGTGGCCCACCGGCCATTTTGAAAAAATAAATGCTTAACATTAAAACGCGATTAAATAAAAAAATAATTTCAATGAAGCCCGCGAGCCACTAAGCTATACTGCGGTATTTAGAATTGTAAGATGCTTTCCAGATTCACAAGGAACGCTGTGCATTTGATACTTTACATAAAATCCTATAAAAATAAATATTAAATAGACATGCTTCTTCATCCATCTACCAGCGCCAAGCGGTAAAGTACTATTACTAACGTCGCAGGAAGATGGCTGAAGCATTAGTTCGTTCGAGTGCGCTGTCTAGTGCCTTCCAGATACATTTCTAAGGTTCTCGATACTTCGTTATTTTCATATAAATACAAGAGGATCTCATCCACAGTCAGTCGTCAACAGTGTGATATTTGTATTCGTCCTGTCAGCCATAGCCTATTGTGGTTTTATATTATCAGACTTTTTTCATTAGTGTGAGAAAGATTCAGTGGATAATAACCGTTACACGGCCATTTTGGATCATTTTTTTGGGTTCACCTTCCATCACTATGGCGTCTACGTGTAAAAAGCGTAAATCAAGTGATTCTTGTCGGGTTTTTGATGAAAAGTGGACGAATTTGTACTTTTGTGTACCGATCGACGATAAGCCAGTGTGTTTGATTTGTCGTGAGTCAGTGTCAAAAGAATACAGCATAAATCGACACTATGAGACAAAGCATGTGTCCAATTTCGATCATCTTTAAGGGCAGCTTCGTGTGGACAAAGTGAACCGTCTCCAAATTGATTTAAAATTCCAGCAGGGTACGTTTAAAAGGTAGAGGGAAGAGAGCGAAGCGTGCGTCAAAGTAAGTTATGTAATAGCTGAAGAATTGCTAAAAAATAAAAGTATTCTTGGACGGCGAGTTTGTGAAAGGGTGTCTCATCTCTGCTGGGAAATTCTGTGCCCAAATAATAAGGAAGTATTTAAAAACTAGAGTTTGTCTGAGGTAACTGTAGCACAACGTGTTGAAGAACTTGCCAATGACATTGAAGGAACTTTAAAAAAAACGGTCGTCCGAATTTACGTCATATTCACTTGCTTTAGATGAGAGCACAGATATGAAGGATAGAGCACAACTTGCTATCTTAACGACGAAGGCATTGATATCCTTGAAGCCGCCATTACACCAGGAGAATTTGTGCGCGAAAACTATTGGATTTGACAATGTCATGAAAGGGATTGTGACTGTCGTCAACATTATTAGGGTAAGAGGACTGAATCATCGTCAATTCCAAGAGTTTTTGACTCAAGAGTGCGAAGCGGATCACGGTGATGTGGTTTATTATAGTGATGTGCGTTGGTTGAGCAGAGGGAAGGTTCTTAAAAGAGTCTTTGACTTAATTAGCGAAATACAGCAGTTCATGCAAACCAAGTGGAAGCCGATTGAGGAATTCAACTATCCGAAGTGGATGACAGATTTTGCCTTTGTGACCGACATCTCGTTGCATATGAATGACCTAAATACTGTCATTCATATGACGTATTTAGGTCATTCCAAATTGAAATCTACAATCCAAAGATCAACTGGTGCACACTTTGTTTGATGACATCAAAGCTTTTGTGACCAAGCTCAAACTTTGGGAGGCAAAAAAATACTTAACTCATTTTCAGCTTCTCGCTGAGTCCAACTGTTCGTCTCTTGATGAATACGCTATAAAATGAGCCGTGTTGCGAAGTGAGTTCGAAGAGAGATTTAGTGAATTTCGTAACCAACAGTCTTCTTTAGATTTATTTTCAATGCCATTCAGTGTCAATGCTGCCGAAATGCCAGGCTCAGTACAAATGGAGCTGCTTGAACTCCAAAACAACTCTTCTTTAAGAGAAAAATGATTCATTTTGCCCTTGCTTACATTTTCCAAAGACTGCATTTCTGAGGACGCATTCCCTAATCTTCGCCGTCATGCTTTGAAGATGTGCGCTTTGTTAGGAAGCACATGCATATGTGAGCAGTTCTTCATTCTTCTCCAGAATGAAGCATGTGAAGTCCAAGACAAAACTCAGATTGCGGACCAACATCTCCAGAATACTCTGCGCATAGCGACTGTCAACATTGATACCAACGTCGACAAGCTGGTCAAGGAAAACCATTGCCAAATTGCCCATTGACATTGTAAAAAATGAATGTTTTCTTCATTAAATTATCTTTTCAAGTCATTGACATCTTAAGTACCTTGTTCCCACAAGATATAACCACATTGTTTGCTCACTGCCTAAACTCCAATTATTTTTCTCCTCAAACAACACAAAATAAGAGTAACATTTAAACCAATAGAATCTATTCGTAAACTACTAAGCTCTCCAAAAGACAATCATCTTTTCTATAAATATGCTGGAGTTTATAATATTCCATGGTCATGTGGCTCTAGTTACATCGGACAGACTTCGAGAAGCCTCGAAATCAGGCAAAAGGAGCACATTAGCTATGTCAAAAACAACAGACAGGACATTTCTGGCCTATCGTCTCATTTCTTTACAACTAACCATGTCATCGAGTGGGACAAAAGGTAATCTTCCCCTTACATAGAGGAAGATTACCATTCAAGAATTTTCAAAGAAGCAGCCACAGTCGCCCGTTCTACTGTTAACCTTAACAGAAATCAAGACCTAATACTTCCAGAGATATGGAAAACCCTAATCAAATCTTTAAAAACAAAAGAAATGAACTTTAATACAAACTACAGAAAGTTTCTCAGCAACAGCTAGCTGATCATGTACACGCGATATGTGTTTCACTCACGTTCGATACTATTTTATTTATAATTATTCTAGTCAGTTTTTTATTCTTGTCAGTTTTGCAGTTACTCATAATTGTGAGATTGTTTAAACCTATATGTAAGTGCCCTGAAGATGCCAACAGATAAGTGTGGCGAAACTAGTTGGTCCAGTTAATAAAATTGATCAACACTTGATCGGTAAACCAAACATTATTATTTACTATCTTTTCAAGTATTGATTGTATTTACTTATCATGAATCCGACTCCCTACATACGCTCTTGAAGCTGAGTTTATTTATTTTTTAGAAGTATTTCACTATATTCATCATTTACATAGGCTCTCATATTTCTTTTTTTTCACACGCGTTCTGTATGAAAAAAAATGAAGTTTTAACGTCCGTTATTCTGTAGGTTTATGCAACTTCCGTGGAAATCGAGATCGGGTATTTTTAATCTGGACCATTGTTATGACAGCACACTACCGCATCAATGATGGATGAGATATTACACAATGCAGTTCTCTATTTTTAAATCGACTAAAATTTTCAACACTTGAGCAGAATCTACTTCTATGCCTCCCATCATATAGAAGAACTGTCACATTAGAATTAAGGTGGAAGCATCTGCCGATTTAGCGTATGAAAAACTCTGTTTTAGGAAGAATCATTGAGACAAGTCATGGATGATGTGAATTGTTTGTTGTGCCTTGACTCAAGGAGTTAGAAGGCTTTCGTATTCCATCCTGAATCGATTTGGAATTTGGGATGGAATACAAATATGCGCCTACCTTGAGGAAACACGAGAAGTCTATAATGAACCACCCTCACACACAAAGACATGTAGTAAGCTGTCAGAAAGGAGAGTGTCCATAGGATAGGAACTTCTTAAGAAGGTTGCTCTACTACCAATCCCAGAGCCTCCGTAGCTCAGTCGGCGTAGACTTTGGTCGGAAAGACCTGGGCTCGATTCCCGTCAGTGATGTGAGGAACCTTTATCTGGTCTCTTTCGAATAAAGATGAGTTACGGAGGTAGGGGGGGTTCGTCCCCCAGAACAGGCAAAGCCCCGTGAACACACACACACACACACACGGGTTATAGTCAGGAATACTTAAGACCAAGCCATAGGCCTGATTCGTCAGCTATGTCGGTCCCGAGCCCGGATAAAATTGGGGGGGGGGGGGGAGGTTGAGATTGTGCCATACTTCTCCGTAAAAAGGGCCTCACGGCCGCTGTATCATCAAACTTTTCTATAACTGCTAATGATATTTACATAAAGAGGTAAAAAGAAGTTGTAACCGTCTGGGATTTCTTTAATAAGATACTAAAATGCATGCCACCCCACCCATTTGAAAAAAAAAATAAACTTGTTTTTAGCGTTTTACGAAACGGATTTAATTTATAACGTTTCGTGCATTTTTTTTTTCAACTGTTTTCACTGAGGAGTCCAAGAATTGTTAAAAAAGCAGCTCATGTTCGTAGCTCCTAGAGATACGAAAAACCTATTGAACTTGATGTGGACATGGGACTTTTTTTTTGTAAGAAAGAAAAGTAGCAACGTGCTTTTGTTTCGGGTTAGGTAAACAGCCTCCTCGATTAAGGAACCTTGATTACCGACTTTGTACAAATTGTCCAAACGGACTCTGTTTACATTAATCCGTGTGCTGACCGATGTCAAACCAATTGACCAACTCGCTGCAGTCAGCAAAAATTGCCGATAGAAAAACATCGATTTAATAAAAGAAGATTTGCCTCTGGCATAATATTGATTTTAGTTTGTTATTGAGAATTATTATTATTATTATTATTATTATTATTTCAGTATTAACAATTCTGTTAGAATTTCTCTGTTTGCAATATTTAATTCTGTGCAGTGAACTAGAAACACAAGTATATAATGATTAAATTCTCCCGTAGATGCTACCTATTGTGTCTAAAATTACTTGTCATTAAACTTCCATCTCTTTCTGGCATTATCGTAACACAAGTTGAACGATTGTGTTTACATCATGTTAATGGTGTTTGAGGTAGCGTTCAATTAAAAAAATGAATTTGCGTCCTTCTACTGAGCAGAATACCAATTTAAGCTTGATGGACGATAGATTAATTGTTATTCTACAAGCCTCATAACTTATAATAATCATCAGTGTAAGCCCATTTGCTTTTCAAACCACAACAGTACGTTCATCAGCGTTATGGTTGTATTGTTGGATTTCACAGTTTTGAAAGAAGAAATCGGAAGGCACAGATGAATGAAATGATTCATGTTGCATACACTATAGTTAGCTTTATTTAGTTAACATAAAACATCGAGAACGTTTGTAAGAGAGCAGTTCTTTCTCCACTGTACTGGAATAGAGAATTTATATTATATTTAATATAAATTCTCTATTTTAATAATATAATAGTGCTACTTATATTATAGCATTTATTTCTTAAAATATTTAAAAAACTCTTAAAAATAACAATACCCCTTTATGAATTTAAACTATTAAAATTATAATCTTTGTTCGTAAGATAGAATACGAGACATGATCTCCAGAGGGTAACAGATGGCTCTGCTATAGCCAATGAAGTTTTAACTAAGGCTGTTACTCCGTCATGACCAGAGCTTATAACTCAATAACACCCTCTCCATACATTGTCTTCCACAGATAGCCAAAAAAAATCTCAATAGCGAAAACATGAAAATATACCTGAAGTTATTTTCTGAACTTTCATTATAACTATTTTAAATGACAAAACTAACCATACTGTGTAAAATTAATAAACGTCAACCCGAGAACTAGCACTAAACATTCTATTTAAAAATTGAATTGAACAATTTTCCCATTTGTTAAACAATTTTTCCATTTGACACACACACACACATCTTAATAGACAAAGATAACGAGCGAAATGATCAATTCGCAATCACAGAAAATCCATTTTTCAAAATAATTATAATTTTAAGAGTTAAAATTTAAAAAGGTGTATTATTTATTGTTAGAATTTTTTATTTATTCCAAATACTTTGATAGATAATTAAAATTTTCTATTATAATATAACATTTGTACTGTTATTTCAGAGATTAATGACATAAAATTTAGTTTTAAATTGTAATTAAAATACTTTACCAGAAGTGACGGTTCTTTCAAACAAAACTAGACATTTCACAAAACGTGTTATTGAAATATGTAGTTAATGATGCTATTTATATTCAAATACACAGAGTTTAATAAACTCTGTGTATTTGAATTGTCTCTCGTAATTTTAGTAGAATCCCAGATGTTTTTTTTTTTTTTTAAGTCTTTTCGTAACACAATTTCGAAAGATTTACTATGTGTTCCAATGGAACTGATGTCTCTGTTAAGACATCAAGTCCTTTCGAATACACAGGAAATGTCAGTTCACAGAATTATCAAAATGTGTTAATAGTTCTGTGGCACCACGCTTCAAGGTTCTATGTTTCTGAGTTGCTCGACGCAGTAAATTTCATCGACTGGTAACGCATCGGCGATAAATTTCTTAAGTAACAAAGTTTATGTTACTATATATGTGTGTTATCAATAGGAATATTCATAAAAGCATTCTAGTATGTATACACTGCGTGGAAAGAAATCAACGGTTCCCCCAAGGGTAAGGTGCATCGTGCATGTACCGAGTCAAGTATTTGTAGCCGGTATAAATTGAAGGAACATGGTGCTCCCAAATCAGTGCACTTGTGTCAGGGTAAAATGGCTGCGAGAAGGGAACTGACAGAGTTTGGAAGAGGAGTTGTGATAGGATGCCATGTTGCAGGACTATCTGTTCGCAAATCGCTGAAAAATTGGGCCATCCCAGGTCAACAGTCAGTGATACCATGCTGAGGTGGAAGCGCGGGGGAGTCAACTGCACGTGCTGCCCGCAGTGGACGACCCACTACACTCACCGAACGTGATCGTAGGGTGCTACGAAGGATAATATGTAAAAACCGCCATTCGTCCGCCGACAGGCTCAATGGGGAGTTTCAGGCATCGACTGGAATACGAATCTGCACAAAATATTCAGAACCGAGGCTCACAACAGGAGTTTCCATGGTGGGACCGCAATATGCAAGACCCAGATTACCGAACCAACACACGAATACATTGTCGTCTTCAGTGGTGGAAAGCGCGTGTAGAGTGGAACGTGGAAGCGTGAAAAGCTGTGTTATGAGCAGAAACAAATCACGATACATCATCTAGAGAGCAGATGGACCGGAGTGGCGAATGCCCGGTGAATGTCTTTTAAGGAGAGTGCATAACCACAAGTATGAAATTTGGAGGTTGAGGGTGATGGTATGTCCTGGGACCTCGTTCAGTGGTGCCACAAATGCCGAACTCCGAGAGACAACTGAACATTCTGGACAATGCAATGTTTCCTATTTTGTGCAGTTTCTACGTAACTGTCCACTGTTTCTTTCAGCGAAACGATGAACCCTATCACAAAGCTGCTGCTGCTGTAATCGCGAGGATTGTGGATATGAATGTTACCATACTTGATGGCCTCCGCAGAGCCCTGTTCTAAACCCTATTGAACGTCTGTGTAACCAACTGGAGCGTGACATCCGGCCTACAACAGCCCAGGACCTCTTTACATCTCTACAGGAAGAATGTTCCAAAATTCCCATTGATTGCCACCCTACGAATGTGTAAAGTACGCTCCCGTAGGATTGCTGCAGTCATCGTAGCTAACTGAAGTCCTACATCTTATTAAGGTGTCCGCCACGGCTGTTTCTTCCACACACTATGGTGTCCTTTAACTTCTTTTCAATAGTGTATAGGCGTTGTATGCAACACTGCTTTTAGATTTTTTTTAATTTGAATGCTTATCTTATCATTTACTGTACTGTCATAAACCTGAAATCTAGGAATAAAAAATCTCGCTATATTTGTTTCCTATAATATTACGAAATTGAAAAAAAAAAAAAAATCACAGTCCCAGATACGAAAATTGGGGAATCTGTGTCATTGACTGTAAGTATTAGGATTACGTAATCCAAGAACAAAAATGGAACTTTTTCAAGCTACTTCCCGCCCATGATAACCGGAATGTCGGTCATACACCGAATGATGGAATTCATAACTGAACAAGCTCGTCCACACTCTTTAGTGCGATTCAGACCCTGACTTGTACATTTATGAGTGAAAACGACACTGTTTACTTAGCCAGATAGGTGGACAGTAATTTCTAAGAACAATGGAAGAATGAAAGAATTATCTTTTAGGATACGCATGATGTTTCTGAGAAGATTTTACATGTTGGTAACAAATGATTGATGAGAATTAAGCTTGCTCTAATGTTTTCTGTCTTAGCTCAGCAAAAGTACGTAAGTGATTTTATTGAAACATATAAAGAATTTCATTCAGCAGAAATTCTTGTACTTCTCAAAATATTGTCAACCTTGTTAGCCGAACAGACAATTTTGTCACTTGCCTAAAGGACCGAGGTTTGAATCCCACCACCGAGATCTTATACTCGGCATTTTTCAGTTGATAACGTGGGTATTCGTCTGACGAACCGACAGGTGAACGAATGCAATCGAGTTCCTTATTGCTGATGCTAGGATTTTTCTTCCACGGTGGATTATTCTCCCTTCCACTTCATCCACATTCTTCTTTAAAGGAGAATGTAAACACTTCTCTGTTTCCAATTTCTTTTTTTCTTTTTTCGTGACAGATTTTTCTCAATTCGATATATGAAAAAATAAAATATTAAGATTACAATACTCTGCTACTAAATTGAATCAGAACCAATTATCCAATCCTGTGAGATAATGAATGCCCTTATTAGCGATCTCTGTCCTTGAATTAATTTGTCATTTCTAGAGAAGATAAATTATCCAAGTTATCCCTGAATATTAAAAGAATGAAGTTGCATCAGAGCCCTGAAAACATTGTGGCAGTTTACCCATCAAATTATCTCGGGATTGTAATGCAAATCTATCACGCAAGAACTTTCTCTTCGCTGGAATCTTTTATGACTCCTACTGGTTTTCTTATAAGACTGCAATCTTAGCTCGTCCTTGTCTAATCTCTACTTATATTCGTTCTGCACATCACATTTGAAGCTGCAGTCCGACTAGAAATAATGAGCAAGCGAAGATAAATACAGTAGTGATGCGAACAAGCGACTCTCGACCCTTTCCTTCGCCCTAATTCACCAGGCAGCGTTTGCCTTCTCACTTTCATCGCTTCCAAAAGCAATTTTTTTCCCTCTTTTTACTCCCCACCTGGCTCTGTGGGAGGGGAGTTTTAGTAGTTGCTGTCATCCTCTTTCTCCGTATCGCTGTAGCCGGCGTGTGGCGGAAGTGTGGCGGATATCACAGCTGCAGCCAGAAAATGAAGTGGCTTTGCTGACACCTGTCACCTAATGAGTCTTTATATTTAATAACCGCGCGAGCAAGGCGAGCTCCCGTTCCGGATCGTGCTTGCCGCCCGCAGTTATATACAAGGCCACGTGTTTCTGTCCCACAACGGGACGATCTCTTTGTCGCAAGAGGCGAATATTCCGGACATCAAAGAAAATAATCTCGCCTTATTTGGAATGTCGCGAACTATGTGTGTGTGTATGTGTGCGCGTGTGTGTGCAGTCACGAGCACGATGAGAATGAATTTTCGTGGATTGTAACATATCGTGTGTTAATGGTGTCGTGTACAGAAACAAGGAGGACTTTGAGCTTGGTTTTCTGATCTTACATTCTCCCTATCCCCTAATTTTTATGTTCAATATTATTATCGTTTTTGTGCATGAATATAAGAAAGGCCAATAAGATTAAATTTCCATTGGTGATTTTTTTTATCCTTCGTTAATCGAGAATGCGTTCATATTCGTATATGCTACAGAAAATAAGAAGTTAGTCTTAGTAGATGACAATTTTAGGACGTAACCTTTTAAAAGACTAATCCTATGAGTAGAACCTCAGTATCTCAGTCGGTTTCCATCAAGCACTTTTGTTGGAAAGACCAGAGTTCGACTCCTGTCTCTCACGCAAGGAACCATAACCAGGACTTTTCATTTAAAGGTGAGTGTTGGTCGGTCTAATACAGAAGCTGAGGGTTTTCCTTTCCAAAACTCTAATTTTTCTTCCCTCAAAACGGATTCTGTGAACACATGTTTACAGACAGACTTCTTATCCTTAGAGGGATGCAGTAGAGTATTGACAATCCGGCTGCATTAAATTGCCTAAAATCCTTAATTAGAGGACTCAACCCTTGCAAGTACAGTCGAGAATCGGATGGGCGAAATCCTACACGTTATAATTAAATTCCTAATAAGTATCCTCGAAGGATGTACAGGATGATATGATTATACTTACGAGTACGTTATCTAACTTCATGCCTGTTTTTTTTTTTTTTTTTTTTTTTTTTTTTTTGTCGGAACTACAATATTGTAGGATCACATTTCGGATTTCCTAAGGAACACGGGTAACTGAATCGATCTACCTAGATCTTGATCTTCCTCTGGATATTCTTGTTTCCTTGACATCAAACAGCTTTTCTCCTAACCCTTCTCTCCCATTCTGTTTAAGTGACCATACTACTTGAGATTAGCTTTGCTCACACATTCTTGAATGCAAAGTCAATTTTCTTTCAAATTTCTTAATTTTTTACATGCTCTCTTATTGGAAGTACATTAGAAAAAGATAGAAGTGGATATGTATTTCATATTTAGATCGTAAAAATGACTCTTTTGTATATGTTCGTGATTGATTGATTTCGGTGAATAAGAAACATCTGTGTATATACTTACAGATGTTTACAAGATTAACCTAAATTTTCACAGCATATTTGCGATGTATGAAGTGTTGTTATTCTAGGAAGTCTCCTTCCTCATAGTTATCTTTGAAAGAAATTAATTCATCCTTCATTTTCGAGATTTTTTTTTCTAGATGGACTGATTCCTTGACCCTTTATCCCTTCTTCTGAATTAGAAAAAATATACATGTCTATGAATGGGGTATTATTGAGCTATATTAATGAGCTATATATTATATTATTGAGCTATATATTAATGAACTATATATAATATATAATATAATAAGCTCTGATCATGGGGGGAGGGAGAACGGCAATATAATATAATAAGCTCTGATCATGGGGGGAGGGAGAACGGCAATAGCCTCGGCTAAAACCTTTATTGGTTACAGCACCATCTGTTACCCCGAAAACTTAATTCCTTCCACTACCACTTTCGAGATTTTGCAATATCAGAATGAATTTAAATATTCGTATATGGAAAATAAATTGGTGTCATAAAGTACCCAAAAGAGAAAACATCGTGAACAGCTACGGTAAGATAGAAATAAATTAAGGAAAACAAGGCAGTGTATAGGTGCAATTGCTTGTCCTAGTTTTGTTCCATAAGTACCGATACTGTCTGAAAAAGAGTATCCAGTTATTTTAAAATAAGAATACAGGCTTGAAGGACTATTTCCGTATTTGGTATCCACTATAGTTGAGAGTATTTTCCTATAATGAGGACTAATTTGGATGAGCTAGACAAATTCCTTTGGTCATCCGAGTTCATTCTGTTATAACGAGGTCCAGTCTATTTCTGGAATCAAATTTATACGATCATATAATGCTTTTGATGAATTGGATTTAAAACTGCATTGTAAAATAAAACTCGAAAGAAAAATTCAAAATTGCAGTAGAAAAACTCTTCTGAATTGATGTCGTTAATGCTCTATAACGCATATCACAATTTTACAAGATATTATTTTAGAATAAGGGTCTTTTCAACTTCTTTTTTCCCTGAAAAAATTAAAGCAAATGGAAACATAGTTAATATGCATTTGATTCATTGTCATTTTGCAATTTATTCAGACTTTTTCGTTTTTAAACTAGAAAAAATGTACCTGGAGTTTTCTTCCATAGTTTAATGTATTGAAATGCAACAAGGATAATTTTTTTTTCTAGTGGTAGCAAACCCACTTACATATAATCGTGTTAGCTGTCTTTGCTGCTTGGCATTTTGTTTATTTATTTTATATATATTAATTTTATGCTATTTATGAAGACGTCCAAAGATAACACCACTGCGCACACCGCTGTCACGAAACTATTTTTTCCTTCATGCAAATTTGTACTTATTATTAGTCCATTTTAATTACAAAACCTTAAGTCTTAAGCCTTTATCTTCATATAAATTGTTGAATAATAATGGAAGAAGTTGGGCAAGATCTTTAAAGATAAAGATAATGGTCTCATAACAAAAATCAGAATCGTGAAAGCAATGGTATTCCCTGTGTTATTGTATGGATGTGAGGGTTGGACCCTGAGGGGGAGTGAGGGGGGGGAGGATGGATGCATTTAAATTATGGATTTGGAGACGTTTACTAAGAATACCATGGACTGCAATAAATTAGTGACGGACAGGGTAAAGCCAGATTGATCCCTCGAAGCTATCGTCGTCAGGCAAAAATTGCCATACTTCGGACATATTGTGCGAGCAAATGACGTTCTAGAGAAGATGATGATGCTTGCTAAAGTTAGTGGAAGCGGGAGACCGAGAATTAGATGGGTAGATGGAGTTAAAGAGGAAACTGGAGTGCGCTTGGAGGTTCTGAAGGACGTGGTCGGGGACAGATCCGGATGAAGAGTGTGTGTTCATGGAGTTGCCAGGAGTTGAAAACGACTCGATGGAATATAACACACACACATACACGTTAATAATATGTAATTCTAAATTTAGCTCCTTTAGAAGGCATGTTGGAAGTCATGTAGGAATATCATCAGCGTTATCCCGATGATATTCCTACATACATTTGTAATCAGAATGCTTTGAATTATTTAAGAAAAGTAAAAATGTCAGAGTATATTAATGGAACAAAGATATTGGATTAGTCACCACCAACTTACTGTTTCACTAAATTCTTGAATTTGAATTCGTAGACGGCTTAAAACAATATAGTGATCAGTCATATAATCTAACTTAAGCCGTTTAATTTTCAAAGAATAGATGGTTATGGGAGTTGCACAGGATAAATAATGCTATTTAACTGAAACTATTCATCTGAGAAGTGAAATGTTGTGATGGATAACGATAATAATAACTCTTGCAAAGCCATTGCTAGTTTAATCCTTTATCCAAGTATGAGAAAACACAATTTGCGCCTGAAAATATCTTCAGGACTGAGGAAAGGTAGTGCAACACCAGGTAACTCGGAGCAAAGGTAAACCAAGCTATCATCACTCCTATCTCAGTATCTCCCAGAATTAAACTAAATTTATTATAGTCTAACCAAGTGAAAAATAAACTTTCAACATCTTTCTCTAAATCCAGAGTAATTTAATAAAAAGATGGCACATCTTTTGGCAACTCCTATAGGTAGAGATGACCTTGCTAATGCTTCTGCCTCGTATCTCCAACTCTGGACCTGGCTCCCACAGAAGAGACCTCAATAAAGGTCGAAACCGGTCTGGGTAGTGGCCCTTCCCTTAATGCATAACATTATGCATATCCGTAAGGAGATGTGTTTTGCAACATGGGAGATATTGCGATAGGAGTGATGATAGCTTGGTCCACCTGTGCTCCAAGTTGCATGGTGTTGCATTACCTTTCCTCAGTCCTGAAGATATTTTCAGGCGCAAACTTTGTTTGCTTACACTTGGATAAAGGATTAAACTAAATTTATTATGGTCTAACCAAGTGCAAAATAAACTTTCAACAATTGCCAGTTCTTTCACAGAATATGTTCGTTTTCTTTGATTTCAGCTTTATACAACATCCTGAGCTTTTCTGTTTGAGATTTTTATTTGAACCTCCTTTCAATCTGTCCTTTGGTTGGAAACACAGAATTCAAATCCTGGCAAAAGCAACGAAACTCTTCCTTGTTGGACTTTTCAACTGAAGGTTAGTTAACCTCGGTGTCTTTTGAATGAAACAAGGTTTTTTCCTGCCTCAGCGGTAATTTAAACAAACCAAATCGAAGCTTTTATTAAGTTGGTTCTGAAATTTTGTTTATAAATTCCAATTTTTAAAATTTTTTTATAATGAGTTTTATTTCTAAATTTTTGCGCACGCAGAAATGCATAATTTGTTATTTCTTTTGAGATCGAGCCATTCATTGCAATATGACGTTGCATTGTCTTCTTTCTAAGGGAAAATTAATAAACATTAATTTTTTTTCACTTTTTTTTTTTTTTGCATATTTCTCAGCTTTATTTCAAGTGTTCTGAGCATTTGTTTCTCATAACTTTTGTAACTTTCTATTGAAGATTATTTAAACGCTGCTCTAATTAGAGTGGACCACTTTACCAGTATCTAAATGTATCTCCAGTTCCAAATATTTATTACGTGCAGCCAAATTAATTCTTAGAATTTGGCGGATCTGAGCGGCCCCTTTGCCATTGTTCCAGTAAATCGCATCAGTACTTAACGTTGACCTGTGATCTCGTTCCGCGGCCTCTCGTATTAGGACTTGGTGACCATTAGAGAGAAAACTATTACAGACCGACCTAATCTACGCCATCAAAGGCGTACAGCTCAGCACGCTTTAGAAGCTATCTACCTTTTCCTCTTCTCTGCGTACATCATCCTTGCGACACTTAATCCTTTGATAGAACACCCTCCTGTCCCAGCAGTTATTCGAGTGTTGTGTGACCTCTCTAAGCGTAGTCGGATGCAGTGGATTACTTTCCGTCGATTTAAATTCTGTCTTTCTAGTCAGTTAATATTTCTGTGTAACAGTTTTAATACTGCAATGCTCCCAGTAATGCACACAGATATTTGTGTTCACAGGATCGGTTTACCTGTTTTCAGGGATGAAAAACATCCCTCTTTTAGGGCTTTTCTATGGTGCGAAAAGCCCCAATAAGCGTTTTTCTCACCATAGACGGCATTAGAATCTAGGTTTTTTCCCAAACCAAAGGGCTCCGTCAAAATCAACTGAGCTACGAAAACTCTTGATCATGTTTAAATAGAATATATTTTTTTAAAGTTCATTATTGGTATTATTATTATTATTTGTATGTTGTTTTGCCTTTTCTCGTGTTAAACGTTGCTGTTAAAATCTAAGCAACAAGAAAAATTGTTATTAAGACAAAATTTGACAGAATTCAAAACAATAAATAAAAAATGAGGAACGTTACTTATAACTGGATAAATGAATATGAATATGAATATGAAGTAATCATGAACTCAAAAGGAAGAGTAAAATAAATAAGAAACTGAAATTCACATACAAAACTATAATAATGGTAGACCAAACACGCCGACATCAAATGCTTTTAAATCTAATAGTACAGTTCTTAAAGAAAACTTATTTTTTGAAAAAAGAGGTGTACTTACTTATTACCAGGGGCGACTCGAGCATAGACACTTCGGAACTGCAGCATCCCGAGTTTTTCTCGATATATAAATATATTTATTAATTTATTTATATTTAATTTTATCATCAACAATCCTATAAAAGTTTCTTATTTTGTATAAAAAATAATAAAAATCCATCTTGTAGCACTTAGGAGGGCGCTAGCAGCACTGTGGTAAACACAGTGCTGCTAGAATCTAGGCGTGGTCGGATGGATGGTCGGATATTGCTACGCGCGCAAGCATATGCACGTCATAGTGAGATGCGAGCTATTAGCGTAATACGGCACTGTCCATCGTGCAGTTCCAGTGTTGTTTATATGCAGTTTGCGTCAGTAGTAGAGTTTTCGTAGTGCTTATTGTATTTACCCCGTCTCTTTAAATATTTGGACATTACAATTAAAGACATAACATTTGTTATAGTTTTTATTTTAGAACATTATTGGGATTATGATAATGGATTTTATTTTTAAGTAATTTTGAATTATACTAAACTGTATAATTTTATCGATAATAAACAATATTTTTTCATGTTTATTTATTTATTTAATTTTTACCATAATTTTGATATTTTATCCAAACACGTATACACTGTACTTACGATGTATATGTATATTGCGGAAGTTGCAGCACCCCCCCCACGATTTCAAGCCATGAGCTGCCATTGCTTATTACATTCTTTTTTATTTTTCCCATTCTTAATCAGCTTCTAACCTCTGTTTTCTCAAGTTTTTTTTTTTTAAATTAAAGAGTGTTTGTAGATGCATTAGGGCAGACTGAGCCGAGTTATATATTGTCTAACCAATTCTACCTTTTGGTAACCGAATCGAATGCAATTTGGGACACATAAACACAAAAGAAGTCACGTGATTCGCTGCTGGTTTTAATTTATTAACTGATAACAAAATAGTTAAAATATTTACCAATATAATATTTCCCTCTCCCACAATTGCTCGAAATGGTTCAATATTTTATTCATTTTCGTTATATCATGTTTCAAAAAATATAAACTACTCCATTTAATAAATCATTTCCTATAATATTCCAAATATATTTTGAAATATTAGTGATTCTGGATTTCATCTCCTGTTTTGTTTGACATGGTATAAATCCTTGTTTGTTTTCTGCCACTCGCAGACTAGCATCGAAGAAATAATATATACGGAAGACGTTTACAAAATAGGCTTCCGGAAGTTTGTAAGAAATCGTCTATGCGGAAGTGGCGTTCTGTAAACGTTGTATGCATTTTAAGAGGGAGAAGGATCTTTCGTAGTCTCGTTAGAAGAATCCTGCGTCACTTCCTTCAACCGGTTTTTTGTGTGGTGTTCTTTCTATTATTGTAAGTTGTTATTAATCTGTTCATTAGTTACTTCTAAGGATAATCTAACATTTCTACTGATCTTCCAGTTTTTGTTTACACTATTTATCACTTTCACTCAAACCGCATCAATGTTTATACTTAACCATTATTTTTCGTTGTTTCATATAGAATTATTGGTCTCCACGTGAAATAATTAATGAAACAACCTCAGCTCAGTCTCACTAAATACAACAAAGATTCAATGAGACCAATGTCACCTCAACTTTTATATTCATTTCAAAGATTGGAAGGACATTCTCTTGTTAATTTAAATAATTATAATTAATATTTACACTGACGTACGTTGACATGTTCAGTTGATTGTAAAGATAAAAGACTTTTAAAAAAGAATTAAAAAAAAAAGAGAGAGAGAAAGATAAAAAAAAATACACTACCACTGAAGTGAACATCCCTTCACAATGGCGATTTTCCCCATGAGAATGACTGGCAAGCATCCAAAATATCTTCAGTGAATATTTCATTTCAGTCTAATATCTCTTTTGACCCTATAAGCTGATAATGATAAGGAGGAGGGGAAAAAAAGCAGAACTGATGGAAATAAAATCGGATACTCGGTTCCTCTCTAGTGTGTCTCGTGGCTAAAAAAAAAAAAAAAAAAAAAAAAAAAAGCCTTCAGGTAGGTTATCTGTTGACGGTTTCAACAACATCCTGAAGTAATCCCTCAAGAGATTCACTAAAGTGATATTCAGGTCTTTAACAAGCTTGAGATCTTCGATGAATGGTAAAACAGTCAATTCCCAAGATGCTCCCAGTCACAAAAGGTAGTACACATCATAGTTTAGCGCCCCCTCGCCTTCTTTCTCGTAATTATCGATTTTGGTTCCTGGCTATGTTGTTTGTTATGGTGACGTCACATCTACCTGTACAGTAAGCAGGCTTCCTTCCCCCCCCCCCCTAATCCCCCCACACTTCCTTCTTCCCTGTTCTTTTATAACAGGCACACACCGTAGAAGTGAGTTTCCTGTTGCAGCTATTGGCGCACCATACGATTTATCTTCGTTCTTTGTAATGACTTACCTCAACTATCCGGGGATCCCACTGTTGTCATAGGCTGCAATTGCGGGATTTGCCGTCGACATGCGTGACTGGCGATGCCTGCAGCTATTATCGCTGGGATGCAAATGCGAAGTTTTCTGAAATGCAGACTCCTGCTATACTGCACAACGGTTCTACATTTTTTTTTGTTATTTTTTTTTAACTTTCCACTACAGAAAGGGAAATTTTTTTTTCTCTCTAAAAATGACTCGGTCTATTTTTGAGAAAAATTATAAGACATCGCCTACAGGCAAGATTAGATACAAGAATTAGTTTGATTGCCTAGTTATACGCGACTACAGTTGGGTAAAAAGTCGTGTGGGTTTTGAAAAATATTTGTGAGAGAGAGGAAAAATCAAGACAGGATGATACGATAAGTTTAGTAATGTTTACTAAAAGCATGCCTTGTTATATCCTATTGCAAATAACTCATAATTCAAAATTACATGTTTGATTATTAATTATCATTATTCTCTACATTTATTGTGCTTCCGGGACATAATATTTTACAATTTTAATCATAATTGCAAGGTAGCAAGATATTATATGAATAATATTCATATGCAAAGGCAATAACAACAGTGCATCTGAGTTTACATGCAGTATGCAAGTATGCACACAGAAATATACTCTTATATTGAAATAAAAATGATAAAATATGAATGTATTCATAATATTCTCAAAATTTACGACAGAGTAAATTAATATTTTAAAGACTGTCTATATAACTTATTTTTGTACAAGTCTTATCTTTTTTTTTCGCATAAACATTAGCTACTAAATGCACGTCCAACAATAGTAATTTGTTGAAAATCAACCGGGATGATTAGAACAATCGACCGTGAGATGCGGTGATTGATTCATTCAATCCAATACCCTTGGAGGGTAATGGATGGCAATGCTGTAGCCAATGAAGTTCTAACTGAGGCTCGACTATTGCTGTTACTCTCCTGCCATGATCATAGCTTTAATAGCTCAATAACACCTTATCCCTACACTGTTCTCTACAGATAACGGGGAATATGAAAAGCATTCTTGCTTCGCCCCTTTAAGCCAGTCCTTATAAGGACTAGTAATTTGTTAATCTCCTGTGGTGGCCTGCATAAGAATGGCTCCACTGTAGCCAATTCATGTCGTACGAGCCGACTAAAATGGGCACTCAGAGAGGGTAATGGATGGCAATGCTGTAGTCAATGAAGTTTTAACTGAGGCTCGGCTATTGCTGTTAACCTCCTGCCATGATCAGATCTTATACCGCTATATATTACCTTATCCATACATTTTCTTTACAGATAACGGGGAATATGAAAAGAATTTTTGCTTCACCCATCTAGCCAAAAGAAAAAAGATAATTGGTGTAAACAAGTAAACGTGTACATATTTTTATATTTATATGCATCAGTATGTTTTACCGAGGGTCATACAATTTTAAGAGAAACATCCGAGTATCAGGAGGGTAACCGTAAGTACAGCCAGAGATCGACTAACTCAGTACGGAAAAAAATATCAGCAAACAAACCACGAATGCTGAATAATCATCAATGTGAGTAGAACATTCATCCAGAGCGAAGAAAAGAGTCGCTTGTTCGCATCACTACTGTATTTATCTTCGCTTGCTCATTATTTCTAGTCGGACTGCAGCTTCAAATGTGGTGTGCAGAACGAAGATAAGCAGAGATTAGACAAGGACGAGCTAAGACTGCAGAGTCTTATAAGAAAATCAGTAGGATTCATAAAAGGTTCCAGTGAAGAGAAAGTTCTTGCGTGATAGATTTGCATTACAATCCCGAGATAATTTGATGGGTAAACTGCCACAATGTTTTCAGGGCTCTGATGCAACTTCATTCTTTTAATATTCAGGGATAACTTGGATAATTTATCTTCTCTAGAAATGACAAATTAATTCAAGGACGGAGATCGCTAATGAGGGCATTCATTATCTCATAGGATTGGATAATTGGTTTTGATTAAATTTAGTAGCAGTGTGTTGTAATCTTAATATTTTATTTTTTCATATATCGAATTGAGAAAAATCTGTCACGAAAAAAGAAAAAAAGAAAATGGAAACAGAGAAGTATTTACTTTTTCCTTTTAAGAAGAATGTGGATGAAGTGGAAAGCAGAATAATCCACCGTGGAAGAAAAATCCTAGCATCAGCAATAAGGAACTCGACTGCATTCGTTCACCTGTCGGTTCGTCAGACGAATACCCACGTTATCAACTGAAAAATGCCGAGTATAAGATCTCGGTGATGGGATTCAAACCTCGGTCCTTTAGGCAAGTGACAAAATTGTCTGTTCGGCTAACAAGGTTGACAATATTTTGAGAAGTACAAGAATTTCTGCTGAATGAAATTCTTTATATGCTTCAATAAAATCACTTACGTACTTTTGCTGAGCTTAAGACAAAAAATATTAGAGCAAGCTTAATTCTCATCAATCATTTGTTGCCAACATGCGAAATCTTCTCAGAAACATCATGCGTATCCTAAAAGATAATTCTTTCATTCTTCCATTGTTCTTAGAAATTACTGTCCACTTAGCTGGCTAAGTAAACAGCGTCGTTTTCACTCATAAATGTACAAGTCAGGGTCTGATTCGCACTAAAGAGTGTGGACGAGCTTGTTCAGTTATGAGTTCCATCAATCAGTGTATGACCGACATCCTGATTATCAGGGGCGGGAAGTAGCTTGAAAAAGCTCCATGTTTGTTCTTGGATTACGTAATCCTTATACCTACAGTGATTGACACAGATTCCCCAATTTTCGTATCTGGGACTGTGATTATTTTTTTTTTCAATTTCGTAATATTATAGGAAACAAATATAGCGAGATTTTTTATTCCTAGATTTCAGGTTTATAACAGTACAGTAACTGATAAGATAAGCATTCAAATTTAAAAAAATCTAAAAGTAGTGTTCCATACAACGCCTATACACTATTGAAAAGAAGTTAACGGACACTATAGTGTGTGGAAGAAACAACCGTGGCGGACACGTTAATAAGATGTAGGACTTCAGTTAGCTGCGATGACTGCAGCAATCCTACCGGCGTAGTTTACACATGAGTATAATAGCAATCAATGGGAATTTTGGACCATTCTTCCTGTAGACATGTAATGAAGTCCTAGACTGTTGTAGGGGAGGGCGTCTCTTGGCTTCAACCGACGCTCTAGTTCGTTACACAGATGTTCAATAGGGTTTAGATCTGGCATTTCTACGTAACAAACTTCGCAATTATAGCAGCAGCAGCCTCCGAGAGGGGCTGCTGCTGTAACTGCGAGGTTTTTTACGTAGAAACTGCACAAAGTAGGAAACATTGCATTGTCCAGAATGTTCAGTTGTCTCTCGGAGTTTGGCATTTGTGGCACCACTGGACGAGGTCCGAGGCCAAACCAGGAAAAAGATGACCGTACCATCACCCCGCAACCTTCAAATTTCATACTTCTGGTTATTCACTCTCATAAGAGACGTTCACCGGACATTCGCCATCCCGGTCCATCTGCTCCCTAGAGGATGTATCGTGATTTGCACACTTCATAACACAGCTTCTACATCCCAGTGTACACGCGCTTTCCACCGCTGACGATGCTGCTTGTTGGTTCGAGTAATGTGAGGCTTGCATATTGTGGTCCTACCATGGAAACTCCTGTTGTGAGCCTTGGTTCTGAATATTTTTGTGCAGATTCGTGTTCCAGTCGATGCCCAAAACCCAAAACTCCCCAATATGTAACCCCCCCATTGAGGGGGGGTTACATATTGGGTTTTTTTACATATTATCCTTCGTAGCACCCTCCGAGACCGAAGGGTGCTACATATCATCCTTCGTAGCTCCCTTCGGTCTTGGTGAGTGTGGTGGGTCGCCCACTGCGGTTAGCACTTGCAGTCGACTCCCCTGCGCTTCCACCTCAGCATGGTATCACTGACTGTTGACCTGGGATGGCCCAATTTGTCAGCGATTTGCGAACAGATAGTCCTGCAACATGGCATCCTATCACAACTCCTCTTCCAAACTCCGTCAGTTCCCTTCTCGCAGCCATTTTACCCTGACACAAGTGCACTCACTTGGGAGCACCATATTCCTTCAATTTATACCGGCTACAAACACTTGACTCGGTACATGCACGATGCACCTTACTCTTGGGGGAACCGTTGATTTCTTTCCACGCAGTGTATACATACTAGAATGCTTTTATGAATATTCCTATTGATAACACACATATATAGTAACATAAACTTTGTTACTTAAGAAATTTATCGCCGATGCGTTACCAGTCGAGGATATTTACCGCGTCGAGCAACTCAGAAACATAGAACCTTGAAGCGTGGTGCCACAGAACTATTAACGCATTTTGATAATTCTGTGAACTGACATTTCCTGTGTATTCGAAAGGACTTCATGTCTCAACAGAGATATCAGTTCCATTGAAATACATGGGAAATCTTTCGAAATTGTGTTACGAAGAGACTGAAAAAAAAACATCTGGATTCTACTAAAATTATGTTAAACTCTGTGTATTTGAATATAAATAGCAGCATTAATCTGCGTATTTCAATAAGAAGTTTTGTGAAATGTCTAGTTTTGTTTGAAATAACTGGAACATTTGGCGAAGTATTTTAATACAGTTTAAAACTAAAATTTATTTTGTTATTCTCTGAAATAAGAATGTAAAAGTTATATTATAATTTTAATTTCTAATTAGCAATCAAAATATTTGGAATAAATAAAAAAATTCTAAAAATAAATAATACACCTTTTTAAATTTTAACTCTTAAAATTATAATTATTTTGAAAAATAGTTTTTTTATGTGAATGCGAATAGATCGTTTCTCTTGATATCTAGTGAGGTGTAGTTGAATTCAAATGGAGCAAATTGTTCAAGTTCAATCTTTAACTCATTTTATCCCGGCGTACTCATTTGAGTACAATTTTGATACCTGATCTGCCCATTGTACTGATACGAGTACACATATTTTTTTAAAATTAAATTATTCTTCTTTTTTTTCTACTGTCGGTATAATGTAGCATTTTGACACATTTTCAACTAAATACTATATGAAAAAAAATTGCATTTAAAAAAAAATTCTTGGGATCAAATGGGTTAAATTGAGATGTTTAAAAATAGTGCTAGTTCTCTGGTTGGCGTTTATTAATTTTACACACTATGATTAGTTTGTCATTTAAAATAGTAATAATGAAAGTTTAGAAAATGACTTCCGATATGACTTATTTTTCATGTTTTCTGTACTAAGAATTTTTTTTTTTTTTTTGGCTAGATGTGTGAAGTATTTAATCGATATAAGCCAGAACCTATAGCTCATACATTGTCTTTCACAGATAACAGGAGAATATGAAAAGCATTGATGCTTCACCCATCTAGCCAAAAAAAAAAAAAAAAGTATTTTGTTCGTGCGCTTTGGATTGCTGCATAAACTTATTTCCGCTGGCATGTCGTTGGAAATGATACAGCTAATTAAATCATATCTTCATGACAGACGCATGGAAGTCGAGATAAAAGGGACGACTTCAACCCAGCGCCGTATCTTGGCTGGTGTTCCACAAGGATCCTGTTCTCAATATGTATGCTAGATATTCCGCAAAACCCAATGTCATCCATCATGGCCCTCTACGCAGACGACACAGCAATACTAGCCAAAGCTAGTATAGCTTCGGCTTACGCCTTGTTACCAAAAAACTTCAAGAAAACTTTCTAAATCTAGAGAAATGGTTCTCTAAATGGAGATTACAAGTAAAGGAGCACAGCCATGCTTTTCACTAGAAGATCGGTATCTCCTACAGGAAACGTCTTCCTGTTTAATACCAAAATTCCTTGGCAGACAGAAACAAAATATCTCGGTGTAATGCTGGACAAAAGATTAACCTTCATATCAAGATCTCATGTGCAAAGGTATCTAAAGCCATTGCCCAGCTCTATCCCCTAATTAACAGGAACAGCAAGTTAAACATCAGAATCAAAGTGCTTTTATACCAGCTGTTGATTCGTCCTATAATCACTTACGCCTCTCCAGCCTGGAGCCATACCTCCAATACTAATATTCTCAAATTGCAACGTGTGCAAAACAAATGCTTACGAATGTTTTTTCAGAGACGTTCAACTTCATCGAAACACAAATATCCCTTATATCTACTCTTTCCTACAATCTCTAGCAACAAAGATTTTCCTAAAAACGTCTACTCTCCCCAGTGAATTGGTTCAGCAAGCTGTAGCCTACGATGAAACGGATCTATTCAAACACAAAAGACCAAAAGCCTTATTAATTTCCTGTAATGATGCATAATCTCCATGCCCCTTCATGGAGAGCAAATAGGTCATATTTTTTTCCCCCTCACTGTATCCTTATCAGATCGCTGGGAATATAAAAAGCATTAGCTTCTTGGAATCAGTGCGTATTGTGTTTGCTATGGCAATTGCCATTTACGTTCCTTCTCTGACAGATGCTTCTAATTAAATCGTTAAGCTTGGGTGGACTGCGTTATTATTAATAAGAGAGATTATTAAATATTTTGAAGACAGATGGGTGAAATACTTTTGTGTATTTTCATATTATTATTAACAGACATCCATGAAGTCAAGAGACTCATCGTGGAAGGTCCCACTCTCCCATACACAGCTCATCGTACCTCGACTTAAATGCATTCGTTGTCCCTGCACTCGACACACTCTCAGGCAATGCATTCCAATCACTCACCACTCTCTCTATGCAAATAATCTACTCTTCACCCCCACCTTATACGGCTTCCAAGAATGACCTCTCTGTCTCCAGATATTTTATGAAAAATCTTATCCACGTTAATCTGGTAATAATCTGCTGTGTGTTGTCCTCACAATTTTAGCAAAACGTCCACGAAATTTCAACTCCCTATCCACCATCATGTCAGCGCGGTTAGCCTAGTGGCTTTGCGCTTCGCAACCATATGCCTGGGGAAGGAGTGTCCTAAGTTCGATTCCCGTCGCCGACGTGAGGAGATAAAGGATCTTTCTCAGCCATTGCCAAGTTAACCGGTCTTGGGCGTGGACAGTAGGGTTTTTCCGCCAGTTTATCTTGGGGTTTTCGTCCCGCAAGCAGTCAAGCCGATCCCGTGAACACACAGGGATACAGTCAGGAATACTTACAGGCATAGGGGTGACCATCCTATCCTCGTACTTTCGTTACGAAATTCAAGCATGCTTGGAAGATTGTGGGCCTTAAAGGCCCGTTAAAGCCATTGGGATAGGATAGGATATCCACCATCGTCCCCAGATCTTCCATCTTCTCTAAAATGTACCACTAATCCTATACTCTGCATCCCATCGTTGCTTCCCAAATTTTAAGATCTGACACTTTCAACATTAATCTGACATACCCACACACACACTTGTCCATTCACAAAGTCTATTTAGGTCCTCTTGCAAAGACATCTGCTAATTTTCACAACTGTGCCCCAACTTTACATCATTTGCAAACAACTGTATCAACATTTAAGCCTTTTCCAATGTCATTTACATACAAATTAAACACCATTGGCCCCAAAACAGACCCCTGGAGCACTACTAGTGACTTTCCTCTTATGGGATATTACCCCCCACACACACGCACAACCTGCTGATGCCTAATAGACAGCCAGTCTACAATCCAACACAATAATCTACTATTCAACCCCATCTGTTCCAATTTGCTTACTACTGTAGTTTGTCATGTGGCAATCTATGTACCTTCGCAATATACTACGTTTGCATATACAGTAATATATACTTCTCATATACTACTGTATATGCATTCCCCTTTCCCAACGTTTTCGTCACCCTGTTATAATAATTATGATATTATATAATATAATGTTCCCATTAAAAATATAATATTAGTATACTATATTATATAATGTTATAATAATTAAATTAAATATATGCTTTTAAATTAAATATATAACGTTTACACAGGACAACATTCATCGAGTACTTTAACAAGAACTGAATAAAATTAAGTTTGACGTTTGGATGTTTTTTAAAGCAAGCTGTTCTGTAATAATAATGATAATAATCTGTTCATAGTTAATAATTATAATAGGGTAGCAACTGGTAAACAAATAAAGGAACAACTTTTATCTTATTACGCTAAGTGTGGGTATGGATGGAGTTTTGTTGCGTTAACAGTTTGCTAATGAAGGGGGGGGGTTCTGAATGGAATTTTTATGAGCGTATTGGGAGGGGACTTCGGAATGAAAGATTATATTACAGGGAAAAAAAAAAGAATAGTTTATCACATTTCAGATTGGATCGCAACTATGTAAGGGGTATATTTCTTGCTAAGGTTACGTAATGCATTTAGTTCACATTAAAAAAAAATGCAAATCTTTTCAGATTACTTCAGGATGTAATCAACAGATTACATCTATCGTAATCTCGAACCCAGTTATTTTCGTAGGCTTGCCATATGTGATTAGGCAGATAAGAGTTTGATGCCTTTCGTGTGTGCTCTGTATTCTGGCCTTGGCCACACCTCGTTTTGCAATACCGATAAGATAGTGCCCATGCACGAGCAGTGTTACAGCATTTTTTTCTTGGATGAAATACATGTCTAGAATGTATGCTATCTATTTAAATATACTGTTGCAAATGTTATAATTATCAGGGCAAATCAGGTCAATACAATGATAAGGGAGCAGCTCATTTTGACTTGGATTATATTGCTGCAGCTTTATTATGTTAAAGCAATTTTAAATGAAACTTTATTTCTGTGAAAAAGTAAAGTATTCGGTACCGCTTAAGACAGCGAGATGTCAGCTTACATCTGAAACATACACCGAAGAACGTAAACTAAATGACTCAAGTTTATCAACAGAAAACAGTCATTAAAATGTTTAATAATTCTAGTGTTTATGAAAGATATGTTTTATTTATTATTTTTTTAAATGAAATAAGAAGCCAATAACACGAGGCATTTTTTCGTGCAAATCCATAATTCAACATAGTTATTCTGTGCAGTAAACAGAATTTTCATCAACATTTTACAACTATCTCTCTTGCAGATGTGCTTAGGAAAAGGCCATCATTTATATTTAAGAACAGCTTTGCAGTGTTTTAATTTAAGTCGATGACAGTTTGTTATCAGACTTGGCTATTGAAATAGTGGAAGGGTTCTATCCTTATTCTTTATAAACTAACCAAGTTACTTCTGAAGGTTGTTTTTTTTCCTTGAATTAGTGTTATTTTAATATATCATGTTAACTCCTAGTTTGAATATTGTAAAGATAGACTTAGGAAGTTGTAGTAGAAGACTGTAGGAGGTTTTCTCGGTAGACAAAGCGAAGAAACAGAATGTAAACGCCTTCAATAAAGTGATATCAGTCGAAATCACCATCGCAAGTTTGCTTCTTATGTTAATTTGCTTACCGAAACAGAAGAAATAGCAGAACCATGTGTAGTTAAGGACTTTACAAGTTCTTTATCTTGAGAAATATGTCACCAACATATTTATTTAAATAAAATCACATGAAATAAGAAGGGAAAATGCTTTCATCGTAGGCTTTCGCCTACGATGAAAGATCATCAGAAATTATTAGTCAAAGGATCTTCATTCACTCACTATAGTTACAATAAGATTCTCCAAAATTCCTTTTCCGGTAATACGAAATGTATCTTTGTAATCTGGAATATTTACCAAGTCTCTGAAAGTTGACTAAGGAATTCGCGCACATATATCTAGTAGCACTACTTCGATTCACTCTTAGATTCTATCGAGAACTTGAAGTAGAGATTTACTATTTAGAGGAGGAGGAATGGCGACTCCATTCTAAGTAATTACAGAAATATCGAGTCTGCAAAAAAAAAGTAAATGTTTCATCTGTGTCGATTTGCATGGCTTTGTTGAAATCATCTCTTCTTTCCATGGCAGGAGCCTCTGTTAGCTTAGTTGGTATCGATGACGTATTTTGATTGGAAAGCACTGCTGTCCAAAACCTAAGGATGAAAACTAATTTTTGAAGATTGCAACTGCAAATTCAGACAAATCAGCTTGCGGCAATTTGTATAACTGACGATTTCGAGCAGAAAGCGGGTACACATTCAAATTTTCTAAACGTTGCAAAAGATCACGTGGTAGAACTGAACAGGATAAAAGGCTACTCTGAGCGAATTGCGTTGGAAGGAAGTTATTTTTTGTGAACGAATAAAGCTGAAAATTTAGATGACTTGTTATGTTTCAAACACAATATTTAGATGGATTCACGCGGGAAAGAAATAGGTTTGCAACTTTTCATAGGTGGGATTTAAATAACTTCATGACATTTATATTATCTGTCATTAGGTGAAAGTTCACCGGTAGAAATTTCACCTAATGACAGATAATCGAAAGACAATCTAACAAAGAAGATCATTAATGGATCATTGACCAACGATTCATTGGGGAAAAGGTCACCGATAATTTTATGTTATTTGGGAGCACATGACAGACGTATACATTGAAAACATTTGGTGCAAAGTCACAAGAAAGCAGTAACTTTGCAATCAGAAAATTAAAGCGCACAACAATTTGGTTTTAAAAATCATTTGCAATTAAGGAATGCGAGTTATAGTACCTACTAACAATTCGGTGATTGAAATAGTTCTGGTAAACTTTTAGATTTCATTCAATCACCGTTTCAATGAAATATCTTTTGATGTATTTTTCGGTGAATTGTTATTCGATGAACTATTTTTAATTGTTATTCGATGAACTATTTTTAATTGTTATTCGAGGAACTATTTTTAATTGTTATTCGATGAACTATGTTTTAATTGTTATTCGATGAACTATTTTAATTGTTAATTCGATGAACTGTTTTTAATTGTTAATTCGATGAACTGTTTTTAATTGTTAATTCGATGAACTGTTTTTAATTGTTGTTTGATTAACTTTTGTTGGGGTTAATTGTTGTTTCGATGAATTGTCTTTCGTCGTTTTCGCTGAATTTTCTGAATACCAACCTGCTAGGTCAGTGTTTGAATTATTATTTCTAATATGGAATGAATTTCTTATTTTACTCACGTCTAACATAATGTGTAATAATTATTATTATACATTGAGATATTAAACAAATATTTGGTTGGGTAAAAGTTACTAAGTGAGTAATCAAATATCATAAAGGCTAATTAATAGGTGCATAAATGCAACTTGTCTTTTTATGCGAGTTCCGCTCATAAGCACGAGAATGCCCAAGTGGGATTTGAACCCAGAGGGAGTAGCGCATGTCCAAATTCTAAATATTTTCGTAGAGCAGTCACCTTTGAACTAAGATCTCAGTTCCGAACTAAAACTTTGGAATTAAAAGATCTCAGTTCGAATTGCTTCTAGGAAATGAAGAACAATTTACAAGGGAGTAGTGAGTAGCATGCGTGGTCACAGATAGCCATCCACTTCTTCTACAGTACAATAAATCAGATGATTATTAAGTTTCCAATACTGAAATACGAACTCCATACTTGGATTACTGAAACATTACGAAATATGGTCATAATATTCCAAAACGTTTTGAGGGTATCGGAAGGATGGATGAAAAAATAAAGCTTAAACAAATGAGAACAGACAGATAGACATATGAAATCACCTCCCAGCTCATCATTAAATGGGTGATAGAAACCTTTGGAATGAGAATCCCCATCTAAAATGGCAAAGAGTAAAACGACAGAGAGAGAGAGAGAGAGAGAGAGAGAGAGAGAGGGTCGTTATTGTTAATGGCCATAAAAGCAAAGGGCTCAATTTATTACCCAGAGACTATCAGTGGCGGCGAGCAGCAGTTTGGGGGCGTCATTTTAGATTCGCAGCAGCAGCAGCGAACTCTGAAGAGGAACAATTCCTTCTAATGAAAATGCTCTCAATTGGGTGGTGACTCACGTCCGACATTTGTCAAACGAAACTAACGCGACCGTCGCTTTAAATCATGCACGTGTGTGGGCGCGCGCTCACAAA
Source organism: Typopeltis vanoorti (assembly GCF_054136105.1). Classification (NCBI taxonomy): domain Eukaryota; kingdom Metazoa; phylum Arthropoda; class Arachnida; order Uropygi; family Thelyphonidae; genus Typopeltis; species Typopeltis vanoorti. The sequence goes on along the minus strand of NC_143550.1, from coordinate 34,745,611 downwards.
ACACTCGGAAAGCATTTTTGAAAAAGTTTATAATATCCAAAACGCACGAAAATAATCGCGAGAAGGAAGCAAGAAATGGTTCGGCGACACACTAAGAATATATTTTTGCTTAGTCTAATGGTTTAAGGAAAAACTTCAGACGTTCTCTTCTCTCTTAATTCTTTGCGAGATGCATTAAACCGAATCTGTTTAAGTCTAATGGCATCGCTTACTATTTATTATTAACTGTGTACGCGTTTGAAATGGTTAATCAAAGGCGTTTATCACAAGCAATTTGCTATTAGTCGGATGCTTTTATTTCTAAGGAAAAGATCAAGTAAACAGTCCGAGAATACGATGGAAACGCTTTATTTTCTTCTGAAATAGAACCCCGAATAAAGTGGGAGACCGAACATAAAACTCGGCACTAATCTGTGAAGACTCTAAAACGTTTTATGTGCCGTAGGAAAAACGTACGAATATATCGAGATCTTTAATGGTTGTATTATTGTCAGACATTAACGAAAACACTCCGCAAGAAAGCAAATCGGCATGACATACTTCGTAAAAATCTGTTCGACTGCAAATTCTGATTTTACTTGAGAATGAATAACAAATCGGACGTTATAAGAAAAATGAAACGCTAAAAAACACCTTCGGACTACAGATTCTGCAGCTGCATCCAAGAAGTAAGCAAAATGATTACCCCTCACTAAACGTATCGGAGGTCAAGAACTATTTCGTGGCCTGCTAGCAAATTATTGCTCCATAGATCATTAAGAAGGTCAGGAGAAGACTTGAAAGGTTTATTATACCGAAACATGTGAGAGTAAAATCAAATAAGTCACAAACCAGAAAGCAATTATGATGTAAAATTGAATTTTTATGTTGTAGTTCGACCGGATCAGAATAAGACGCAAAATGACTAGACGAAGAAGGGGTTACAGTTTATTTATTTATTCGTATGGGGTTCCCTTCGTTTCTCCACCATCCCTTAGGACTGGTTGAGCCCTCCTAATGCGGAATTAAGTTTGTATTTTATGACTGTAAAGGGACCGGTTTGCCTGTTCTGAGGGAAAAAAAACCCTAGTTTCCCGGCGGGGGGGAAAACTCTGCTTCCGTATGACACTGGCGAGCTCACCTTTAGTCGAAAGAGACCAGATAAAGGTTTCTCACATCACTGACGGGAATCGAACCCAGGTCTTTCCGACCAAAACGCTTCGTTCATACTGACTGAGCTACGGAGGCTCTGGTGATACAATGATAGTAAAAAATATGGATGATTAATAAATCCCATGGTGGGTGGTGGTAAGGGGAGATTTCAACAGCTTGTGGATATTTTAAGACTCTTTCAAGACCGGTTTTTGTTGCCTATTCCACGCGACTTAATACCTTTCATAACATTTTAAAACCTTTCTTGGTAATTATCAATATGAAAAGACAATGCTTGTTTTTTTCGTGCTAATGACTAGCTTCTCCCCACCACTCTTTGCATCTCATGAATATATTCTTCTGAATTTTCAAAGATTATCCTACTTATCCCTAAGTATACCGTATGTTGAAATGTATTGTGGCACTCCGTCTTTTAGAATGAAATATACCGATGTGTGCGTACTTCTCTCATCATACGTGTCTTAAACTGTTATACAGGGTGTCAGAAAATTCACGCCAGAGGTAATTTTGATAGAAAACACAGGTTTTTAATTAAAAATTGTAATTTCTATTGATTCAACATAAAGTACACAGTATAGGGTTATGCATGGAATAGCATATCGGGTAAATGGCCTCCATGGCTTTGCTGGCACATACGCACTCTTTTATCGAAATTTTCCATGACCGTTTTGTATAAATGTGGCTGAATTTCGTTTATACAGCGCTCAATTTCCTCCTTCAAGCCGTGGGCTTGTTGGCATAAACCTTAGACTTCAAAAAAACCCCAAAGGAAAAAGTCCAACGGCGTTAAGTCACATGATCTGGGCGGCCAATTGTGATCACAAAACGGGAAATTACACGACCAGGAAATGACTCATGCAGTAATTGAATTGTTTCTCGCGCTGTATGGCATGTGGCACCATCTTGTTCAAACCACATGTCGTCCACATCCATATCTTGCAATTTAGGTACAAAAAACTGGATTATCATGTCGCGATAGCGAGCACCATTAACTGTTATTGCCTTACCAGCCGCATTTTCGAAGAAGAATGGACCGATGATGCCTCCAGCCCAAAATCCGCACCAAACAGTGACACATTGTGGATGCATTTGTTTCTCAACAATCACTCGTGGATTTTCTGAATCCCAAATGCGACAATTTTGTCGATTAACGATGTCATCAAGATGAAAATGAGGCTCATCGCTGAAGATGATTTTGTTCGAAAAATAAGCATCCACTTGTTGTTGTTCCATAATCCATTCAACGAACTCTCTTCGCTGTGTGTGTGTGGTCATTTTTAATAACCCTGAACTGTCAGCTGTCACGCTGTCTTTTTTTTTTTTCTCGTTGGCAACACTTTACCGCACAAATAGCGCTAAATTTAAATCTTGCGTGAATTTTGGGACACCCTATATAAGGGGACAGACCGATGCCCCTAAAGTAGACTGTACATCTGTTAATATATCAGTAGCCTGTCTATTCGTGACATTAACAAGAGATTGCGTCACTCACGATCATGTGCAGGCAACTTTATATACCTTTGAAGTATCCTCTTAGCCAAGAAACACACAGGAAACTAACATCAAGGTATTACCGTTTGATTCTGTAATCCCGACACTTCGATGTGGGACAGATCAAGTTGAAGTTCGACAAGAGTCTGAAGCTCAAGTTAGTAGAAGGATACTACGAAAAGAGCTGCAGGTAAGCTAAAGACCCACCATTGTAATCACCAGAGTAGACCTGGAGGTGAGTTATTCGGCCTCAAATGGAAGTGGAAGAAGACAAACCGTCTCCTACAGGTTAGGGGATGGTAGAATTAATACCGACAAACATGCCACATTCTAGATAATTCAATGCTTTCTATATTGGGACATTTTGGCGGAACAGATCCACGTCTCCTTCACAGGAGTGTGGCGATCTACAGATGCTGCTGTGCCATGTAAACGATGTGGAAAACTTGAATGTTCCGCAGATAGACCACCTAAGATGAAAGGGAACGTCTAGTGCAAACGACCCCTATGTTCTCAATAGGGATGTATTGCATAATGGTCTTGTTGAAGAAAGAATGGTCCACATTTGACTCAGAACAACCTGTTGGAGAATGAAGAGCTAGAAGAAGAGTGTGATGAGAGAAAGAAGGCCTGCACACGATTACGGTGTCTGTGCATTTACGCGATTCTCTGAAACAGTACTTATTCAATGCTTACATATTGTTTTCTTCCTACAACGGCATCCAGTTTCTAAACACCTTTCTACTATTCAGTCACTTACCCATCTGGCGAATAGAGAATTTCTCAGTTATCAGTATGTTTTGTTTATGAAGAAGGCTTAGCATGTCGAAACGATAGTCAATGTATAGCAGAACAAAAAAAAATTCTGTATGCTATTACTATGGTTACGTTAAGATTTTTCTGTATCAATAATATATTCATTTTTTAACCATTAACGTAAACAGAAAAGTATGATCGACCTTTGAAAAAGTGAACACAAAACAAAACAAAGAAAGCCTACAGCCCACATCTCTAGTGCCATAGCTGGAGAAAATTTGTCTTATCCGATAGAAAATTTCTACATTTATTAATTATAGTTTTCGTATTTTTATATATTTTTATAAAATACGAAAAACATTCTCTAAATATCAAATATAATTTTTTTAAACTCAAACATTTCTGGTGATATTAGATCTTACTGCATAATGTTTCTATAAATATTCGCGAATACATCAAAATTTAACTAGAGCGAACTATTAATAGAACTTGAATGATAAAACGGAATTTCAGTTTAAAGCAGTTAGCCAACCTCAAGGTCGCACTATTCAGATGAATGACGTGCTGACAAAATCAACAGACAATATTGGATAATCATTTACATTCTACCGATACAAACCGTCTGGGTCAGAGCCAACGATGCCGTGTTTGTGTCACTAAGACGCATCTATTGACACAATACTCTTAACTGGTTCAATAAATCTGCATTGCTTCCTTGAAATTAAAATCGGAAGTCCAAGACACTGCAGCGCTGTTATCTTTTGCCTTGAGCATTCTCGTGTGCCGGAATGCACCTTCCTTCCTCGATTCCTCATGCTGCAATGATAACTTGTCCAGAGAATGAATAAGACAGCTGGAATTTTCACACTAGAGGGCTGCTGTTATCTCCATCTTCTTCTCCATTGTTTATTTGATAGCACGAGGAAAAGAGGTCATTTCTAGTAGATAAATTTAGATCGATTAAGTTGCTAATTAAAATAAGATTACGAACTAGATAATTCGTTTGCTTTAAATTATTCTTTAAATTGTTTCACGATATTCCAATTTAAAACCACACGCAAATATTAATTTCCTTTCTCGGAACTCTTTATAAGTGTAGGATGCATCCAATTATTCTGTCTTCCACTCGCGTATTAAATATTTCCATCCCGTTTTTATCTAGAATTACATTTTCATTTAATAAATCAGAAGTAAATATATTATTTAATTTTTATGAAAACATTTTTTTATCTTTTGATGTTATTTTTACTATACTAAGCAGAAGCATACTCATACACCTATTTAAGAATTAAAGTTCATATATATTTATAGGATTCATTGAATGCTTTGGTTTCACTGAAATTGAAATTTTCCAATAGTTTCTTTTGGATGGAAACTGTGATGTGATATTCTCTTTCGTAAGATGGCATATTACTCGAATTTCAAATAGTTTGAAATAGTCAACCAGGCTTCTCTGTTATCAAACATATTTTTTAAATATTCGCATTAATGGATGGATAAATAACATTGACTGTAATGAACTGCAATATCCAGTTTCCATTTCTTTTCAGATTGTAGAAATAAACATTACTTTATCGTTAATGTTTTACTTAACTGAGATTCGCTAACCAGCTTCAATATAGTAAATATTGTCAATACCATACCAATTACTACTTATCGATGATATCTATAATATGGGCCTGCTGTCTGGTATCTCGTACATAAACAGAACCTATTATATAAGAAACGACAGATCAACATCACGTCCACTTTAAACAAGTATACAGATTTTTTTAATTAATATAATGGTATCATTAACGTAATTTGAGTATATAGATTATTTCAATTCACCGTTGATATTATTAAGTGTCTCTGGTGTAAATCTGATGACCATTCTAGACCCAAATTGGGAGTTTTACTTGACTATGCTGCTCATTTCATACTAAAAAAAATTCTTAACATATCTTGATATAAATCTCGTTTACAGTGCGAGGCAATGTTCTGTCATTTCTGCAGGGTTTTGTATCGAATGTCACACGATCGTAATTCAATTTATATGGTAAGACGATACGATAGGCCCTTTCCCTCACAAAAAAGAGAGAAAGAAATTGTTCTCAAAGTGAAAAAATGAGTCGGAACTTTTTTATGAAAAAAAAATAATAAAATAGAGAAGGAATAAAATATAGAACAATTGATTCTTACAACTTTGACGCGGCCGTAGCAGTTCTCCAGTACACCTGAGTTTGAATGTAGGAGAAAAATTGACTGAGCATCTACAGATGCTGATGATCCTTATTCGACAGGAAGTTTAAAAGATAAAAAAAAAGAAAGAAAGTATTCTTTTTGACGTTCTTAGTTTTTTTTTTCTTTTTCTTTTTCACCATTCCTCATGCTGCCTGCCCAAGATAATGGTCAGAGATTGGCTTTGGTGTCTACTTCAACGTACAGTGCGTTGTTCTCTCTGATGTCGCTTTCGCCCGTTATAACTGCCGCCGTGGAAATCGTTCGTTTCCAGAGAATTTGCTGAAAAAATAAACTGTCATTTTCCCAGAGCCGTTTTTCTGCTATTCGAGCAATATCTAAAAGTTCCTGTCGCACCGATAAAAGAAGGCGAAAGAAAAGAAAAGAAAAATAATAAAAGAGAAAAAAAAAAACAAGAAAATGAAACCTTCAAAAATTACAGCATCTATTTTTACAGTGGAGCGACGGAAATCACATGCCACTGATCCCTCGGTCGTATGTCGGTTTGAGACGAAACCAATATAAAAATGCCGCTGACGTTCCTGTGGTCATATTGACGGCTTCGAGCCTTCTGGCAGAATAAAGAAGCAAAAAAAAAAAAAAATCTCCGTCACTATTATAAATACATCACACGGTCACAAGTCCGTCCGAGACGATCCTAGCTTACGATTAAGGAGAGGGACAAACAAAAAAAGGTTGCTGATGCCACAAAAAAATTCTTATATAATAAGACAACACGCCATAATGCCCATTCTAATATACGAAATGAAATCGTGGAGGAAAATCTGATGGGGGAAAGCGAGGGGGGGTAATTGCGTGATGAACAAGTTTGTGTTTTCCTTAGACTTGCCTTACGTTGATTTATGCATGGTTGATTTTTTTCTCCCTGTTACTAACCAAGTAGCAACTTCCTCCCCAATTCCCTTATTCGTCTAGACTTTACGTGTGAAATTATCTCCTCTTCTTACTCACTGCAATTGCGTGTGAATTAATATGCCGTAGATACGGCAAAAAAAGATCGTCACGAAGTAGACAACCACCGTGATAATAAGCTTCATTTCAAAGAATATTTTACTTCGTCCTTTACGTGCGTATACATGATATCTAAGACAAATTATTACTTTTATTACGTAGATGTAATTAAAAATTACTGGAGTTGAAATGAATTCTTTTAGTTAATGTGACAAATCTTTATTCAATGGAGATCGCAATGAATATTACTCAAGAATCATATTTCAGTATGAAAAAGGTCTGTTTTGAAAAGAAGACGTTTTTCTCTATAATCTCGTAACTTCTCTCCGTTAAGAAAGAGATAACTGTTAAAGAAAAATCTGAAAATATCAATAATACAATCCAAGAAGTGTGCTTTAACTTTTAAGAAAGGTATAAACACTTAAAAATTGTGCTGCTTGGAAATGATAATTTGCGACTACACGTACTCTTAGACAACATCTCAAGCTGACACTTAAGATGACACGAATCAAAAGAGATGCATGAGTGACGAAGTTCTAAAAGAAGTCAAGAATATGAAACACGCAGAATATAAACTTCGACATTTGGGAATACGTTTTTAAAAATAAATATTTATTCGAGGATACATAAAAAAGAACATTACATTTTCGGTGACGTTACTCTTTTTTTTTTCAAGTTACAGCAGCTGTAGAAAACGAAGCAAAATTGCTTGCTATATTATCATTTACTTGACTGTTTTCTATTCAACGTATTTTCATTTTAATAACAGATAAATTGAAAGATTTTGCACACATCTATTTCCATTATAAAGCTTGCTTCCGATATTATTTTACTGGGGGTATTGAAACGAAGTGATAAACCAGTTGTTGATAGCTTCGGACTATAACAAAACTGCTGTGAAATAATGCCCAGTGGCTACAGTTTTCTCTGAAGCATGCAATTCTTTTTCGATTGGTTTTCTTTCTTTCTAACTTTATTATTTCTGTTATTATAACTTCCTTATACAACAGAAGCCGATGTTGAGCTGTATTCTGTTGTTGTTTCTTAATCTCGAATCTAATAGAAGCAACTGTTATGTAGAAATAAAGGAAGAGATTGGGGGAGGGGAGCAGTCAAGAAATGTTAGAACGGAGGAAGATTTGAAAGAAACTAGTCTGAAAATCCAGCCTTATTTCTTTCTCTTAGACGAAAACAACTGACGTTATAATTTATTTCATAAGATTGAATGCTGATGTATTGGTGTGCTTCTCTTTTCGCCGAAAACCAGATTAAAACCCACATCGTCCTGTCTGTCTAGAACAAAATAAACTGTATTTGAAATCAGACGCAATATATCACGCTTGTCAAACCGTCGGAATTGGCTTCTTTTTTTATGAAAATCAGATCTCCATCAAACTAGCATAAATCACACGGAAGGTAGGATGCAGCGATGTTTGCCTCCATCCCTTATTAAAACATGCTACCTCACCATCTTCTCCAAAAGTCTTAAGATGCTCTGGAAAAACCAAAACATGTTTCTGAAAGGTGGGCTTTTGATAAGCGAACGTATTGTAAGCTATTATTTGTTGGGAATACCTCCCATATCATCGACCATTCAGTTCCTTTCAAACGCAAATTTTTAACCGTGTTTGTTCAGCGTAAGGGACTACTTGTCGTTAATATCGTTTTGATATCTTCAGAAACATGTTTGGTTAATACATTACACATAAGTTAAGCGCTTGCTCGGTATTTCTAGAAAGAGTAGAAGCCAAGCTGTGACTCTGTACGTTGGAGTCACCTACATATGAGAATCGACTAAGAAAAGGAGGAGGAAAAGAGAGAAGAGAAGTATTTTAATATATCTACAACCTTTCCGAGAATAAGGCTGAAATTATAATAACCACTGTTTCAGTGGATATTTAGCTCCATCATTATAGTAATGTGGATCCTAAATCTAACCAAATGAATCAATTGTTTACGTTTTAAATAAATTCTTTTACTATTGGTTCTTTTGGAGGATATAATAAAATTGGGCTATAATTTTATCGAAGGAAATTAAACTTGAAAGACAAGCTTACAATACTGTTTATTTATTTTACCTTTTTGACAATCGACTAATAAGCATTTCGTGTAAATATCTTTACAAAACCTTCAACTTACTGAGATAAATGGGACCATTATTCTTAGCCTTGTTCGCTATATTTCTGACGAAAACATGATTCAAATGGGTTGCGTGTGGAAAGGTCAAAGTTGCGAAGGTTATAAGGCTAGCGTGTTATTTCTGTTTATTGTGTGTGTATTATCTGACCCGTTTGTCTATGTCATATGAAAAAATCTTATAATTTGATTGTGAGATCGGCTATTGATGGTATTCGAATCGGAATCTTTTTAAATAGAAGAATGGCGAGATATTCTCTAGACCATGCTGAGAAGAAATAGATCGGATTGGCACCTATCGGGTTTTTTTAATTTTGATTTAATCTAGTTTATATATTATTTACAGTCTTAGATTAAGTTTTTGCATGTTGGTTTCATTTATAAGGTCTTAATATGCAATTCATTCAATTCTTCGTTTTTATCCGCATAATATTCCTGCCAAAATTTGAATTCCATTGAAATTTGAGGTCCTCTTTATGGAAATGCTACAATATCAGAGCTTGCAAAATGGGTCGCAATCATACTGCGTTTCAAATTCCGAGTCATTCTTTGTAATTAAACAATCAAGGTGTGTGACACTACTCTCAACAGAGGCACCAGAGCGGCTACATATTCTCAGCCGGTGGGTCTCCAGTCTGTAAAGGGAATCCCGAACTTGCACATTAGTACGGAAGTACTTTCCACAAGATAACATTGATGACAACCTATCAACATATAACTGTATTCAGCCATAAACTTTAGTGGCAATATCGGTACAAAAATTACCCGGTTAGTATGTCAAATTACCCTACAAATTTGCAAAATTGCCTTGAGGGCTTTTCACACATAAAATTACATTATATCTTCTACGCAGCTGAAGTGCCATTGTGTACAATAATTACCACAACGTTGACAACGATGTTGTGGTTCTAGTAATGAACATTATTCTTTCCTCTTAGCTAAGAGTTAGTATCCGTGTAGTAAATAGGCTTTTCCAGGTGATAATCTTGCGTATTATAAAGTTGAAAATGTACAAAATATTTTTACAAATAAATAACTAAATTATTAATTTTCTAAAGGTAATAATATAATGTTTAAAATAATATAAAATACTTTGATAATAATATTTAATTTTTAAATTATACAAAATTTTTACTATACACCTTTTATTTTTAAATATTTAAATTCTATCAATACTACTTGGTGTTAAGTGTTATGTGCTTAGATTAAATGTTAAATGCAAATGGCGGCTCGCGTATTAGTTCAGTGCGATAGTTTTGAATGATCAATGATATACAGTGTATATAGAGGTAAGCGTTCATCATTTTCTGAAATTTCATATGTTATTGATTTGCGCATTTAACTAATCGCTCGATATTGCTGGCAATCCTTTTCATCTGCAATATCCTCTACCTGCGGGATTTCTAATTGCGATCATAAGCAATTTTCCAATCACTACCTACTAGATATAACAACAAATAAAACAGACATGGATAATATTACTGATCTGCTAGAGCATCTAAACAAAGAGCAAGCATTAAAATTGTTTAAATTACTGCTTAAAAAATTTGATACTGAATGGCCAGGTTTCCTAAACCTGTACACACAGCCGGAAGAATCCGATGATATGGAGGGCGAAGTGGAAGAGATCAATGACACATCCATCTCCCTGCCCGAGAGCTTCAGTCAGACGGTCTTCACAGGAGAACAGACGGGCAAGAGAAGTAGAATCGAGGATGATCATGTGGAAAACGAAACACCCTCACAAACAGTCCCTGAGAAAAGGGAAAAGGTCCCCCCGGTAATTCTCCGTGAAAAGGAAAAATGGACCACAGTTGCAAGAAACCTAAGAGAACATCAAATTGGATACTCCTGGGCCAGAAACACCGACGAAGGTGTAAAAATTCAACCAACAACAGTCTCAGACTACAGAGGAATAACAAAAATGATGGATAACAACAAACTACAGTACCACACATTCGCACTAAGCAGCGAAAGAAATCTAAAGGTTGTACTGCGAGGTGTCACCGAAGGCATTACCTCCGAGGAGATCGCGGCTGACCTTACCCAGCAGGGCCTAACACCTATCAAAGTCAGCCGGATGTACAGATCCGATAAACAACCGATGCCATTAGTATTGGTTGAGATACAGAACACACAAAGACAAATTTATGACATAACTGCGGTCTGTGGACTTAAAATATCAACAGAGCCACTCAGGAAAAGGGCATCAGCAGGGCAATGCCATCGTTGCCAAAAGTTTGGCCATGCCCAAAGACTCTGTAAAGCCGAGTTCAGATGCCTGAAGTGTGGCGAGAAGCATCAAACCATTACATGCACAAAAGCAAGAACCACACCAGCCAAATATGCCAACTGTGGAGGTCCTCACCCAGCAAACTACAAAGGATGCAGCCACCATCCCAGAAATCACGGAACTACAAGACCCGTCCAACCTCCCCCAATCTGGACCACCACTCAAAGCATCTCTGCTGCACAGTCATCAAACCACCAAAACCCAATCCATAAAAGTCAGGAAAGTGCTCAACCTTCCACCAAGACCTATGCAGAAGCAGCCCGCCCAAAGGACACAATACAAAGCAATCAAATAGGCTCCAACATCACAGCAATACTGATTGCTTCGCTAGCCACTATGCTGCAGGAATTCAGCAGAACAAACCCAACTCCATCCTCCACAAAGAGATTCCTGCAAGGAACCCATTCCATACTCACTGCACTCAACTATGAATAAAACAAAAGTAAAACCTAACTCGCTTCTAATTGCAGCCTGGAATGCCAATGGCCTCACCAACAAAACATTAGAACTACAGGAATTCGCACAAAGACACAACCCGGACATAATGCTGATCAACGAGACCCACCTAAGACCTGCCAACAACCCAAAAGTGAGAGGATACACAATATACCGAACGGATAGACTCAGCTCCAGAATGGGAGGCACTGCCATCTACATCAAACCATACCTCCACCACAATGCCATATCCAACCCACAGACTACAAACCTGGAAACCACAGGAATACAAGTCCACACAAACAATGCTGGAAGCCTCAAGATATTTGCTGCCTACAACTCACCAAGCAATCCTCTACTGACAACAGACCTGGATGCAGTCCTCGGCACCACAGACCCCACCATCATAGTAGGTGACTTGAACGCCAAACACACAGCATGGTTCAGCACCACCAACAACAGAAGTGGTCGCATACTACAGAACTATTCAACACTTAACTCAGTTGTGGTAGCAGGACCCACGGAGCACACTCATTACAGCCCTCATGGCAGATCAGATGTACTTGACATAGCTATCCTTAGAAACATCAGTTATCAATACAAACTAGAGACGATGAATGAACTATCATCCGACCACAACCCAATCCTGATCAAACTTGGCACGCAAGACCAACTGGCCCACCAGCACACCTTCATATCGTGGGATAGGCTAGCTAAAATTCTACCAGAATACATTGGTCCTGTGCCAATCATCCACAAAAAAGAAGAAATAGATGAAGCAATAAGCAATTTAACAAGCCAAATTAAAAAAGCACTAGAAGCAGTCACCAAAACCACAACCAACCACCCATCCGGTCGGCTCCCAGAAAACATAATGGACCTCATCAGAACAAAAAACAAAGCAAGGAAAAGATACCACAACACAAGAGCCCCACAGGACAAAAAAACTCTGAACAAGTTGAACAACCAAGTCAGAAAAGCACTTCAAATCCACAGGAACCAGGATTGGGACAATAAACTATTATCACTCAACCCAGAAGATCACACAATATGGAAATTTCTGAAGATTCTGCGCACTAAACAAAATCCCCTACCGCCCATGCAAACTGCGCATGGAACGGCGCACACTGATAAGGAAAAAGCAGAAGCAATAGCAGAAAACCTAGAAAAACAATGCAGCCCGTCATATGATAATATAAACATCACCCACATATATAAAGTCCACCAGCAGGTCAAGCGTACCTTAAGTCAGTCCGAAGACAAACCAGCCAGCATCACCCCCACTACTCCAGTTGAAATAACCAACATCATAAAACATCTAAACAACAAAAAAGCTCCAATGCCAGATGGAATTACTAACAGAATCATCAAATTACTTCCTAGAAAGGCTATTATACACCTGGTTAACATAACCAATGCAATACTAAGGATACAACACTTCCCCACTGCATGGAAAACAGCCGACATCATACCAATAAAAAAGCCAGGAAACAATCCACAACTCCCGCAAAGCTACCGTCAAATAAGCCTGCTTTCCAACCTGGGAAAGATTGCTGAAAAAATTATCCTTTCAAGACTACAAGAAAAATCAGACCAATTAGGAATAATCCCAAACGAACAATTTGGCTTCCGTCGTATGCACAGCACAGTGCAACAAATACACCGACTAGTGGAGCATATCACTCAAGGATACAACTGGAACCTTCACACAGCTGCAGTTTTTCTGGATATTGCCAAGGCCTTTGATAAGGTATGGCATGAAGGATTACTCTATAAACTCATTCAGGCCAACATTCCAACAAACCTTACCCGTCTAATAAAATCATACCTCACTGACAGATCCATGCAGATAAAAATAAATGGCACCATCTCAACTAGGCGCAAAATCCTGGCAGGAGTACCACAGGGATCTCTTTTGGCTCCTTTACTTTTCACAATCTGCGTGGCGGACATTCCACAGAACCTGAGGACTACCATCACAGCCCTATATGCTGATGACACAGCTATAATGACAAGATCTCAACGCCCACACCTGGCGATCAGTCGTCTCCAGGATACTATCATAAAGCTAGAGAAATGGTTCTCCGACTGGAGGATACAAGTAAACCCCGTCAAAAGTTCAGCTATACTGTTCACCAGACGCAAAGCCTTCATCCAAGATGATATTGAACTTCTCGGAAAAAAGATACCATGGCAGACAGAAGCCAAATACCTTGGAGTACAGCTAGACAAAAAGCTGAATTTCAACAGCCGCATCAAGCTCATAGGCACAAAGACATCCAGAACCATAGCCCAACTCTATCCCCTGATCAATCGCAACAGCAAATTGGATAAACGCAACAAGCTGTTATTATATAAGATGGTAATTCGACCAGTAATCACATATGCATCCCCGGCATGGAGTCACACATCCAAATCTAACATCCAGAAACTACAGAGGATACCAAACAAATGCCTGCGGATGATCTTAGACGCCCCATGGTTCGTCAGAAACACGCAGATCCACAGAGAAATCGAAACCCCTGACATCCGTTCTCTCCTTCATGACCATGCGGAAAAGTTCTTCAGCAAGGCACATTCTCATCCCAATCCACTAATCAAACAAGGTTCCAGTTATAGTGAACATGACTATCAAAAACACAAAAGACCCAAGGCAATCCTGCTTTCAGCAGAACAGAGCTAACTCCATAGTTCACAAAGTGCGAGCATAAGTCTCACAACCTCCCCCATCAAGCTTCTCCACACCGATAAAGGGGAAAATAAAAAGCATTTTATGCTTCACCCAGCAAGCCAGTAACGTTGTTGTTGTTATGTGCTTAAGGAGGTCAGGTAAATCGACCGTGAGATGCGGTGATTAATTAATACCCTTGGAGGGTAATGGATGGCAATGCTGTAGCCAATAAAGGTCTAACTGAGGCTCGGCTATTGCTGTTACCTCCTGCCATGATCAGAGCTTTAATAGTTCAATAACACCTTATCCCTACACTGTCCTCTACAGATAACGGGGAAGATGAAAAGCATTTTTGCTTCGCCCCTTTTAGCCAGTTCTTATAAGGATTGTTATGTGCTTAGGCTATTAGACAAGTCAAAAGTGCTTTTTTAGACTTCCAGGGTAACAAATGGCAATGCTGTAGCCAAGAAGTTTTAACTGAGGCTCGGCTATTGCCGTTACCCAGCCATGACTAGAGCTTTTTAGCTCAATAACACTCCATCCACACAGATTTTCTTCATTCAGATGACGGGATAAAGAGTCAAGGACTCAGTCCATCGCCCAGTTCTTCTTTTAAGAACTGTTATGTGCTTATGAGTTGTTACATGTTTCATAAATTTACAATTCTAGGACTCTGGTACTGGTATTTTGTAAATTATTTCAACACCCAATTTATAGTTATAGCAATCGTCGTTTTAAATATTTTTGAAACTGTAACGTAGCCAACATTCTTTATGATTACTCTGCACATTGAAAACATTGGCGTATTTATAATCAACTCATAATTGCTACCACTTATCCAGTGATGCATTTAAAAATAAATTTAATATTTCAGCCAGTAGAGCATCTAGAACACATCATGTATCTTTTGATTGAGAAAAAAATCTTGGTTCTAATTCTGTTTACAACGCGATAAACCTTTAGATGGTCTCATACAGAGGTGCGAACGTTTTATTTTTTAATTTGTTCTTCTTGCCAAACAAACATATATGAGAATACACACGTGCATCCATCTCACATTATGGCAGGTTAAATGTCTTTTCTTTTTTTTTTTTTTTTGCTTATAGAATTTCCATTTGGAACACATCGTAGAATTTAGGTTAATAGGCAAACTTCAAATGCTGCAGCTATAAATGTTCTGAATTTAGCACACGCACACATATACATGTCCTCTAACAAACAAGATATTCGCAGATGCACGTGCATACCTGTCTGGATGTCATTACCAAGCATTAACTCATGTACTCCCTGGTGTTGTGTTGTCTGTATACTCAGGCTGACTAGCGTTTCGCTGGGAATCCCAACTATTGAATTATTGACATGTCATATAGCTGTGGAAATCTCATAAAGTGTGACAGTTGTAATTAAGACTATTCTGTGCAATAGCATGGACGTCAATGTAATGATTTCGAATATTTCTTTCCTCTGGACAATCTGTAAATCTAATTTTATACATCTTACGATCGAACTTATATATTAAACTAAAATTACATTGAAATTTTCAATATTTAGAGTATATATAATTCATAATATTTTAGTTGTCAAAGCATTGCTTTATGAGGGATAGCAAATATTATTATTTTCTATACTATCGGTTAGAGATGATTATCCAAAAAGAACAAAAAAAAAAGTTTGGATATCGTAGTATTGGAGACAAAATTCCATGACTAGAAAACACCGAAGTTTTCGCGATACATAAACAACGAAGGGATACTGAGCACTCTATCTCACACTCACACAGTAAACTCTCCAGGGAGAACGCTTGAAGCGTGAATCAACCTATGCTTCTTTAATCTTAGCAGCTTCTAACATCACTTCAGGCAGTCAACAAGAAAGATGGATTATGAAAGAAGCAGATAAAACATTCTCAAAAGAAAGATATTCTATATGCGAGTGATATAAAAGGAAATTGGCATGGATGGTGTAAGGCTCTCCTGCTGTGCATAACTATTATTAAAAATAGAAAACAAAAAATATCAGGTTTAATGTTGATATTAATATTTATTGGAAGTATGTTTGACACAAGAGACTAATGAAGATGAAATGGATTTCTTTAGCTAGTTAGAAACAAAGAAAGAATTACCAACACTATAAATTCTACAGTTTACACAAATATCATGAAGTCAACGTCTGGGGTAGCGTGACACGTGTTCACTCCTATTGTTGAGTTTATTACACGCGACTTACTATGCCTGGTCAAGGATTGGACAATAGTGATTCTTAGAAACACAGTGGGTGGTCTGCGTGCTCAACTTGAAGCATGGCAAGACGCCATAATTAACTAATACAGAAGATTACCAACCTGCTGATGATTGTATACACAAAAGCAGAAACATAACACGCAATGAGGTCTCGTGTAGAATCCCGTTTGCACAAATTTCGTTCCCAAAGGAAGCTGTCTACTAATCTTACTCTTAAAGGGGTTAGTTGATATCTTCACTATTGATGTTTGCTTAAAAGCAAACCGATAGAATCAATTATATTTACAGGGTAGACGCGTTTGATATATTTGCACTTTATATAGATGTTAGACAGCATTTGTATAATCCGATATTTTGAGAAACGCTTGAAGCAATTCAAACTTTCACCAACAGAGAGAATGCAGTTTAGGTAAATAAAGTGTTAATTACAAAGGTTTGGCTTGGTTTCATGTTCGTACAATGAATCTGTTTTAATTTGAATGAAAATGCATTATTTAATTAGTAAGATGTTTAACTTCGGAGTAATTTGTTCCAGACTGTTTTTCTTTCAGTTTAGAATTGTAGGAAACAGAATCCCTCGAGGTTGATTACTTCGTTTCTTTCTTTGAAAAATTTTCGTTATTTGTGCTCGATATGAAAATAATTTTAATTTAATTGTAAAAAAATCCTTATAAGGACTGGCTTAAAGGGGCGAAGCAAGAATGCTTCGGTAGAGCTGCTTAAAGTGTGCTCTACTGAAAATTTAATTATTAGTGATATTACTATAAAAAAGGTGTGTTAGATATCATATAAAATCATTTAGAAAAATTAAACTTGTAATTTAAAAATCACGTATTTTGAACAAAATAAACATTTAAATATTTTTTTAAACAATAATTAAGTTTTTTCTTTCAAAAATATATCTAGCTTGATTTTATGATATGTATATGTATACGATATCTGTTCAGTTCCATTGATATGCGAGATCCGACATATATGTTATTCTTAAACACCTGTTTGGATAATATTTGTTAATTACGAGATCTTTCAATTAATGTCGCCTGACTATTTCAATTTGATTTCGATCGAAGTATTTTATTATAGAACTTGCGTAGTAGTTACACAGAATAAAATTATTCCGATTAAGATTTTAGTTTCCCAAGTACATTTTGAAACTGTGCAATCAACTAATGTTAGAAATTCGAAAAAAAAATCTTGTAAGTTTACGCGGCAAAATAAGCAAAAACCAACCAAATAATACACATAAGTTCAGACATAGCCTTAGTTGCTTTGGCTATAATTACACCAACTAAAACAAATAATAGAAGTGAAAGCTCATATACTGTGCGCGCGCTTCAATGGTGCACGACAATTCATACGAACGTAATAGGAGGCCTTTTATTTCTACAACGTCTTTTTAAATCCCCTCATTAACAACTAGGAAATACGACAAATATAAACGTAAAAGAAAGTTAACAGAACTTTTAAATTTCGTCTACTTTTTTGGTAGTAATGTGAGTTATTTGGGAGCAAATTTAAGAAGACAAAGCAAGATGTAACTTCATTAGATTACCCATCAAATTGAAATTATTAGAAGAAAAATCGCTAGCCAGTTATTAATTATAAAAATGGCGCATGGGCATTCTTACTTTGTTATTAATAAGGATTCATTACGTCTCTTGCAACTCTTCAAAAAGAAAATTTAAAAAAAAAAAAAAGAAAAAAAAATCGCGCGTGCTATATTAGATTCCTTATAATCCAGTCTCCCGCAAAGGAAGAATAGCGTGTTGCTTTTTTGTTGTGTTTAAACACATCATGAAACTAAAGAATGAATACATCATACACATGTCGCACAAAAGATTTCTCTTGTTTATCTAGAAAGGCAGCAACCCTTCATGCATACGCTGAAAAGAAGACACATACTTT
Source organism: Typopeltis vanoorti (assembly GCF_054136105.1). Taxonomy (NCBI): domain Eukaryota; kingdom Metazoa; phylum Arthropoda; class Arachnida; order Uropygi; family Thelyphonidae; genus Typopeltis; species Typopeltis vanoorti. The sequence continues at coordinate 34,727,340 of NC_143550.1, read as the reverse complement.
CTTCAAAAAAAAAAAGAAAACGAAGCCAAAGAAATGAAACAATTGACAGATATGAGCCCGAAATGAGAAAAATATGGCGTTCCTAAGATTCGCTTAATATCCCATCTGGAAAAATATTTACTGAAGTGTCGGTTTAATTAACGTCATTCTCTTTCGCTCGGCGCGTGCAGGCACTTCTGACCCCCTAGTTTCATTAGCGAGAGACTCTTGTTTGGGTTCGTGAAGTCTTAACTGGTTTTCTTTTATTTTTATGCTTAGTTTTTTTTTTTTTCTTTCTTGTCTGCTTGACGCAAAAATATCTCAAGAAAAGTGTCATAAACTATTACAGTAAGTAAGGAGTAATTTGTATCTCTAAACGCAAAGAAAAATTAATACGTTTTCTTTTAAATTACCGACTGAAATATAAGAAATGTCGCTTTTTTTTTCCTTTTTTCTTTTATAACAAAACCACCAAACACTGTAGTCTTACATTTCCTGATACATTTCGATAGGTAAGTGTTTAATACTAACAAAAAAAAACCCTCCGAGAATTGCTGTTCTGCGCCGAGATTTCTACCGTTACCAAGAGGTCCCGTCTCAGCAATTCCGACATTCACCTTTTCAAATTCTGTGGCTCAGGAAGATTAATTAAATAGCAGCTTAACTTAGCCGGGAGGAAAAGGTGGTTCAGATCACAAACCAGTTCTTTCTTCCTAATGCAAGGATTGGACACTGGAGGCCTTTTAATGAAAGAACATCATTCTTCCAGCTGCACACACACGCGCGGGCGTGTACACAGTCCTTGATGCTTCAAGGTAAAAGGTTCTTTTCTTTGTTACCTTCAATTTCCTAGTATGTCAGGTGAAACACTCAAGACTTAAACTGATTTAATGTATGCTTGCAAATTGGCTGAATATGACTGCAAAGAATTCACATTGCATCCTTTAACAAACTTGCTACTTGACAAGGAATCCTTTATCGAATATATATATATATATTCTGTCTCTTTTCATGTATCATTAGCACCGTGTATTAAACGAACTACTGTAGCTGACAGGAAGTTGGTGTTACCAAGGAGATGGAAATTCAGCTTTGTTGCTGTTCAACAATACTTTTATTATTATTGTTTTGTTTCTTTCCTGCCTTCTGAATTTATGTCGCTTATGTTGTTTTAATTTTATTGAAAATGTTGACCGTTGACTCGCTCAACGACTTTGAGTCGCTTCTAAATCTTTTTATCCACATCGTTAGAGTTCGTTGGATCGATATGTTTTTAATCCATTAGAAGCATCCTTGTGTCTTTTGTTGAACGCGATCCGATCTCTTCTGAATTTAGTCTGAAAACAAAGGTGATAATTCAACTATAACCACAGCAGTTAGTTCGGACTATTCCCTAAATGTTTAGAGCTAAAAAAGTTACTCAGCTGTAGCTTTCTGAGCTTAATAAATTGACTAGAAACTGATATTGTGTGCATGTAACATACAATCAAAATCGTTCTAGAATATAACAAATGGAAGGTGCTGGATTTACCCGAATTTCAAATAGTTTTCATACATAACCGTAGGGATCAATCAGCTCGTGAGAATGCAGCGCAATTTGGCAATACAAGATCAATTGTTACTAATATATGGTAGTCGATAGGAGTTTGTAACGAACTGGTCCATCTCTTAAGACTTTCGGCTCTATTGTTATCAAGGCATAGATGCGATGAGAAGGATCGCTTGTCACAGTACTCTACAAAATGAACACCCAACCTGACACTGATATTCTGCATGATTTTTCATCGCCTACACTGGTGGTAGTTTTATGGAAACGATGCATTTGAACATCTTGATAATGCGCCATGTTATCTTTTAAGGGTTGAGGCAATATGGTTTTTAGGAAAAGAGATTGCGAATGTTAGAATGCTTAGTATCAATTCCGAGGAATGTCTTCAAGAAAGATGAATACCTTGAGGGAAGAGTTGTGGCCTTTATTAACATTTTGAATGAAGTGATTAGTATGATTTCGTGTCTTTATTTTAGAAATATAAGTTCTAAATATAGAATCTAATTGAATTAGAATCTTAGGATTATTATTTTAGAAATATTCTACTAGTTAATTAGTTTGGAGAAGGAAAAGACGGAAATAAACACTGAAAAGCTAGAACTACAGTAACTGATGCTATTGGCAGATTTTTAATAGATTTTTTTAAAAATCTAACTAGAAATAAAAACACGAACTCACACTATTTCAAAAGAAAGATTAGCGTAGAATTTGTCCTTTAAGTTTTTTTTATTTTTTTAAACAAACTGGTACATTAATCAGTGTACAGCCAGTTCAATAGTCATTCTGTATCCGCGCTAACATCATTAAATTCATTTTATAACTCCAAATAGCTTTGAAAATATTTTAAAAAATGAATAAAATAATCCGTGTTAAACTCTGCTCCCTTGTCGGTTATTGTTTTAGATGATTAATTGTCATCTGGGCTCTCCCCAACAATTTAATCAACTTTGTCTTCGTGTTGATTTTTTATGCAAATTTTCAAATAAACCGACGCAGGCGATATATTGTTTTTTCTATGCCTCAGATTAACTACCTCGTCATTTAATAGCCATCGCCACGTCTCTTGAGATGAATTAATCATGTTGCTTTTATAGTATAATAGAGGCAATTCGGTAGTTTGTTAGTTACAAATCTGGATTTAAATTGTGCGTACGATATTCTACAGTTGGTTTAAGCCCATATTGGCGATTAGCTAATAAAATTTACACGTTCACTGTATAATTTTAACCTTTTTAATAGTACTTAGTCGAAATTCCTGTAACAAAATTTGATTATTACGGATTTCTCTAGACAACTGGTTTCTCTTGTTCCGGTATTAAAAATAAAACAAATTCTTTCCGTTTGAATTTAGTAACGACTTGTTATTCTTTTCTATGTCATTTTTATGGTAGAAAAAATAACGTTAATTAAACTTCCAGTAAATGGATATAATATTAAAGACCAGTGGCGGCTCGTGGCTTGAAACCGTGGGGGGGGGTGTGCTGCAACTTTCGAAATATACATACACACTGTAAGTACAGTGTATACGTGTTTTGGATAAAATATCAAAATTATGGTAAAAATTTAAAAAAAAATTAAACATGAAAAAATATTGTTTATTATCGATAAAATTACAGTTTGGTATAATTCAAAATTACTTAAAAATAAAATCCATTCCTTTAATTGTAATTAAAGGAATGGATTTACAATTTTTAGACATTACAATTAAATTCTTTAATTGTAATGTTCAAATATTTAAAGAGACGGAGTAAACACGATAAGTACTACGAACACTCTACTACTGGCGCAAACTGCATATAAACAACACTGGAACTGCGCGACGGACAGTGCCGTATTACGCTAATAGCTCGCATCTCACTATGATGTACATATGCTTGCGCGCGTAGCAATATGACACTGTGGTAAACACAGTGCTGCTAGCGTCCTTCGCCCTCCTAAGTGCTACAAGATGGATTTTTATTATTTTTTATACAAAATAAGAGAATTGTATAGGATTGCTGATGATAAAATTAAATATACAAGCAAATGTAAATAAATGAATAAATATATTTATATATCGAGAAAAATTAGGAATGCTGCAGTTCCGCAGTGTCTCTGAACGAGCAGCCCCTGTAATAAAGAGTATACAATATATGGAATTATATGTATAAAATACGTGATCACACGAAAAGTTGTTAACCTATAGCATATTTTATAGTATCTTGGATATGATAAGGATTAGATTATCCGGATGACCATTCTCTAGACATCAAATATGGAATATTTTCAAGTCAATTGAGTCGACTAAGTCAGTGGGATGGATGGTAATAACACACCAAAAGACGAAGTCACATAAAGATGTACACAAACGTCTATGCTAATGCGGATTCAAAGGTGCAACTTGTTGATTGGAGAGCGGATGTGCGATCTAGTCTTCCAAACTTTATTATAATTACTAATTTATTTTTTATTTATATAGTATATATTGTGTGTGTGCGTGCGTGTGTGATTGATTGATTTAGGCTTGCACGTAAGCACACACCATATCGTGCTGTGTGACTGAAACCAAATTCACTTTGTTTTATAAACAAATTCAATTTGTTTTATGCTTAATCATTCCAATGATTAAGCATAAAACACAGTGTAATACAATTATTATCTTCTCAGAGACCCAGTATTGTGATTCGCTGTCATTTTGAAAAGGGTATAAATGCTCATAGTTTATTTATCAATATCCTTAAAAATACACGTTGGATCTTTCCTTAATTGTTGATTAATGTTGAATTAGACAAATATGTAATGCATCAGGGCAGGGGTCATATGTGAGAACTAATTTCAAGTAGCGTTGACAAATCCATTCGGGGTGGAAAAAATGCTGTCAGAAATTACCCGTTATGAGTACTATTTAACATGTCATTCTAAGTAATGGTCTTGTTCTTTCGGGAAGGCAATAGAGGCATCCAATTCAAGATTTTGCATTTACTTTATATGATGCTTTAAGCACACTACAAAAAAGCATCTGTTGTATCTGGATCGAGTCCATCGCCTGATCAACACTTTTCACCTTAGTAGTTCTAATATATAGTTTCTAAATATCACCTTGTTTCCAAAGATACTAATCCTGTCACTAGGATATAAGACACTGGTATCCATGCATTCGCTCACCATGTATATGAAGGTTTAAAGGCACATGTGCACTTTATTTAAAAATTTAGAAGTATTATACATCCGTAATTTTAACTAAATGCAGATATTTTAGCGTAAATAGGTGTTTTGCAATAGACAAAAATGCTTGAACATGAAACAAATATTGGAATGATTTCAAGTATGAAACACCCATATTCCTTATAAGGACTGGCTTAAAGGGGCGAAGCAAGAATGCTTTTCATCTTCCCCGTTATCTGTAGAGGACAGTATAGGGATAAGGTGTTATTGAGCTATTAAAGCTCTGATCATAACAAGAGAATAACAGCAATAGCCAAGGCTCAGTTAAAACTTCACTGGCTACAGCATTGCCATCCATTACCCTCCAAGGGTCTAAAAAAAACTTTATTCTTAAATAAATATTCTTAAAAGGACTGGCTTAAAGGGACGAAGCAAGAATGCTTTTCATCTTCCCCGTTATCTGTAGAGGACAGTGTAGGGATAAGGTATTATTGAGATATTAAAGCTCTGATCATGGCAGGAGGGTAACAGCAACAGCCGAGCCTCAGTTAGAACTTCATTGGCTACAGCATTGCCATCCATTACCCTCCAAGGGTATTGGATTGAATGAATCAATCACCACACCTCACGGTCGATTGATCACAAACAGCCATATTGTTTAATGACATTATCATATCATAACAAATGTATTTAAACCACGTTTTGGTGTATGTACTGTTGATACATTATTTGCTTTATTTTTAGTGATATGGCCGATTAAATTAAAATTTATATCACTTAATAAGGATTATTAGGTATTCTAATAGGAAAGTTTATAAATTTCATCGAACTAGAAAGGAATTATTATTTCTGTACGGTCGAAAAAAAATCATTTAATATGTTTTAACAAATACACCTAAAATTAAAATTAAATAGGTATTATAATCTGCTATAATCGATTTTTCTAAGTTCATCGGATAAAATAAAATATGTTATATATTACTCTTAGATGTCAGTTAAATTCAAAACTCTTGCAAAATACTTTAACTATTCAATAATTATACCGATAAACTAAAATGAGCGTTGAACAATAGATTACAGTAAGAAGAATTAAGTCTGGAGTTCAGGAAGTAGGCATTCTCACAAGAAAAATTAGGTGGCTATCAATAGTGAAGCGATAGAAGACTCGCGTTATATCACAGGTAATAAAGGAGCGTAGATTAAGATAGAGAGAGCATGCTATTAGACCAGAAGAAAATAGAGCAATAAAGATATTACATGAAGAGTACCCAAGAGGAAAAACCAAAAGAAAAGTACTTTTCCTCTCTTTCTCTCTCTCTGTAGCGTCAAGGACACTCGAAATACAGAAAGAGGTCTAGAAAATCTTGACGTCGCTACAGACAAATGGCAGGACATTGCAAAGGACGAAGTGAAATGGAAACAGATCGTGTTGGTTGCGAGAGACTTACACGCTCCATAATGCCACACGGTAGTAGACTTCTGAAATCATGGAAATATATGAACATTTTGTCCTCAGTAAGAACCCGAAACAGAGAACGTTTTTACCCTTGTATTTTTTTGTTCTTTTGCTCCTTAAGATTTATAGGACTTCTTTTAAATGGCCACGAGATCTGAAATGTTTAGGCAATTGATGATTCTATAAATCATACGCATTTTAAAATATTTTGCAATGGCTTTCCTTCGATTATTTATAGTCGATTGAAAAGAAGGATAAAAATGCCCATAACGAAATTATTAAGATAAAAACGCTTAATTTCATTCTTTAAAGTGTCGGAAGAAATCTAAAAGTTTTCTGAAATGCACTGTTAGAGGCCAAATAGTTCCTTACGGTTCTTTCTAGATTGTGTGACCTGAAGTTTGTATTATCCCGTCTCCTATTGATAGAGTGCTGCTACAAAAATAAATAAATAAATCCACTAACCCCTTATTTATTAACTAAAGGAGGAAACGACACTCTTTTAACCCTATTTGGAAATGTAAGCAGTCAGTCGCTAACTCTTGTATTGTCGAAGTGTGAACCAGATAAGTTTCAAATCCTAACTAGTACCTATTTGTATTTATGTGTATGCGTTTTCTGCAGGCTATTTTGGCCAATTCAATTAAATCCCGAATAATAGACGAGGTGTTAACGTACTACCTTTCAAATTAACGGGCTTTGGGTTTGAATCCCACCATGGACATGGATATTTGTGATTGTCTTTCGGTGGGATGATATTTGCTTCCAGAAATTCGGGTTTTTCATCCCACAAGACGACCACGAGCCCTTCAGAAGAATACACGCAAGGAACAGATATAATACAGTGAGTTGTTTCGGGCCGTAATTCCAAATAACTGTACTCAGCCATATGACATGTATGTACTGGCTCAAGTTACTTAATCTATAGAATAGCGCTAATACAGTTTAGTCCTACTTACATTTGTCCTTAATACCACACATGTAAATGGTGACGGGTCAAACCTTTCCTATTTATATATTAAAATGTATGAGTGAATTTCAGACGACGCGTTAACTGCGAAATATTACTAGCGCGCGCGCGCGCGCACACACACACACACACACACATATACACACACACCCGTAGACTGAGCAAAGTTAAAGAGCCCAGTCCGTAGTCTACGGACTATTTCTTTAAGTGTTCTATATTTCTATATATATATATATATATATATATATATATATATATATATATATATATATATATATATATATATATATATATATATATATATATTATTTATTTATTAAAGAAAAGTAAAAACAGTAAAACTTAAGACATAACGTAATGTTATTGTGATAAAAATGTACTGGTAAAGATCATAACGTGTATCTCATTAATCATTTTAGTGAAATAATAAGATCTTTAAAATGTTATCCATTCAACGAAAAACCACAAAGACAAGCATTTATTTTCAACATTAAAGATTATTCTTTTATTTCTTATACTTAATCCCAACATAACATCTGAAACCAGATTCTTTTGAACTTTGTAACATCTTTTGAATTCCAATAGGTTTCTCACTAATTACAACTTTGATGTTAATAACGAGCTATAAATGTTGCCTTAGTGATGTATTAGACCATCAACGAAGCATTTTTTTTGTCCATTTCCTTTATGTGAAGCCGTTCAGGGCGATAATATTGATTGCCGTTGAATATTTTATACGATTTCAATGTGAAGCATCCATCAGAATTAATAGGTAAACTGGATGTGGCTCATTTCTCTCTCTCTCTCTCTCTCACACACACACACACACACACACACACACACACACACACACACACACACACACACACACACACACACACACACACACACACACACACACACACACACACAAAACTAGTGATATCGTATTTCATTACTGACAATGCCACTTCTGAGATGATAATGGTTTGCAGCTATTAAATTGACTATTTTAGGTCTATCTGGGAATAATTTCAGCTGTTTTACTGCTCTGGTGTCAGATACGACAGATCTCCGTTTTACGAGGACACGGGAGTTTCTGCTTTGCCTGGTATATATAACTTTTGTTCGTTCGATTGAACAAACTCGGTGATAAATAGGTATAATAGCTCCCGGAGATACCGAAGAAAGAAGGCAGACAAATGAAATTCTCATTATTGCACTATTCAGAATTCATTATTTTTATTTTATTTTATTTATTATTATTTTTTTTTTGAAAAACGCTATTTTGAAAAAGGATTTTTATTATCATAATGTGTACGTATGCCAAATGAATGTTAGCTAATGCAATATAAATCAGAACTACAATATAAATAATAATTCAACTCAATTCAATTGCAAGTCGATACACGTGTTTAAGACTCAGGTTCACGTGAGTCCATAATAATTGTACACAATTCAGATTCCTAATTTGAATGCGTTCATGTGTTTGATAGAATGATTTTATATAAGCTTAAATAAACACGTAGTTGAAACTAAAATAGTTTCAACATTATTTGTTATCTAAACTTAAGAAAAATAATTAAATATAAAATACAAAAAAGACTGGGCCATGAAAAAATAATCACTAGACCTCACAAATACATTTTAAATATAAAATAAATAAAAAATAAAATAAAAGAAAGGAAGAATTGGAAATGGATGAAATGTATGCTATCATGCATTTCATATGGTAACACCCATCCTTATAGTCCTTATAAGGATGTAACATCCATCCTTATAGTCCTTATAAGGACTGGCTTAAAGGGGCGAAGCAAGAATGCTTTTCATCTTCCCCGTTATCTGTAGAGGACAGTGTAGGGATAAGGTGTTATTGAGCTATTAAAGCTCTGATCGTGGTGGGAGGGTAACAGCAATAGCCGAGCCTCAGTTAGACCTTCATTGGCTACAGCATTGCCAACCATTACCTTCCAAGGGTATTAATCACCGCATCTCACGGTCGATCGTTCTTCCTCATGTCTCTGGTAACACCAATTTACAATTACTAATTGAAATAGCAAAACTGTTTAATAAATAATTTACTTTATTAAGTTAATACTTTATTTAAACAGTAGTTTTGTTATTTTTAATAAATTTTATATAAATTTCATTTTTATTATTATTCTTCCATTCTTTCTGTATACATAACTTAAAAAGCTTCATATTTTTTCCTTTTTTAAATCGAAAATGCAAATTTCTGCTAATCATGTTCCATCTGTCGTAAATAAGATTTCTATTCTGTCATTCCTATATCAGCAGACTCTTTAACTGTCTTTATATCCGACATCGGTTTTGAAGTTTGTCCATCATTTAATTCTAAAATATATATTTAAGTGAATAGCAACTGTAACTATGTAACCGTTACAAAGTAATTTTCTGTATTGATACTGGTTTATTGTTTACAGAGGTCACAGGAATACAATAAGTCAGATATCCGAAGAACATAACAGACCTGGCTTCAAATAAACTGTGTAAACCTTTATAAATGCTCCGCAGTGTCTTACGAGTCAACAAATCCTGCGAGTTTGTTTCTTTCTTTTACGTTAGATATAAGTTTTGGAGATGTTTACCTAGCTGATCTTTTTGTTACTAAGATTAGTGTGTAACTATTTCTTCCTCTGTTTTATTCCGTATTATTTTTTGTTAGGGGAGAGAAATAGTCTTGGGATTTACCACAGTATATCCTTCATCCTTAAATATTTCAGCTAACTTGTAAGAATATTGCTTCCTTTTTCTCCTTCCTATTGTCTTATTTTTTGTCTTTTTAAAATTTCTTTGCCTTCGATCGCACTACCCTCTTGGGGGCCACACCAACGAACTTACCCGCCAGCAAATTTAGATTAGGCCTCTTGTCTTTCTCTTCCAAACTCAATTCTTTAAAGAACAGAAGAACAAATTAGGGCTACTTTTTAACTATTTATAGTCATATTTCGACGTAATGTTGGGCCAAAAGAACTGGCACTGCCGTCGATTGACCTATAACTGCGTACGGTTACGGAGTACGAAAGGAGGATGTTGGTAGAGGGAGGGAAATGCCAATAGCGAGGTAAAATTTTCAGGTACATCGGCTGATGTCTCAAGAGTACAACTTGTCCAAAGTTTTCCTGCACTTGCTCGAAAGGTTAATGTCCCGTGAGTATCGGCCAATCAGAATAATCTACAGTGCAGCATCTCGTAAGCACCGCATTGCTGGCATTTAGCATCCTCTCCACTAGAACTGTCTCTTGCGAGATGCAGTTGAGGCTGATGGTCGGTCACATTGAGCTTGTTGTAATGGAAGTTGCCCTAATCAGGAATGACTGATAAAATAAACATTGGTCTTGACAGATGGTTGAACCTAGCAACAGAAGAAGAAGAAGAACGGGTATAATTTCTCCGTGGAATGTCGTAGAAACACTACAGTAAGTAGGCGATTCACGAAACCCTCTACGGATTGAGGTTAAACGGCTTTTAACGTTTTCGAATCAGCTAAGGTTTTGATTAAATATCTACTTTCATATTAGTCAAGTTTCGTTAGGTCGAAATTGAAAAAATGAAAACATCGCATTCGTATTATATTCATAATTATTTTACTGTGGATATGTCTTTATATATCTCATTTAGTTCTTCTCCCAGCTGTGTATTCTCCTAATTGTTTTCTTTATTTGTATCTGGAAGGAACCTCAGTTTTACTGGCCCCCCATACGTGATTGATTTTAGTTGAAAAGTCAGTTAAACGAAAGACCTGAATTTGAATTCCAACATCAGAATCGAACCCAGGTCTTTCTAAACAAAGGGAATGTTCTTTTCTTTTAACTATTTAGGGCTACTTTCTACGTATTTGGCCCAGCGGCCTGTTACAGAACTATCTTTAAGGCCTTCTAAGTCGTACCCGTTCCGAGGATAAGGCGACTAGCCCTATACCTCCCGGTATATTCTATGGCTATACCTGCGTGTGTTCACCGGGCCAGTTTGCCTGCGTGCTGGAGGAAAAACCCCAGATAAACCTGGGAGTAAAACCCTGATGTCCACACCCAAGACCGGCCAACTTGGCAATGTCTGAGAAAGATCCTTGAACTCCTCACGTCGGCGACGGGAATCGAACCCAGGATACTCCTTTCTCAAGCATATGGTTGAGAAGCGCAAAGCCACTAGGCTAACCGCGCGAACACGATTATAATATTTAGTTAAATCTTAAAAACACACTAAGTGATTATTTAAATATATGGCAATTGCTGTTCACGTAGGTTTTTAAAATTACGAAAGACCGTGTGTAGATCCTTCCTGCCAGGTGATGATCACAACTATGGCTTACTAACGCAACTGCTATTCAGTCCATACAATCAACGAACGTGGTTCTCTAGATAGCCTTGGGGATTAAGCCGGTTGAGTTAAATGTAATGTAATCCAAATGTCAAAAGGCTGAATCGATGGAGCTAGTTTGACTACTTTCTTGTTTAAATCATTTTGATGATTTACAATTCAATCTCTACGATATTAATGTAATAGAAAAAAAAAGAAATAACAAGTCTTTCGTTTTTATGTAATGCAATAGGGCTATTTTATATACTTATTTTGTTCCCATAGGATTAGAAACGACGAAAACATTTTATTAAATGAAACCATCGCATTTGATTTAATTTCAGAAAATGGTGTGTGCGAAAGGGCGGACACGAAGTGTGTGTGTGCGTGCGTGCAAACTAGGATATCGTATAGGTCAGACGAGATCGCGGAAACCCACTATTACATTTTGGTTTGCTGCTTGGCATAGCGACTCCAATTATAATTAATTGACCGAATACCCTTAAAAAGTTCATAATCCCGATCATGAACTTGTATCAGTTCAGAGTGGGATTATTAATATAATTTAGAATACTTTTTTCCTCTTTGAGACAATTTGAAACACAAAAGTGATGCAAATTTTCTCAAATATTCCATGCGGAGAACGTATAAAAGGATAAAGTATTCACTTCACTCCTTAAATCATTGCATGCACCATTTCTTTATGTATATTCCTTTGTATCGAGTTTCCTGAAGAGTCCGGCGATGCATCAATAAGAGAAAAATTTCAAAGAATTATATTTACTTTATATTATATTATATTTATATTTATTATAGAAAATGAGTCATCCTATAATATTATTGCTGTTCACGAGTGATTGATGTCAATACTAATCATCCTAAATTGATATTGAGAATTTAAAAAAATTCTAATGAATTGGAATTTATAAAAGCTTTTTTTTTAGAATAGCATTGTTGCTTTGATTGCGAACATTTCGATGTTTCAAAATAATTTTATCAGTTTAGCAGAGGGGAGCCAAGAGATAAACAGAAATGGAGAAGCAATTCAGCATCTAATCCTTTGAATACCGATTTATACTTCTCAGGATGAAGAACAAAATAATACAAATAGCAGCTTTAGTTATTCATCAATCAGTCTTCTGTGTTGACAGTGAAACGCTTAAATTTAAATTAGGGAGACCATTAATCAGTCGAATTTTACATACAACATCCATCAGTTGACTAGAAGAGAGTACTAAATTTGGCATGAGAACTTTTTAATGGTTCCGAAGTGCTAAAACTGGATTATACACATTTGGCATGGATAACATAAGAGAAGAGCTAATAAGTCATTATTTAGACGACATTCCTATGAGGAAAATAAGAGTACAGACTTGTTCTTTTGGTGAATTTTTCTAAAACATAAAACAAGTAAAAATACACGTTCATTCAGTTGTTGCGATAATCAGTGCTGTCACTATATGAGAATAGTATTACGTACTGTGATTTCCATATTTGTTGCGTTGTATATTCTAGGCATATTTTGGCTTTCAATTTGCTAATTTGAGATTAAACTGGTCCAATTAAACTTAACTTTGGATGGATGTAATTAAATGAAATTTCAGTCTGCAGGATCTCCGCTAAACTTTGTAGTTGAACCAACATTGAATAGGCTGACAAAGATTAGCGGAGATTTTCAATACTGAAATTTTATTTAATCGTATTTAGCCAAAGTCAAATATATTTTAGAATAATTTCGTAGCTTTCTATATTTCCCCCTGTAATTAGAAAGAGAGCAAGTACCGAATCTGCTAACGACTAGAGAAAATTAACTTGCATACAGACAAAATCAATTTAATAAACTTGTTTGCATTTTGGGAAACTTAGTTAAAGGGAGACTGTTGTAAAACGTGCGATCACCCCTCTGTGATCGTCTTGGATCATGAATATGCTTGATTACGTTTGATTTCGTAAAATTGTATTACTATCAAATAGTAGGATTAGTGTAGTGACAGATATGTTATTGAATGGAAGACTTATTCACGAGATAGTGTTGCTCCCTTCCTAAAAGAGTAAATATTCATTTTCGATATTTGTGAAGGAGAAATCTTTTTATAATATCTTCTGGTGAGACACTCGCGATTATTGTTTTGAACTAAATGTCCTTGTAATCCTGAACACTCAGCATTTAAGCAGGAAATCTAATGGTTCTAATCATATGGTGGACCATAGAAACAAGACAGAGATTACTTAATTTTGTAATCATGATAGTCACCGTTGCAAGAATGAATAAGATATGTATATCCTCTTCATCATCATCGTCATCATCCACTAAGAACTAAAATAATAATAGATAACAAGATTTTAGAACAGGTGAATTCATTTATCTACCTAGGATGTATGATTATATATGACAATGAAAAAGATATAAAGCTAAAAATTGCAAAATATAACAGGTGTAATTAACTCTATATTTAAACCCAAAGCTAGTTCAAAAACACCAGACTAAAGGTATACAATACATTAGCCCTACCAGTCCTATTATATGGAAGTGAAATCTGGACAATAAAACAACAACAACAACAACAAAAGAGATTAATAACAGTTGAAATGAAGTCAATGAGAAAAACTGCAAAGTATACTCTATTTGATCACAAAAGAAACGAAGAAATTATGAAAGAATTAAACCAGGAATCAGTAATAGAAAAAATTAAAAATACAAACATAAATGGATGGAACACATTCAAAGAATGAAAATAGAAAGATTACCAAAACAAGCCTTATATTACAAGCCACCAGGAAAAAGAAAACCAGGACGTCCTCTTAAGAGATTCAACGATGACTTCTAAGGCGGAACAGGCCACTCTAGTCCTAAATCCTTGATAGACATGATGATAAAAATGATGATGAAAGAAAGAAGAATTTAAAAATATACATTTTGGAATATAACACATAGCTTCCGTGGAAACAAATTCTTCTCCTAATGAGTAATTCAGAACCCATCACTATCATTCTAACCTGTACGTATATAGGTCGAAATGAAAGGAGTTGGGATACGCACATGAGTTAGTGCTGTATATCGTTGTTCATCGTAGCTCTAAACATTAAATATGGGGAAGGATACAGGTGTTCGCAGTGTATCGTACCTAAGTTAGTGTTCTGATAATTGCTGATGGCAGAGTGATTTACCGGGCGATTTTACCTTAATACAAATTATGCACTGCTAGCCCTCTTTCATAGTCGACACTTCGCGCATACATTCCACCAGGATATTATTCTGATACTACCCGTGTGGGACCTATAAATTTGTACACTATCCCTCCACAGATTCTCCGGTTCTCTCTATAGGAGGCTGATTACGGGAGATGATACAGAGGGAAGCGACGCACATAATCGGCCTCCCTGCTCCGTTACGAGCCGCTGACAGCGAACCGAACATTGACTGTTTATCATGTCTAACAGATGCACGGTCCGTCACGTGATCCGTGGATTCACTGTTGGCCACCGTGCCATTCCGCAGTGTTTGCAAAGCGCACCAGCTATTGTTCACTTTGCTATAATTACCCCGCCATTTACTGGCTAGATTAAGCTAATGATACGTTGCTATATATCCGCTTGTCGTTAGGCTGTAAAATGCTAGCAGTAATCATTTGTACCACAGTGGCAGAATACGATTAATAAAATGTTTGGAACCTGTGTATGTGTGTGAGAGAAAGAGAGAGAGGTGTTTCATCTTGAAGTATTTCTTACGTGGATGTTCATCTTTGTCTTAAATGTATCCTGATTTGCAGCAGGAGGCGAACCAACCAGCATAGCAAATGAGTCATGCAGTGAAGCTAGTATATCAGGGTACTTTATCAAAGCTGTTTCCAGTAAATAGAATTTATGTTTCTTTTAATCATATTAAATGCAATCAAGAGGATGATTGAAACCGAATTAACTTTTAATTTAGCTGACAGGAATTTTGGTTAAGCTTGTTACATTTATTTTATACACCTATATAAATCTAGTAGCATGGTTTGAGTTAAAATGTAAATCTAAATAAAACACACTTTTTACTTATTTGATGTATGTACAAAATTTGATAAACAAATTCAAATGTCTATAAAACATTTACAAAAATTTCATGTTTGCTTCTAAACTGTTTAATAATATACTGTCGTTTTATAACCTTTAGTGGGTCTGATTACCAGAAAAATATAGATATATCTGAAATGCATTAAAGTTCTTTATTTGTAGATTCAAGTTTGGATGTACGGAGAGTATTAGTTTCGCTATTATTTTCTAATTCTTTATTACCGATAATAGCATAGTGCATTACCGATGCGGTTCGTTGAAAGTATGTTGCTAGCGAAACATACACCAATTTCTCTGTCTCCTGGATAGAACTAATGATAACATTGTTGCTATAGAAACATAGATGTATAACTTCTCATATTTCTTGAATAAAAGAACTATTACTGAGAGATTACGATGGCTACGTTTATTTCAAGATAAGCAGAGCAAAAGGCAGAGCAGTGACGAAGGAGATTTAGTATTTTGGCACATTTTCTTCGATTCATTTTCTTTAGTTAATGTTTCAGAATTTTGAAACATTATCCATGATTGGAAAAGACACCGTGGAAAACCGACTTCCCTTTCTTACCTTTGACTTGCTCAGTACTATAGAATGTAGTGCGGAATCAAATTGTAGACATTTTATTTAAATGAAGAGGAAAAGAAAACCGAAAATGGAATACAATTAAGATAGGCGACAAATGCATTCTTAAAAACAAGAGTGAAGTTGGAAATTGTCATGACAGATGTTATTATCGCAATAGATGAAAGAAAGGAGTGTGGTATGTGAGCTTGATATTTTCTAACAGATTTCTGCGTTTCTTTCATAATTATGGGAAAAGTAGCATTATCTGTGCATAACATTATATCAAAAGCATTCGCATTAAAATGAACAATTCGAACAACGGTTTTCTATAAAATAACTATTGTTATGCCAACAATAATATAATCTTTTTATGGTCCACCGTTATTGTTGTGCATTTCATATTAATTGTATTTAGAAGCGAATCGAGAGCTGATGGTCATTCACGTTGTGGGATGTTAGTTAACAATTGTAACGAATGGTTGGTTCATATCGACGTAAGAGGTCGTATTACAATTATTGTAGCCATTGAAGCCTAGGAGGTTTCTATGCTTTTGCATCATACAGTTTGGTGATTAGGTATGACAAAAAAACGGCTCAGTTTAAACTGGAATTGAAATTTGGATATGGCAACATGAATCATTATTTAACTCATTGGTCCATGCAGAGTACAAATACTAATGTATTATATCGATTCCTAATATGTTATAAGGAAAAATCTGATTCATTTTGTATACTTATACTCTTTTTTTATTTAATGTAATTTTTGAATATTACATTAAAGAAATTTGTTTCGTTCGCTTATGTTTTGCATAGTTGTGACAATACTGTCTAATAATTATTTGGGCCTTTCTTATATACGATTTACTTAAGTGTTATTTTAACAAGTGCTAAGCCTAACTAAAATACATTTTTGACTTTATACAGTATTGTGCAAAGCATTTTTTTCTATTATTAGCATGTTTCCAAACTTTAATAATTAATTAAATTATATTTTATTTTACATTTTAATTTACGTGACGATACATTTTTAAATTTTCTCCTAATATAATTAATAAATCTCACAAAGTTAACGATGCTTTACGAACAGAAGTAAAAATCGAGAAGGCGAGGATTGGAGAATTTTAATGACAAAATGGAAGCAAAGGGATTTTTCTTTGTAATGGAATACATCTAAATGACTCAGTATAAATATTTTATAGGCTTCTAATGAATTATGAAAGTTAGTTGTAGAGGGATGAAAAAATACTGATTATTCTGCTACTGTATCTTGAGAGTATCCTTTCTCGTTTACGTTTAATAATAAATTAGGCAAATTACTTCTAATTTGAAGCTTCTGTCGTAGTCTGTAAAAAGAGCGTTACCTTTTAGTTGTAAAACCTATTTTCGAACCCGTGTAGAATACGAGAAAGAAACACTAGAAAGAAAAATAAATAGCGAAATCAGCATCTTAAGTGGAGTCAACTCAGAAAAGCTTCATTCTTAGAAACTTCAAACAGTTGACTTCTTGAAGGGCGTAAACACCCTTGCTCTTTTAGTCAGCAAGCTTGCTTTTAAAGTGGAGGTAACTTTGAACTCTTTGAAGAGCCTTTACATATTCTCTTTCGCTTTAGAAATATCACTTAAAATCTTAACCATCCCCTTATGTGAACCTAATTCGCTTAACAACGAAGCATCATTTAGGAAACGCGAGTTAATAGGCAGCGAATTGAAACCGGGCAACACACGGTGCACGCGAATCGGAGACATCCTTTGATATGTGATATACGGGTTATGCACTCCCAGTTAAAATTAATGATGTTTATTTTACAGACGCCTTGAATATCTGAGACACATTCCACTGGTATGCGGCATTCATTCTCCAGACATATTATTTATCATACAACAATGTCATTACGGCAACTAAATCTTAAATTATAAGACGAATCTTAAATTATGACGGATGTCAAAATCCTCATAATAGGTCTTGAATTGTATTTATTTAGCTATAGAGAAACAATGAACTGTTTAATTAAACATATTTTTTTTTATTCGGTGGGCTTTGCATCGTTAGCAAACAGAACGCATGATCTATTTTATGTTTTGAAGTAATAGTAATATATAGAAGAATATTATAAATCCATCCATATTTTATATCCAAATATAGAAAAAAAATGACAAAATTTACCAGAGTGCATATGAGAATATAATCTTCGCCATCGAAGTTGTCTTGATTTGCACTACTTAAATTATATGACTCTGCTCTGGAGCCTTTTGTTAGTGCTTAGATTATGTTTTGCTAGCCTGATAGCTGTTGGTTTTATCAGTATCAGATAATTTAAGACAATATATAATATAAGAAGAAAAAATATAATATGAGAATATAATATTCGGCATCGAAGGTTACATTATAATAAGCTTTCTGGCAAATTTCGAAACTTTTAATATTTCGCTATAAAATATGAATGGATCTATAATACCGAATCTAATCCTCTTAGCTCAATAATAACAATATAATGTTATGTACACCGCGAATGATATATGTTCTCTTTTTTTACATGTAAAGAAAGAGAAAATAGATAATCTGTTGAACTTGAATAGGATTGATTCATTCAATCCAATACACTTGGAGAGTGTATTGGATTGAATGGATGGCAATGCTCTAGCCAATGAAGTTCTAACTGAGGCTCGGCTATTGCTGTTACCCTCCTGCCATGATCAGAGCTTTAATAGCTCAATAACACCTTATCCCTGCACTGTCCTCTACAGATAACGGGGAAGATGAAAAGCATTCTTGCTTCGCCCCTTTAAGCCAGTCCTTATAAGAACTATAAGATAATGTGTTTTCTCTTTCTTTACATGTAAAAAAGATAATGTGTTTGAGGATCAATCGACCGTGAGATGGGGTCGATTGATCTCACGTCGCATCCATTACCCTCCAAGGGTATTGGATTCATTCAATCCAATACCCTTGGAGGGTAATGAATGGCAATGCTGTAGCCAACGAAGTTCTAACTGAGGCTCGGCTATTGCTGTTACCCTCCTGTCATGATCAGAGCTTTAATAGCTCAATAACATCTTATCCCTACACTGTCCTCTACAGATAACGGGGAAGATGAAAAGCATTCTTGCTTCGCCCCTTTAAGCCAGTCCTTATAAGGAGATAATGTGTGGTTTAGTAGCCAATGAAGTTTTAACTAAGGCTCGACTATTGCCCGTTACCCAGCCATGACCAGAGCTCAATAACTCCCCATCCACACAGATTTTATTCATTCAGATGATGGGATAAAGAATCAAAGACTCAGTCCATCTCCCAGTTCTTTTAAGAACTAAAATAATTTATGTAAACGTTTACATATTAGTCTTACACAAGTGTCAGTTGAAAGCTGTAAGGAGACGATGTCGGCAGACCTGTTTGGCCATAACCTCTAACGGGTTAAATAGCCAATCAGGTAGAATGAGGCCTCGTTATTACCTACTCTACCTTTCTTCTCTCCCCCTCTTGCTACCTGCTGACCCTCAACACAACTTTAGACTCCAGAGGCCAATGATGAAAGATATGAACTCCAATAATATCAATGTTTAATTGAGGTCCATTGGTTTTTAGAGAAACATCAGTGTATATGGAGGGAAACCGTAAACATGTAAACGTTTACGTATATAAGCATTAATATGTTTTACCGAGGGTCATTCGTTTTTAACAGAAACATCAGAGTATCGGGAGGGAAACCGTAAGTACAGCCAGAGATCGACTAACTCACTGCTGAAAAAAATATCAGCAAACCACGAATACTGACTAATCATCAATGTGAGTAAAACATTTATGCCTAAATTTTTAATCCCAGTGTAGTTTAGATTGTCTATTCATAGTCATAAATTAATTTATACCCTTATTTCATTATCCCATCCTTTTTTATTTCATTTCTATTTTTTAAAGAAAAATCTGTCTGTTTATGCTAACTCCTTCTAGCATAAGTTTATTGTCACTTTGCTAAAATATTTATTATTCAAACCTTTGGTTTTACATATTTTTCTATGATATTTAGAAAATAACTTAATATTCTTACTCAGATAGTCATAACTATAAACAGTTAGTATAAAGTAATATTATTGAAAGTTTTATTAAAGAAATATCAGAAAATGTTTAATAATCTCAAAACAATGTGCTCTTATTAATGTACACCATAAGAAAAAATATATATATTATGTAGATTTGAAAATCATTTTACGTGAAAGGACGTACAACGAAATTGCTATTTTTGTATCTTATATAGCGCATAACATTTTTAAATACACGAATTTCATTATGAATATTTTACACCTCCACTAAAATATATTTTCAAAGAGAGATTTTGTGCACACAATCAAAGTATTCTTTCGTGATGTTAAGTTACTGCATTTATCAAAAATAACAATGACTGTTCCGGAACATTTACTGACTTCAAGGAAGGTAGAGAGAGAGGCACCTGCTCCATCACTAAAAGGTCGAGGGTTAGAATCCTGCCTTGGGCACGCCTGATAGCTCCATAGAAGCTGAGCGCTACCGAGAAATACGAACGCTTCTTGGAATTAAAAAAAACTAATATATTCAGAAGGGTCTGCAAATATATTTTTATAGTCTGTACATTTAAATTTAACTAAATAAGTTTGGATATAAA
This sequence comes from Typopeltis vanoorti, assembly GCF_054136105.1. NCBI lineage: Eukaryota > Metazoa > Arthropoda > Arachnida > Uropygi > Thelyphonidae > Typopeltis > Typopeltis vanoorti. Next base: position 34,706,688 of record NC_143550.1, on the reverse strand, counting down.
TTTAATTTGGATGTAAAAATGTGTATTTTTAAACGCATTATAAAACAGAAAAATATTGTCTTAAGAGCTATTCTGTTGACGCTGATATCCCCCCCCCCAGCCGATTTATAATGTGCATTTACTTGAATTACATTAAAGAATGGACACGTGGACTTTTCAATACGAATATAAAAGAAATGTATGAAAAAACCTCTTAAAACAAGATGTCCAACCAATGATCTGGCATTCTGCCAAGATACAGTTTCAAGACGTGGAAAAGAGGACTCAATAATGTAAAATTTATAGAGTATACATTTACCAGAGTTGACTATGCGTCAGAAACTTCCAATAAATCAATAATTATTTTAAATATAAAATTAATTAAATTTTAATAATTTGTAACCATTAATAAAATCTTATGTGCGAGAACACGAAATATATAAATATTAGAAATTATAATATTGAGCTTCATCTCTGTGATATTCCACAATAATTTAATTTTATTATTTATAAATGCAGCCATTAGAATGTTAATACGAACCAAATGAAAATGAACGGGATGTACTAGTTATTAACAATGCGGAAATTCATTTAATTCGAAACAATGCGTTTTTAGTTGTGTTGCTAACGGTTACTTATTGTAACCGTTAGCAACACAAAAATTATTCAACAACAGGAGATATCGCTTGATAGACTCCATTTGTTGTTGTTAATGACTTTACTGCAATGGAGAACATATGCATAATAATATACTTAAAGGAAATATATATATATATATATATATATATATCTTATTTCCATTTGCCAATACCAATCTCTAATTGGTGGCGCATGTCTCACTTGTAGATTGGTCATTTCAAGTATATCACAATGTTAACCTTCAACAATTATGGGCAATATCGTAGATAATTGTTTCACAATAGCATTTATTATTGCAACAATGAACCGATTGAAATCAAAACTGAGGTGACACAAAACGTTTAGTACAAACGATGAATAAAAAATTTTGATAATATCTGTCGAGTATATAGGAAGTATTATATCCTTTAGGACACACAAAATCAAGAGGTACTTATACACGTTATGAAGCTTATTTAAATTGGACTGTAAACTCAAAACACTGAGTTCTATATAACTAAGATTCGACCTATTACGATAACTGTACGTAGAGATGCTCAGATGTATGTAATAACAGACTGAGTTATTTTCGATTTCAAATTTTTTGCTTCTTTATTTATCTTGTATTCCATTGTAGAATTTGGAAGAAAATGTTGTCTAGGCGAAATTCATTTTATAGGACTATTGGGAAACACGATAGGACGTAAACGAACTCTCCACCCCTCACGTCTTTGCTGAGTAAGCGAGTTTTGTACGTCGATTGACGTGTAGCCAACTCCCAATGCGGCACATGTCAAAGCATCTTCTTTTGAACGTTTATATTTGGTATCTATTGATGTATATTACAAGATTATTTATATAAACGAAATATTCCTTCTGTGTCTGCCTGCCAGAGGGGGTTATTTCCGGTAAGCAGTTAACCGTCAGCGTCCGTAGTCCGAAACGTTCTCCAAAATACGTGCTGTGCTTGGTGATTGACTACATTAACGGCAAAATTTTTCCAACCTACCAGTCATAAAGTTTTTTTTTCTTTTTTCTTTTATAATCACCAAACCACCGACCGAGTCATACATCATTCTGACGTGTGTCACATGATCTGGAGCCGCCAATCAATCACATTTTGGCAGCAAAGGACAAGAGGTGCTTTCTGAGTTTGCGTAACAGCAGTGAATGCCAGTAGGCGCCTGTGAAATGGATGTTTGGCCCAGGTCACGCAAATCACGAACACAGCAACAATAACAATAAAAAAAGGAAGAGAATCTACGTACAATGATATTTGCCTATTGTTGTTAACAATGACATGCCACCACTGGCTCGTGAGTGATGTGCGAGATGTCACAAAAATCATTTCTCAGTCCGAGTTATTATAAACGTGATTTTAACCATTGTTGACAATAATAATCACGTGGGTTGCGCTTCAGGAAACAATGGTTATGTTTAACTGTCGATGTACAATGTAACTCAAACTGTCTATTATGAGAACTAAAGAAATATTAAAAATTCCATTCACGTTCTGCAGTAAATGGTTTGATGGACAACACAAACCTTTTGAACAAGCAGAAATTTATATGCGTGCATTTAATATTTAAATTACTATCCAGGTTTGGGCTGAACTTGGAAATATTTATTGCAGGATAATTCCCATCGCTTCTGATTTGTGACGTGACGATGCCCCAGTTGGCGATAAACTGTATTAATGCAGATATATTGCAGAATAGCACGTAATTCCACCATGAGAACGTAGCGACGGGAAATAACAAGTGCTGAGCAAAAAGGTAAAACAGCAGACGCTTGTCGAGTATTTGAATGTTTTCTACTGATCAGTGTCATCTGTGGAAAGTCCAAAGTTAGAATTCGGTCTAGGATGCGATTAACCTTTATAAGAGCTTTGACCAGCTTCCAGCAAGCTAGCAAAAGAACAGTAGCAATTAGTAGACATAATACGTTGGCTTAACAGTCCTAGGTGCTTAGGGAACAATTTTTAGTTTGTATTTTATTCTCTCCTTTTAAGATAATTTCATTATTGTTTTAATTTTTTTTCTTTCTCAATATCTTTTAATTATTTGCTCTTATTGGTCCTTTATGTCTATTCTCGACACCCACACCAGTGACACATACCAAATAAACGTCTAAAACTATCAATATTCAATAAACTTATCACTTTTTCCATTATTTTGGCCAAATGTTGACTCCAAAACAAAACTGCGAGAACCAAAAATACTTTTAAGGCCTTCATTGCAAGATAGCTGGGAGTACATCCTACTTCTTCGCATCTTACCTGTTTATTTCTTCTCTTCCTTCTCTTCCCGTAATATTGATTCTCGTTTTCCATTATCCACTCTCAACGTGTGGAGGTGATTCTATCAGTATGCTCTGTATAATGGCTGTGGTCGGATAACAGAAGACATTTCTGTCAGACGTCTAGCAGTATGGGGACCATCTCAGTGAAGTAATAGCGGTCAATGTTATAAGACAAACAGGCCTGTCAAGTTTTGTATATGCGAAGTGTCTTTCTTTTTATTCTCGCTTGGGAAGTATCTCCAGTTTTTCAAACTTCGCCCATCGACTTGAAAACTAGGCCATCTTGTCATAGATTGTGACAGCATTCCTTTAACTCATCGATCTTATCAAACTTGGCCGTTTCTTCTTGTTAGATGAGCAAAAGAAAATTAAAACCGACAGAAGGGGTTAGTTGCGAGCTGGATTGAAAGAAATATACAGCATAGAAATACTTCCTACTAATCGATTTTGTTAAATTAAAAAAAAGAAAGAATCAAATCTGAGCGACTTCTTCTCCTTAAATAAAGAAATCTTTTTGTTTTCTTTATAAATATATTAGAAAAACTGGTAACCCACTTTTAATGGCGTATAGAATTTAGAAATTTAGAAACATATTTTTTAAAATTTTATTTTATTTTATTTTTATCTAGAAATAATAATTTCTCATACTGTTTCATGTACGGAGCCTCCGTAGCTCAGTCGAAGACCTTTGGTCGCAAAGACCTGGATTCGATTCCCGTCAGTGACGCGAAGAAACTTTATCTGGTTTCTTTCGACTAAAGGTGAATCAACCGGTCTCGTACGGAGGTAGAGGGTTCCCCCCTGTAACTCGGATTTTTCATTCCTCAAAACAGCCAAACCGGTCCCGTGAACTCACACGGTTACAGTCATAAAATATACTACTGCAAGGAAGCCACCGCGAAACCACCTTGCTCATAATCATCTCCCTAGTATGGTATCATGTAGCTACCCCTACCAACCCTATGGCTGAGGGAATAAGATAGGATAGGTTTCATGCGCCTTTAGATTTGACATAATCAGATTAAAATCCTCATTGGTGAAGAGACTATCCATTTCTCCTTAATAAAAAGTCTTGTACGGGGATCAGCTAGAGCAGTGAAGCTCTTAAGAATTCCCAATAAATCATATCCTGCATGGAGATGGAGAGCGTAGTTATGAGCATTGTACATATGAATAGAATTTACTGTCAGTGATGTGACACACGGTTCTACAATACTATTAATTAATAATCATAATAAGAATTGGGGTTATAAAACTGTAAATAATATTCCTTTATTATAACCCTTATTATAATTATTATAATAACAGGGGGGGGGGGATTTTCAACATGGAAGGAAGGTAAAGATGTGAATTTTAGTTTCTTGATTACAAGAAAATTTGTTTGAGTGCAATTGAACAGAACAGAACATAATGGATTAGAATTAGCCTAAGAACTATTCTAACTGAAGTATAAGGATTGGTTGGTAGAATTCTAAGATCTCTTGAATATTCCTTCATTTCCAAAAACGTTTTCCGTTTATTTTACTAGAAAGCAGAATATAATTGTTATACCAGTCGTGTTAGAGTCGAAACGCCATTTTAAAAATCAGTTTGCTAAGGGAAAAATTCTCTAATCATCATGGGAACTTTTCACAGTCTAAAATACCCTACTTCTTGGTAGTCACACACCTCATTACGTTCTACGTGCTGTTAGACACTAGAGTAGCAGGGGATGCACTCGAGAGCCTTTGCTGATTATCTGCATGAATTGGTGGAATATATAGCAGCATTGTAAAAAACCTTCTAAGTAAGAAAGAAGGTTCAGAAGAGATGAGCGGTAAACGCTATAATTTAAACGCTACACTCTACATCGACAATCAGCATTTTCGACTGATCTTTCTTCATATAGTGGGCGAAAGGCTAGCTAGGGGGGGAAATAACGTGTTTTTTTTTTCAATCCTAATTTTTGCTAGAACAGGCCACTTACTGTATGGTATGGTGTGCTTTCTAATTACATATGTTTCCATTCTGGTGTTTCCATTTGGGGGGGGGGGGTCCATAGAGAAGAAAATCATGTTTACCCTAAGAGCCTATATGAGATCCGATAAAAATCAGCTTCAATCGAAAATTCCTTTCTTCTTAAAATAGAATTCGAATTATCATATGCAACCTTTCTCCTCTCCATCTACTCCTTTTATGGGTTAACAGGGATTTTCTTCCAACGAAATAGGCAACCTATTTCCAGAAGAACACTCACCTATTCATAATTGACGAATATAATAGAGTGCCAATCACTATTTTCAATTTCAATACTCTTGCGATGCAGTATATTAATGAGGAATGTTGAAGTGATCTGAGCATTCTGGTTGATTAAAAGAAGTGGATGGTTAAGTGCTCCACTATTAATAATTTCTCTCCGAGCTGTGTGTGTGTAAGAATCTGTCCGCATCTGAGTTTTAGGTTACCGTAAGACTCTCACAAGTATCTAAGCAAAATAAGTAAAGAACAAGATATACAAAAGAATGACACAAACTATAAATAAAAGAAAATGAACACGAGAACAAACCTACACTCTAACTCTTGGTGATGACTGGAATGTATCGAGAAATAGTTGCTTTGAGTAAGAAAAAAAATGTTATAATGTACAGATGTTTATAGAATTCGAGTAGGCCTTATATATTCTCTTCTAAAAGCATAGCATCTCTTCAAAATGGAAGCAGAATTGGCTGTACTTTTTCTTGATAAATATAACTCTAACTCTTACACTGATTTTAGAATGACTTAACATCTGAAGCTAAAAATCAATCTGTTTATTATGTATTTCTTTAGATATTTTCTTGCTTTAATGCCGCCACTATCAGGCTTTAATATTTCACATTTTCTTCTCTTTCTTATAGATCTTCCGTACAAGAGGAGACCGCAGATACAAGAAAGTAAGTCAAATCATATTAACTACTATTATTTATACTTAATTTTTATTTCCCCCCAAACCTAAAGGGAGAGATTGATTATATTTTAAAATCAATATTTGCATGTTAAACATAGCGTGCTTCTTTTCGTTTTTTATTTTTTATTTTTTTTCTGAAATTAACCCAATAGTCTTCAATCCATGGCGAGTTGTTTTATTTTTTTATCTTTATTTAAACACAGAAGTTCTAATATGTGTTTTAAATATGACATATGACATCACGCACCAGATGGCTTATTGCATATCTTAGACACGTGAGATTGCGTGTTTCATTGTTATCATCATGATTTAAATGGACACATAGGAAACGTACATATCAATTGCATGTCTCTAGAGGGATAGTCAACCATCTTGGAAATCCAAACTATAATTAAAATAAGCGAGTGCACATATACATTGTTCTTGATGATAAAAATATATATAAAGATGTTTTTCACTGTAAGAGTTTGATAATGTAAGAAAGAAGATTTACAACGAAATGAGAAAAAAGACAGAAAGGCATTACCTATTTTCTTTCGCTTGCTTTTCGTTCTGTCTCAAGGAGACTTAATAATAAATGAAGATTTTAAAATTGTCGACAACAGCAGGGATTGTAATATTCGTTTGCATATTTTGGTAAGTCTTGAAATGGAACAGAACAAACCTTATTACAATGTTCTTTATCCTTTCGTATCAGGTTTCTTACGCAAATATCCTACATTACTTAATGTAGTTTTTTTTTTTAATTTTAAAGCAGTTTCTGCACTTAAGCTGCAGATAATACTCCCGGTGTATTGATCAACCAAAAAATAAATTTAAAGAATGATTTTTTTTTAATGGCACAAATCTTAGAGCACGGAATATAAACATATATACACTAATTACAACATGCTGTCTTTGTTGATTTATGAAGAACTCAAAATTACTGAAAACGGCAAATTTCTTTCTCATTGTCGTATTTCTACCACAGTTTTACTAACTGCGTTTGCAATGCGAAGTCTAAATTCATTATCCTACAACGCAAACGAAATGCAATTGGGATATTATTTCAAGATGGTTCTCTGACACAGTACATTGACAAACTTCCCACTGAAGAAATGTTCAAGAAAATCACACGCTTTCTAGAATGTCTGTGTTTTATGGCAAACAAGACAAAGGACCAAATCAGAATAGGAGAACATAACCCATGATTACGGCAATAATAACCAGACAATCATAAAATCGTATTTAGGGTTGTGCATACGTATTGAAAAGCTAAACATATGCATTAATTGGCTTCGCTTCGGTTATCTTTATACTGGAGTTCCAACCGGGTGATTTTTATGAAGACATTTTTGAAAATGGTGTTGTTTTATGGCCGCTATTCCCTTCTTTCGTTCTCCCTCATGTTAAGAAGTTTGCCAACTTGTTTCCACGAGACCTTAATGTATACTTGTCGGTTTTTATCCTAAATTATCAGAATCACTGATGTCTGAGATGACCGATAATCTTTCTTATCTTTAGTCGCTCCAAACTTTTATTGCTAAACTTGGGCCGTACTCGTCTCTTTATTGCCAATTAAAGACTTCTGCAGGCAAGCCAACGAACGCGTTAACACGAACCCATTGTTATTTCATACTCTGACTTACGGTACCTAGCGCGTGAGTAGACACAATGACGGAGGATCGCAGGGCACTTTGGCAGTAGAACCAGTTATGATCCGAGAGTAATGGGTCAGTCGTGGGTAGTCTTGCGTACCGTTGGATGTGCATCCACTCCTGCACCTTGTGTCACCTTACACTGGCTATTCAATTGTTTGCCGACCTGTGGAAGAGCCATCTTCTCTGATGGACTACCATGCCCACTCTATTAGTAGATGCTTGGGAAATGCTAAAGGCTTCATATTTCGTGTTTTTCTATTGAAACGTTTTTATATGAAACTGCAGAACAGTTTAGTAGGGTTTAGTTTAAGATTATTGGGCACTGTTATTGGGGAAATTTTCCCGATAAAGCGTAATAGAGAGAGAGAGAGAGAGATGCATTAAGGTGATTTTTCGGAATAACATTTTAATGAAATAGAGACTACAAACTTTGATTTCTCGCAGAAACTACCGACCCAGCATTCTAGTCAATACATGAGAAAACAATCCAACTTAATATACAAATCTAAGATTCCACGCGACTCGACTACACGTGCATTAGAATACATTTTTATTTCTCTTTTCTTTAAAGTCTTAGCTTACTAAAAGAAATCAAACGGGGGGAAAATCTCGCCATAAAGGAGTCAAATTCAACGATTTACACACACACAGTTTGGTATACGTATTTAGCAATCTAACATGTTTAAGGAAAGCAAAGAAAAACAAAATTCGAATAACCCACGTGCTGTCTTTTGAATCTTAGATTTCCTTTGAAGGATTGTTGGATTATAATTACTGAATATTTTATTTCCAAAATGTGCAATTGCATTAAAATTGGGATTACATAAATTGAGGGAGGAGGGTGATCACTTAAGTTTACAGTATATTTTCTTGCTTTTGGACTTATTTCGACATCTAGTACTGATTGTATGGGAAATTACATTCGTAGGAAGTTAGTAGTGAAAACTCCCTTTAGATGGAAAGATTGGGTTCAAATCCTGAGTAGAAAGAAAGGAAATATCGATGAAGGATTTTAAATTGAAGGTGTGTTGGTGAATCGCACATTACGATAGAAGTTTTGTTCCTTCTGTAAACCTAACTAACTCTACTACAAGAATTCGCGGATTGTCAGACATAGTAGACTATGCAAATAATATTAACTACTGTTTCATTATCAGAAGTAAGGGATAAATTAGTCAAAACACCAAACTAGCTGTACATAAGAGAGTGTTCAAACCAGTTTTAACTTATGGATCTGAGAGCTGGGTCAGAAGTAAAACACTTGACCAAAGACTAGAGAGACCGCAGATATGAGAGTCCTGAGAAAGATTAGAGGCGTGAACAGATGGCATCAATGGCAATATCATATTAAAAACGAGGATATTAGGAAAGAACTTGACATTGTCGGCATCCAGGAATGCGTTAGCAGAGCTAATCTCAGGTGGTATGGTCACTTAAAAAAGAATGGGAGAGGAAAGATTAGCAAAACAAGTGTTTTCTGCTAGGTTGGGAGGAAAACGACCCAGAGGAAGACCAAGATATAGGTGGATTGATGCTGTACAAAGTGGCTTGGATGATAGAAATATAAGATCTGATAATGTTGGAGTCTTGACAAGTAACAGACTGATTTGGAGGACAATTGTAGATAGGAAGTTAGTAATGATGTAATTTTTTCATGTAGTACTGTCATATCCTGCACACCCCTTGAGGGTACAAGGCAGGAATTTGATGACGTTTCATTATCAAAGTTAGGTTCATAAAAAGTCAAGTACCTTAGGTTTTTAATTGAACCTTGTCCATAGTAAGCAAAGGAAGATGTTTTAGGTTTTATTCACACATATTTATAGATGATTTTTAATTCCAGAGTGGTGTTTTGTTTATACTTGTTTGTATCGTGTAAACAATACGATATACAGTTTCCTTGGATTTAGACATTGATCACCACTACAATAATATTGTCCATAGAAGAAATTTTGATGGCCAAACCAAAGCATCCTTGGTTGAATTTAGAGCACCGTTTGATAGTTCTACTTCCTTACAAAGTAAAAAAAAAAATTAAAAAAAAAAAAAAACCAGAATCGCTCCTTGGAGTTGATCGGATTTGTAGGCAACGAAACCATTAGGGATTGGTGGTGTGTTGTATGTGCAGATCACGTTCCCTCGAGACGCGTATCATCTGACTGCTCACCGGAAATTTCCATGGTTAAAATTTACAACACAAGTGCGCAGTGACTGTCACCTCCTCTCTTCCCTCCGAAAACATTTAAGCGGTGATAAACAGTCTCCCATGTGATTGGGATTCCATTTGGAAATGTGATATTCTTGGGCAGACATGGAACTGCAGACATGCCAATCTAATGGAGATTAATGCTGTCATTGTTAACAGTGATTAATGTGTTCTATTCACGGTCTCGTGTCGTCTCGTATTTCTCCACGTGATGTACAATGCCAATAGATTGTTCCCCCTTCGATGTTATGAAGTTGTCATGTCATACGAAACTTTTATTTTCCGGAAACTCGACCGTTTAAAGAGAATGTCAGATTTTAATAGCTTTAATAATAATAACTAGGATTGAAAAGGTTCAATTGTGAGGTTGACTTCACCTTAATGGAGATTAACCAGTAGAAAGGAGACACCGTTCATAAAGTTTGTGTGTGAGTTAGTTTTGTCATCGCGAAGTGTTGCATAAAAATTCAAAGGATTTTGATTATTAGCACATTGAGACGATGCTGTTAATCAAAAGCCTTTGAATGGTATATTTCGTCATTCAAATATCTGTTTCACGGGATGAAAAACCGAGTTCAGGATTACTGCCTTCAGGAGTGGACTTTCTCATCCTGCAAAACTCGGTTCTTGAAGGCAATAGTCACGCACGATCGCACGTAATACCTCTTATAGTTTAGATATCTGTATAGTTCAATTTTTACACAAACGTTTTCATCGATAATACATAAATATACACGATCATTAATTTACATTTGCGTAGCGCAGTTTTTTAAATATCAGCCATCTTTCATTATAACCATAGTTTAAATCCACTAAATAATTTCTGATGTAAAACTCATGGGTAAACAACAACCGATACTTGAAGCAGTTTCATGAATACTATATTTTTAACGAAGTACCATTTGTTCTGCTCCTTTACAAAAATTTCAATTTTACTATGTTATTATAATACACATCTTTAGTTTCAACAACCGACCTGACAGTTTTTTAATCAAAGATAAGTTACTGATAAACTTTTTGAAGGCCAAGAAAGGTTACCTTAACTACGCCTACCTAAGTCAAGAGCTGTTCACTTGATTAATAACAAGTATAGTAATAATAATTAATGCTCAGAGAGCCTATTCTAAAGAAGAAGCATAAAATAGCTAATAATAGTCCTCCCCTTTCGACATTATCCACAAATCAAACTACGTGCAGTAAATTAGTTACCCATTACAAAGCATTAATCTTCCATGCATTTAAAGTTTTTGTAAAAGAAATGTTAGTAAACTAAACCCCATTTAAGTGTGTCCGTTTAGCTAATGTTTTTGTAACTTAATATTCATCGGATGTCTTCTAAAATCTAAGAAATATTTTCCTTTGTACACATTAAGTTTTAAGACACTTCAATTCATTAGGCTTTAAGAGCTCTTCATAACACGAATTTTTCTAGATTGTCCCTCCTTGAGGGCGACAGTGTTACGGAAATAAGGAAAACGACAGAAAATTAATTATCGCATAACGTATTGCTCTTCTAAGATTTTTTTCTTTTCTGCTATTTCGTGTAAGAATATTGATTACTTGTCAAAAAACGAACGAAAAAGAGAACACTGTGTTATGAAAATATGCATTCTTCGCGAAAGGTTAGTGGTTGAAAGATGTTTTATTGTGTCTGGGTGTTTGTTTGCTGTTAAATTCAACACTGACGCGCGCATTAAAAGGGAAGCCATCTTCGGAAGCTATAAAACTTTTACGACTCTTGTGTTCAGTTAAGTAGTTCGGGTTTAGACAGATTACAACACGGCGTTTCCTTTCTGAAATCTTTGCGGTACTTAGGCGAGCCTCTGCTGACATTTGGGGGAAAGGGGTTGGTCTTGGATAGAGAATGAGTGTGCAGGGGGCGGGCGGGAGGAATGTTACTTTGCTTACAAAATATTGAACTTTTGATTGCGTATGCGTAGCGGTATTACTCGTCGTAACTTATCTTCCCTCCTACCCTACTCTGTCCCCACTTTGATTAATTGCCTTACAAGTTTATGAGGCCGAAAGAGGATAAACTAGAAAGTGTGGAGTACGGATAACTCCTCGGGTTAGTAATAGAGTAAAAAGTGAAGAATTTATTTAAAATATCAGTTTGTATTCCGAAAGGATCTGCAAGGAAATTTTTCCAGCTGTTGTAAATTGACAGATTTGTCTAAAATCTGTGGCTAGTTATGTAATAAATAACACGTAATCCGACCTAATATATATATATATGTGTGTGTGTGTGTGTGTGTGTGTGTGTGTGTGTAGAAAGTATTTTACCTTGGGTATAATAAATGTTAAAGATACCAAGCTATTTTAAACCTTGTTTTACTCCATTTCCCAAGTACGCAAACAGACAAACAAGTCAAGTTTGCACCTGCAAGTGTTGCAAGTCTAGCTGATATTACAGGTAGTGCAAGACCAAGGCAACTCATGGTAAAAGTAGTATAAGCTCTGATCACTCATCTTAATATTTACCCTTAATGCAAAACACATCTCCTAGAGGAGATGTATGATGTTTTGTATTAAAGGCAAGGGGCCACTACCCAGACCGGTTTCTAGCCTGGCTCCCACTGATGAGACCTCAATAAAGGTCGAAACCGGTCTGGGTAGTGGCCCCCTTGCCTTTAATACAAAACATCATACATCTCCTCTAGGAGATGTGCTTTGCATTAAGGGTAAATATTAAGATGAGTGATCAGAGCTTATACTACTTTTACCATGAGTTGCCTTGGTCTTGCACTACATGTAGGATCAGCTAGACTTGCAACACTCGCAGGTGCAAACTTGACTTGTTCGTCTGTTTGCTTACTTGGGAAATGGAGTAAAACAAGGTTTAAAATAGCTTGGTATCTTTAACAAAGATATATATATATATATATGTAATAAATTTTTTAACTTGGGGATATTGTATATTAGGATAACCAAGTTATTTTATAAACTTGGTTATTTTAGCTCCTAATCCCAAGTATGCATACAATTAAGTTTGCGCCTGAAGCAAAGTTCAAGTCTAAAGATGATACAACACCAGGGCAACTCATTGTAAAGGTGGGTAAAGCTCTGATCCCTATTCTTAGTATTTTTCCATAATTGATTAGGAGTTAAAATAACCAAGTTTATAAAATAACTTGGTTATCCTAATATACAATATCCCCAAGTTAAAAAATTTATTATATCTATATCTCCTCCAGAGAATTTCATTAAAAATAAAAACACCTTGTTGTAATTTCTATAGGTAAAGTTGATAAGACTCCGTATTACTATAATCTTGGTATGGAGGGCCAGGTTTCGTTGAATCAATCGACCGTGAGATGCGGTGATTGATTCATTAATGCCCTTGGGGGTGATGGATAGCAACGCAAAGCTGTACCAATGAAGTTTAACTGAGGTTCGGCTGTTGCTCTTACCCACTTGGGCGATGAGTTTTTGAGTTCGCTCTCTTGAGGTTTTTGCCTTAAGGGAGCACTTTGAGTCTCCGGGGAAGGTGTTCTCCGGCACGGCCCGCTGAGGGGCTTTGTCGGTGAATTATTTTCCTCGGAATTTGAGCGGTTCTGCTCAGTGGTCGGGGAGCCCGTCACTGAGTGGAACCAACGCTGATGGTCGGGGAGCCCGTCACTGAGTGGAACCAACGCTGAGATTAGGACGGTCTTTCGCCCACTATGGAGTGGCCTAGAGATCGTCCGTATTTTTGAGATTTCACCTTTACTCACATAGTCGGTGATTGAATTGATTGATTCATTCAATCCAATACCCTTGGAGGGTAATGGATGGCAATGCTGCAGCCAATGAAGTTTTAACTGAGGCTCGGCTATTGCTGTTATCCTCCTGCCATGATCAGAGCTTTAATTGCTCAATAACACCTTATCCCTATCCCTACACCGTCCTCCACAGATAACGGGGAAGATGAAAAGCATTCTTGATTCGCCCCTTTAAGCCAGTCCTTATAAGGAAAAAAATCTTGGTATGAAAAATCACAGATAATTAATACGTTATCGTCAAGTGACTTAAAGTAGCTCTATTTATTATTATTATTGATTAAAGAGTTTTGATCGTTTTGCAATTTGGAATGGCGTTCTGCATTTCGTGAAATATCAAGGTAAGACTTTGTTTAGATGCAATTTAATTGCTATCGCTTTCTTTAGCCTACGCTTGATATTGCTGGCAGTCCTTTGCGGCTGCGGGATATTCTACAAAAATTTCTGCTGGCAGATCTTTAGACCTGCGGGATTTTTATTAACGCTCAGCAGTTAAAACGATATGAGCATACCTGACCTAGACGTATTCACTGATTTGCTCGATAAAGAGCCGGCTCTTGTACTTATTGATAAACTCCAAAAGAAGTTCAAGCTGACATGGCCTACTAGCATGATTGACCCCGACATCATTATCGAGTCACTCGATAATGATGTCGACTAGCACTCACTTTTATTAAAAAACTTCTCAAAAAGTTTGAAAGGGATTGGCCCGGATATTTAAACGTGTATTCCTCACCTGAAGTCGACGTTGAGGAAAATGAAGACTCTCCTAAAATGGAGGAAAAACTCAATCCAGTTGTCTCTACCTCTAATCCTTCTGATCAAGGAGAAATCCACGCTCGTAAGAAGATAAAAACTCTCGCTTCTGAGCCAAAAAATCATGTTGGTATGGACGAGGATGTTCCCATTTCAGATCCCTCTGCTTCCCCCAATGAAAAGGTGCACCGTTTATCCTAAGGAAAAAGCAGAGAGGGACAACACTCAGAAGCATCATGGCTAATTTACAACTAAGTTATACATCTGCTAAAAATGTAGACGAAGGTATAAGAATTCAGCCCACCACGGTGACTGATTATAGAAATCTTACAAAGGAATTGGACGCAAGAGGAACTCAATATCACACATTTTCACTTGCCTCCGAAAAAAATCTTAAAGTAGTCCTACGAGGAGTCTCTGAGGATATTGACACGGATGAAATAATTACTGATCTTAATTTACAGAAACCACCTCCCATAAAGGTCACTAGAAAGTTTAGATCAAATAAGACACCTATGCCTTTGGTCTTGGTTGAGATTCACAATATTTACAAAGACATCTATAATTTAAAATCAATCTGTGGACTCAAAATCACCCCAGAACCATTGAGAAAGAAAGCATCTTCTGGGCAGTGCCACCGATGCCAAAAATTTGGCCATGCCCAGAAGCTATGCAAAGCTCAGTTCAGATGCCTAAAATGTGGCGAGAATCACCCCACAAACACCTGCGCCAAGCCAAAATTCACCCCGGCTAAGTGCGCTAATTACGGGGGTCCTCACCCTGCTAATTATAGAGGGGTGTATACATCACCCCGAAAAACAGATGGAATGATCCAAATCATCAATCTACCTCGTCATCTAGCGAGAGTTCCTGAAGCTCAGGCTCCTCAGTTCTCCAAGAGTGAAAACATGACAACACGTGCTCGCCGATCATTAACTGAGCCCCTTAAGAAAACGAATCTTCAACATCAAGCGAAAACATATGCTGATGTGGCCCGCTTTAAATAGATAGTACAAACCCAGAACCTGAATAATCCACATTCAAATCTATCAGCTGTTATCACCTCTTCTCTTGCAAACATGTTGCAGGATTTCAGCAACTCAAATCCATCCTTAAGTGTCACAAAAAGATTCTTACGGCAAACCCAATCCATATTATCAGCACTCTCTGATGTATAGGAAAAAAATCGCCCCAAACTCTCTTAGGATTATCGGTTGGAATGCCAACGGTATAAAAAATAAACTGTTAGAAATCCAGGAATTTAATAATAGATACAACCCAGATATATTGCTAATCAATGAAACGCACCTGAGGCCTGCTGACACCCTGAAAATCAGAGGGTATCAGATTTACAGAAACGACAGACTTGGTTATAGAGGTGGAGGTACAGCCACCCTTATCAAAAACTATATCAATCATCATTCAATAACCAACTTCGAAATAACAGGAATTAATGTCCTCACAAACTCAATTGGAAACCTTAAATTTTTTTCTGCATACAACCCTCCATTAAAGACATTATTGACCTCAGATCTGGATGCCATCCTTGGAGTAAAAGGACCGGTCACACTGCTGGAGACCTCAATGCAAAACATCCTGCTTGGAACATTAAATCTACCAATAAAAATGGTCGCATCCTTTCTAGCTACACAGGATCAAACTATGCTGTTGTGGCTGGACCTACCGAACCAACTCATCTCAGTACGTCTGGCACTGCTGACATCCTGGATATAGCCATCCTGCAAGACATTAAACTACAGTACAGCTTTATATCACTAAACGAGCTATCGTCGGATGACAACCCAATTCTACTGCAATTAGGAGAACAAAAATGCCTGTCTCCTCCCTTTCATTCAGGCATATCGTCGGAGAGATTGTCTAAAGTACTTAGGGATCAAATTGGACCTGTCCCTCACATATGCACACCAGAAGATGTGGAATCTGCAGTGACTAGCATCACCCAACAGATTAAGTCCGCTATAATGGTTGCAACCTTACTGAGAAACATCAAAAATAAAAACAGATCACTCCCCCTATAATCTCAAACCAGGGCCTAGTCCCCACAGATGCAGATAAGGCAGAAGTCATACTAAAAAATCTTGAGGATCAGTGCAAACCTTCTTATAACAACTTAGATTTCAATCATCTGTACAAAATCCACAGACAGGTCCGGCATGCACTAAACCTCCCAGATACCAGTGCTGACCATATTGCACCGGCAACAGGTGATGCGGGTGCTAACCATATTGCACCCGCATCACCTGTTGAATTATATGATATTATAAAAAAAACTTAAGAACAATAAAGCTCCTGGACCAGACAGCATCTCAAACAGGGTGATCAAGCTGCTGCCTCGAAAAGCTATAGTGCACCTGACCAGTATAATAAATGCAATCTTAAGACTTCACTATTTTCCTTCCACCTGGAAACTGGCTGGTGTGATTTCTATACATAAGCCAGGCAAAGACCCACACTTACCGCAGAATTATCGTTCAATCAGTCTCATCTCCAATCTGGGAAAGGTTGCAGAGAAGGTCATCCTCTCACGACTCCAAACCTCAGTAAATGACCTAAACATCCTCCCTAAAGAACAGTTTGGTTTTCGACAACACCATAGTACTACCCAGAAAATCCACAGAATTGTAGAATACATCACCACCAGCTACAACTGGCGCCAGTGCACAGGAGCTGTTTTCCCAGATCTATCCAAAGCATTTGACAAAATCTGGCATTTTGGACTCCTGCACAAACTTATCTCAGCCAGTACCTCACTAAAATGGTTCATCTAATCCATTCATATCTTTAGAATAGATCAATGCAAGTTAAAATCAATGGTTCTACATCGTCCCAGCGCCATATCTTTGCTGGAGTACCGCAGGGATCTCTACTGGCTCCATTGCTGTTTTCTGTATACATGTCAGACATCCCACACAACCCGATGACTTCCATTTTGGCCCTGTATGTGGACGATACGGCAATACTAACCAGATCTCTCAGACCTCATTACCAGAAAGCTTCAAAAAACCTTCTAAAGCTGGAGGGTTGGTTCTCCAAGTGGAGATTGGAAGTCAACCCCAAAAAGGCCAATGTCTCCTGCAGGAGATGTGTTACTATTCAATACTAAAATCCCCTGGCAGACAGAAACAAATTACCTGGGTGTGATTCTCGACAAAAAGCTATCTTGCAACCAACACATCAAATCTGCGTGCGCAAAGGCATCTAAAGCCATAGCTCAGATCTACCCGCTAATTAATAGAAATAGCAAGCTCAGCAACAGAATCAAATTGCAACTATACCAGATGACGATTCGTCCTATAATCACCTATGCCTCTCCGGCCTGGAGCCACACCTCAAATACTAACATTATCAAAACACAGCGAGTGCAGAACAAGTGCTTGAGAGTGATTCTGAACGCCCCGTGGTATGTTAGAAACAACACCAACTCCACAGAGACACAAATATTCCCTATATTCTCTCTTCTCTACAATCCTTAGCATCCAAGTTTTTCCTAAAGACGTCCACACATCCCAACGATTTGGTTCAACAAGCTGCAGCATACGAGCCAACGGACATATTCAAATATAGAAGAGCAAAAGCTATATTAGCCTCCTATAACGATGCATAATCTCCATGCCCATTCAGGGCGAGCAAACTGCTCGTAAATTTTACCCTCACTGTAATCACAACAGATAGCGGGGAATATGAAAAGCATTTTGCTTCACCCTTAAAGACATAAATGTCAATTGTCAATTGTCAACCTTGGTATTTAGGGTCTAGCTACTCACTGAGGAGACCTCAAAAAAGGTTGAAACCGGTCTGGGTAGTGACCCCACCCATAATGTATTGCAGTATACATCGTTTAGTGAGATGTGCTTTACATTATGGAAAATACTAAGAATAGTGATCAGAGCTTTACCCATCTTTACAATGAGTTGCCCTGGTGTTGTATCATCTTTAGACTTGAACTTTTGTTTCAGGCGCAAACTTAATTGTATGCATACTTGGGATTAGGAGTTAAAATAACCAAATTATATATATATATATATATATATATATATATATATATATATATATATATATATATATATATATATATATATATATAAAGATAAAGATATATAATATATATATATATATATATATATAAATATATATAAATAAAGATATACAGGGTGTTCGGGATAAATTTGACAGTTTCGTAAGGAAAAAGAAAATCTTCTTTGTATCTATTAAATTTAATGAATTGACAAAAAAACATTACAGGCAGAGTTAATTACAATACTATCAACAAGATTTACTCAAAATAACCACCATTAGCATCGATCACAGCTTCAATTCTGCTTCGGAACCTCGAACAAGCTGATGCTACAGTCTCCCTGGGAAGGGCCGCAAAAACTGTTTTAATTTTATCCATTAACTGGGCTTTTGTATTACTGGAAGCGCGATTGGTGTCTTTTTCAACTGCGCCCCATACAAAATAATCCATGGGGTTAAGGTCTGGGGAGTTTGGAGGCCAAACATTTGGACTGGTGAAGTCGTAGAAATTTTCAGACAACCATTTTTGACTTTTCCCAGAGGTGTGGCAAGGGGCCGAATCCTGCTGCCATACATACGGCCTACCATTGGCTACCCTTGTTATCCAGGGCTTGACTACAGTTAGCAACTCCACGAACAAAGCCCGAATTCCAATGCCAGGGTTCTTCAACACCTGTTCCTGCAGATTTGCGAGGAATTCTGCTGTACGAACGTAATCAGATCGTCTGCTAGGGATCTTTCTTCTTGCTACATCCTCGTAGTCACCATTGCAAGTCTCTAGTTCATGCCTGATTGTTTTTACTGTATTCAGGGAGCATTGGGCAGCAGTCGTAATATCCTTATTTTGATGGCGGGCACGAATCATCATGATACAAGTTATTCTCTTCCATGATTCAGGTGGGTTCCAGCTATCCATCCTTTCTGACATCTTGTATATGAATGAAGAAGGGTCCAAACTTTTAAATGAAGAGAAGTGTGTGTTAATACATGTAACTTACGGAAAAATATAATTAATTATAAATATGTCAAATTTATCCCGAACACCCTGTATATATATATAACTATATATATCTATATCTATATCTATATATATATATAACTATATATATATATAAAGATATAAATAAAGAGATAAAGAGAAACTATTTAAAATGAGATCAACGTTAACAACAGCTCAATAACGGACACCTACAATACAGCTGGTTTAGGTGTCAACAATTTTGTTTACCATTGGTTTCTCTAACCAAACAGTATTATTAAGATATTAAGATATTGAGGTTGAAAAATATTTTTTCTATTACTCATATTTTTATATATAACTATATATATGTATATATATATATAAAGATATAAATAAAGAGATAAAGAGAAACTATTTAAAATGAGATCAACGTTAACAACAGCTCAATAACGGACACCTACAATACAGCTGATTTAGGTGTCAACAATTTTGTTTACCATTGGTTTCTCTAACCAAACAGTATTATTAAGATATTAAGATATTGAGGTTGAAAAATATTTTTTCTATTACTCATATTTTTATATACGAGTTGCTAAAAGGTGTCACATCTTATTATTAAAATACTCTGGATTTTAGATAGTTATTCAAAATTTTTCCACTTAATATAACTATAAATTAAAGATACTAAGAAATTATATATTTGATTTAATCTTTTATCCAAGTTTAAGCAAACAGGTTCTTGGATAAAGAATTAAAACAAGTATATAATTTCTTGGTTTCCTTATTGTTTAGTATAACCAAGTGAAAATATTTCAACCTTTACTCCAGAGTATTTAATAATACGTTCTGACACCTTTTAGCAATTCGTATATGAAAATATGACATCTACTTTTCTTCAACTTTAACAATGGTCCCATTCAGGGCGAGCAAACTGCTCGTAAATTTTACCCTCACTGTAACCACGACAGATAGCGGGGAATATGAAAAGCATCTTGCTTCACCCTTAAAGACATAAATGTCAATTGTCAATTGTCAATTTAACAATGGTGGGAATGAGATAGATAGATATATGGTCGACCGTGAGAAATACGGTGATTAATACCTTTGGAGGGTAATGGATGGCAATGCTGTAGCCAATGAAGTTCTAATTGAGGCTCGGCTATTGCTGTTACCCTCTTGCCATGATCAGAGCTTTAATTTAATAGCTCAATAGCACCTTATCCTTACACTGTCTTCTACAGATAACGGGGAAAATGAAAAGCATTCTTGCTTCGCGTCTTTAAGCCAGTCAATGGTGATCAAAGTCAATTTTGAACTCTGTAAGAAGGGAATAGTTTGTATGACTATATGGCTCTCTATCTTTAACAAGTTTAGCAATTACCTTTGACCTCTTATTATTAGCTTACAGTCTTATTGTTACTTTTAAACCGGTTTTGTTTAATTAAAAGGAACATCAACTTATTAATTTATTTAAGATATGAAAGCATATACAAAAAGGAGAAAGTGTGAGCATCCCTTTTGTTAGTATAGTGCTACCCCCCCCCCCCTATCTTCGTACATCCTGAATACACCCTGCCCTCTTGTCTAGACAGATTGTGCTTTCCTTAGTTTGCATAACGTGTGGGAGCATCTGGTTATGATCATGGCTAACATCTGAAATTGAGGTATTGTAGGATAAATGCTTGAAGAGAGAGAGAGAGAGAGAGTGCATTTAATAAGATGTACAAGGAAGTTGAAACAAATCTTTAAATGAAATGCGTTTATATATACACAAAAAATAAGATCTCGTCTCTCCGGGCTCATGATACATTTAAACAAATATTATCCAATAATACACAAAAACTATGATAAAAATGATACGAATTTGATTCTGAACTAATAATTTAAAAATTAAAATAATGCCGATGTACTTACATGATAACGCATCTGTGCTAAGCAGGCGTTATTATGCATAGCACAGATACGAGGTTAATATTATACTGTAGTATTAATCTACTAGTGACTGATCTTTAACTTTTTACTCTTTTGTCCTTTTCAGTTTTTTTTCCAAATTATTTTGCAACCAACACTTGTGTATCAGTTCAACCCTCAGGACAACTACCCACCTGTATAAACAATTATTACTTGTACAAATTACACATCCACCCAAGTATGGTATGTTCCCGGGTGTGTGGGGAGGTATCCTGAAATCCTTCTTAGGCGGCGTCAGAAGAATAAGTCCTTCGAAAAGAGAGAGGGGGGGGGGGGGGGAAGAGAAACTGCTAGACTGATTAACGGTTTCTCTTTTACTGAGTCACTCCACTTTAGCATAAGTTCGTTTTCAGTTCTGTATTTTTTCGATTACTGTACTAACTGCGCCTCTTCTTCAGACTTTGTTTCTATTTTGTTCTATGAGATTATCTAAGAAAAAAAATTTTTAACAGCTATAAATTGTCGTTGTTTAAAAGAAACAATAACTTGCTCACTGTCTAAATCTTGATCCATTTATGGTTTCAGAAAACATTTAGTGGTTTCAATATTAGAACGTCTGCAAACTGAATTGAATCTGCAAGTAACGTGGCTAAAGACACGTGGAAGTCACTGATCGCAAGAGGTGTAAATTTTCTTGAAAGCCAGCACCTATTTTTAAGTATATATCTCTTATATCTCTGAAACAATTGGCAAAAGTAACCTCAAAATAAGAATGACAACGAGAGATGATCTTGTAAGATTATCTTCGAAACCTTTGTACTCCTTGAATGGTCACTTGGTGCGAATTTCTGTCTAGAATGTAAAGAACCTTTATAAGGACTTTTAGTTGAATCTGAGTTAGCTGGTCTCATGCGGGGATGTCAGGATTTTTCCTTCCGCAAAACAGAGAAATCGACTAACAAACACAGGTAATTAACAGAAAAGAAATATGTAGTGTAGTTGATGTACCGTGTGGTAGAGTCTCAAGATGAGTCTTAGAACTCCGTGGAAATAATAATAATTTACTATTAATAATTTTCGTTTGATCAAAGAATGATCAGATTGTGTTCTTTGGTTTAAAAACTCTTAATTTTTAATTAAGTTTATTAAAATTATTTAGCAAGAAAGGAATAACATTAAAAAATAATTTTATAACTGTCATAGTTAATTTACGTCTTCATATCGATAGTAGTTGATGCACTAAATAAAACAGTCTGTTATATAAATTATTATTGTCTCGCGCTACATTGTCTCATTGTTGGCAGAAATTTCAGCATAGAGAGAATCAGATGGATTCTGCGCAATAGAACTCCTAGCGTTGCACGGCTGCTAGTGAGTTATTACTACAAAGGTTGTGATTATTGATAGGAAAATACCGATGGTGAGTTCTTTTAGCCTTGCTTAGTGTGTGTGTGTGTGTGTGTGTGTGTGTGTTGTTCAGCTGGCAGGCTAGAGACCCCAAACTTGAATAATTCATGCACACGTAAACGCAAAACTGCGAGATATTTTTCCTGCCTTGGTATGTGCATTTTGATCAACGATGATTATTAAGTCTGGTGTCAGTTGTCTCAGGAAGGTTGCTTGACAGCAATTTTCCAGAATGATGAGAAAACAAACTAAAATTATCAACCAATCCAAGCCTTTTCTAGCAAGGTAAGAAAAGCTGAATTAATTCCATCTTGCAATTAGAGTTATGCCAGCCTTGAATTAGCGAAGACGTGAATACAAAGCAAAAATCATTGGTTTTAAAGCGGATTCAATTTCGACTCCATTTCGAGAAGATCTCCGTTGCTAATGATATTCATATAAAAGATATCCGCTGTGGCAGTTACGTTTTGAAATTTCAAAGTGCTTCAACTAAAGCTATAAAAATCTGTTGTCGTTAAATGTATCGCCGCTATGAGATTGTTATCCTGTTTATTTAAGAACCTTGATAAGCTTTTGCTTATCATTCTGTTATTATATAAGATTAAGGGTTCCTTTTCCAAGCTCTCACCCCCCCCCCCAAAAAAATAGAAAAATTAGTTTTAAGAACAATTGATATTTTTCAATTCTAAAAACATCAACAAATAATTCATCACGTGTTTATTTATGTATTGTTGTAGTTGTCATTGTTAACGAGACAGACGTTACCACACAGAAGGCCATTTAAAGCCACAGTTGACAATGAGAATAGTTTCATTATTCTTAGTTTCCCAAATGCGATAAAGCGAATCTGTAATTTTGAGGTGGGCCTAGAGTAAGGTCAACAGAAGACCTTTGAATGGAGTTTCCAGTAGGCAGACGGAATGTGCGAAGGTAGCAGTAACATATCATACTAATTAAAACTAATGGTTTAACCGGAAGTGCATACCAAAAAGCCCCGAATGCGAACACAGAACATAAATATTCATTTCCTTCCACAATAAACAGCGAAAGCCTTAATTATGGAGAAACAGTTGGACAGCAAAGCATGCTGGGAGTTTTCAATGTCTGTTAATGAAGTCACGCCTTGATAGTGTGGGACGGCTGGTAATGGTGGAAATGGATGTCCTTCTAATGGGAAGGTTTCGTGCTTCAAATGACTAATGACTCATCACTCGCTCGCGACACTTCCCACACCTGGGGTACGGGGTGATGTTACTGACAGAGTTTGTGGTTATTTAATAGAAACCTGAGCCGTGCAATAGTACAACCTCTCGCTATTGTGTAAGGATGTTTCCTTCCGAATGACAGGTGTGGTGGAATTTGCTAATCATTTAAAAGGAATTTTAAAAATGCCCAAGAAAGAATTGATCTTCCATAAGATTTCATGTCTTTTTTTACGCAAAGACACGTGTTATTTAAGTAAAATAGTAATAGGCAGTTTTTGTACACAACAATCAAGAAGCAGACGAAATGAGAAACAGCAGACGAACTTGAAAAAAAAAATACAAATATGTCTGCTGCAGTTTGTCGGTTGGTGTAGCAACAATACATTTGAAACAAATGGCCATCATTTATTATCTTCTTATCCATGTCAAATGTGTCTACATTAAGGGATGACCTTGTTATGCTAAGAATTCATACAATTCATACACACTCATTGCACGAATGCTGAAAATAAAATATTAATCCTCCAAAGAAGAGGTATTCAGACGGCACAAGCTTGAAAGCATTGTTCGTCTGCCATCTATTTAAATATTTGGCACGCAGTCTCTCAATTTATCTTAGCTTGAAGTTTCTCGTTAGAATTCTGCTGACAGATATAATTATGGATAATTGCAGGGATAGGATAGAGGTGGCAAAAGGTGAGAGTATGAAGGCAGTTTTCAAAGGTTCTTCAGTGAGAGACCATGTTTTCTTCTTTTTTTTTTTTTCGCACACCGATGTCTTTCATCTTAAAATTAATGTATTCCATCCATAGCTTAAAATAAAGACCAAACGACTGGAAAACATGGTTTTAAAATTTGAATATTTTAGATTTTCATTTCAAAAGTATAATTGAACAAGCCATGCTCAATATTTTGGATCTTTACGCGTATATTTTCCCTCCACGAAACATTTGATTCATATTCTTGTTTTCATTCTGCGTAACTCCCATAAATACCAGTCAGTAAACCGATTATCTTTCTCTGGGCAATCAGCCTATTATTTGAAAGATCATTATACTGTTTGACATTTTTCCAAATTCGTTTTAATAATTAGTGTGCTATACCAATGAAGATGGCGAGAATCTCTGTTTGTAAAGTCTCAAACAAAATGAATGGGATGAGATTTTTTAATTTCACAGACGTTTCTAGAACTGCAGTATTTTCCACTTAAAATGTTATTGTGAAAAGAATTTTCCGATTAGCCTAACGTGATCTTTCTTTCAACTTTACTCTTTCTGAACAGCAAATTGTTTTCACTAGAAATGATTTAATTTGAAATGTAAACATACTCAGGAAGTCTACGATCTTCTTTTAATCAAACAATAAATAATAAATTTCGCTGTTACTGTTACGAAAAATAAACTAGAGGGATTTGTAAAAGCCAATGATATTTTCCAAAGTTATATTGCATAACTGCATTTAAAATAACAATATTTTGGATATTTAGATATTCAGAATATTCCCATTGTTTAGCTGAGAAATTATGGCTTCAGGTTTTTCATATATTCAATAATAACGTAAGTTTGTCACCTATTCAACGTCTGAAAATTAACTTTAGTTTTTCAGCTGTTCAACAATGAAGTTTTTCAGCTGTTCAACAATGGTTGCAGTTTCTTACCTTTTCAACAATGGCTTCAATTTATCAGCGCTTTTCATCGTCTGCATTTTTCAGCTGACAAAAGATGTAGATTTCAGTTTAGCTGCTCAACAATGCGTTTTTTGTTCATTACTATGTTCTTCTGCTGCAAAAAAAGTGATTTTAATTTTTGTATTTTTCAGCTGTTCAACAATGTCTTCATATTTCGACTAATCAACGATGTAGTTTTGTTAGTCTACACAATAATCTGTTTTTTCTTGCTGTAAACAATAACTATGTTGTTCAGCTCTGTAAAAACTATTTAGGTTTGATTCATGAGTTAGCAGAGGTGTTTTATGTACTATGTACTCTACATTAGAGACTTCGAATCTCTTAAAAAATAGCGGTCAAGAATCGGGAACACTTTCTTCTCACCGATCATCACTAGATCCTTAGAAAATTGATGTCTGTATACAGTGTGATCGCCGTCGGGATTTTAACAATCTCGAGCTCCGGTTTACTGCTCACGTCAACATCCAGATGGCGTTTTCTCATCTCGATGCCTACTCGAATAAGGCCGCAATAACGTGGGAGATTGTTGACGGCACGTGATTAAAACGTAAAACAGCCCCTTAAAGCTTGAGGCTGCTTTGGAGTTATTTTAGAGGAAAGCGGTTCAATTGATTTTTATTATATCGCTTTCACACTCTTTATTTTCTTATTTTCGATGGAATTTTTATGGTGAAGCAAAGGAGAAGAAATAACAGGAGACATTCGATCGCAGCCAAGAATTTAATCAAATTTTATTGTTGTTAAGGACTGTCACTTCCCCCAGACCGCTTTCTCTTACACTTCTAGGTAGTAGTATGTAAAATCTTAAGGATACGCGGTTTTCAAATAATCAAAAGAAAACTATAAAGTGTCAAGGAGAAAGAGTTCTGGAATCTCAGCATTTTAAACTATCCAATGAGATTGGAGTGTTTGTGAATGAGATGTCAACGCATTTTTATATTAAACAAAGTCAATTTTTTTTTATCCCAAAATGAATAAACCTACTCTAAAAACACAAGATTTAATGAATTATGGACATATGTTTTGTGGGTGCGGGTCCGTTTATTTTCTAATGATGAAAAATAGACAAACAAAAAATATTCCTATTCAAAAAATTGGAATAGGAAAATCAACCAGAAAAAACACGCCCCTAACAGGTGTAATATAATAGACACATACACTCCAGTTCCTTCCATTGAAAATTCAAAACAACAACCAGGTCTGGTAACCTGTGGTTCTATAGTATTATTGTTATTATTTGTTTGTTACGTGATGTAGTTCATTTGATTTCGTATGCAATTTCCATTTTGTAAATGTATTGTTAGCTGTAATGCCAACAATAAATTAAGTGTCTTCTGATAAGCGAATGTCTTTTTCTGCATACAACTTTGTTTATTTTGTGAAATATTTCTTTGAATGTTTTAAAATGAAGGCTTATTTTCAACATATATTGCATCAATAAAATATACATTTTTATACTTTCATCTGGATTGCTTAAAAATAAAGATTCTCTACAATTTATTATTCATCACAAATATACGTTTTGATAATAAACAGAGAATTTTCCAGTAGTTCCATAAGAATACGTATACATATGCAGGCAATCATATTTTTTTTCCTGCATTCTCATATGTGGAAATCAAAACTTCCATTAAAATGATCAACTGCTGATACCAATAATACATTTCATAAATTATGTCATCACCAAATCGCAGTTATACGAACTATTTGAATTATAAATCGTCTATAAAGAAATTTTATGTGAGGAAAAATATTTTATAAAAACATAATGTTTTGAAGGCTGGCTGAAAGCAATTTCGTTTGCGACTTTATAACAAGTTAATGCAGACTCAAACAGCTTCGGGAGAATATAATTAATCATTTAGAGTTTTGTTTATTTGACTAATATAAATGCGATATTCTATCCATCCAATTCTCGTCCATCTTCAGATGGGTCCTCTAATATAGGAGTTTTAACAACTTAATGTTGCTGGCTTGCCATTCCTCTACTGCATCCCTTCAGGGATAAGTATTTCACGTCTGTAGATATGTGCGAGCGCGCTGGATCGGTTTGTCAGTTTTAAGGAATAAAATACCCTCCACCTCCGTATGAGACCACTTAACTCACCTTTAATTACTAAGCGCTAATTAAAATTTCTCTCTTCGTATAGATTTCGAACCTAGGTTTTTCTAGGTTCGAATCCGATGAGCTACGGAGGTTTCAAGCAACATTAGGCTGTGTTTCATTGTCATCAGTAAGTTCGCCACTGTTTGCACTACACGCGCCGAAATTCTCTTTTCTATAAAATATGATAGCTTGTTTGACGGATATGACGTCACTCCTATGAATGCAAATTTTGTCAAGAGCGAAATTTGCATTCATTCAAAGAACGCAGTCATCATTCTTTGCACTCATTTTGTATACTGTAAACAACTATGTCTATGGTCTCTTAGGGACCATGTCTGGGGTCAATAGTGATATTTACTCTCTCTTTAAAGCAATCATATATCTCGACTTTATGTTAGACGTAACGCGTGTGTTCAACGTGCATTTACTATCCCCCTATTCTGCGTATCTTGTTTTTTTTCTATCGGATCTGTGACCATTGTCGCACTTTATAGCCTTGCTTGCATTTCCATCTAAAGCTATTTTAGTGGCGGGGGTGTCTTCTTGAGCTTACCGTTTCGCGTGTATCAAAGTACCGGCGCGTGCCTTTAGACATACTTATCAGTGTATCGAGATATGGTTTCACAAGATAAAACCTCCGGGCACAAAATGCGCAGATAAATGGAACAAACGTGCGATAGCGTACCCAAAGTACACCTTTACATGTACTCGTAAAACTGTTACGACGGTTCCTGTAATTTAGAGATAAAACCCCAGTTGCTCCAATAAATCAAAAGCTTCGATACGATACACTGAGGTTGGGAAAAAAAAAGTCTTAAAATTTTTCGTTCTCTTTCTTTTTTTAACTTTTGGTAACAAAAGAAGAAAAGAAATTCCCGGTAGAGAAAATACAGAGCGATAAAACTATTTATGATTTTTGTTCCAAAGGAGACGGCGATATTCTCAGGTATGGCCTTTGTTCCGCTATATTTGAAATCCCATCAGAAAGGTGAGACTGGGAATAAACAAGATTTGTTACACTAAGAATTTTGAAGGTAATCGGTGTATAGAAGGTAGCTATTCTTGCAAAACCATGCTTTCTTAGCTACAGAAGACAACCTACGATAAGCGACTTAGATTTTCTTTTTTTTGGAACTCTCTCTCTCTGTTCCCAGTTCGTTTTCTTTCGTCATATTCTTCTTACTTTCATTTTATTTCTTCTTTTTCTTTATCTAAGCGAGACTACGTATCAAGGAGAACGTTCATAAGCAGACCGTAAATAACCAATCGTTTTCTCAGGATGAACAAATGAAAAGAGTAAAACTAAATGAATAATAGAAAATAAGAACTGTAATTTATTGACTGCTCGCAGCTGTGATAAAATAATCATATTCTGTGACATTCTAAAAGACACCAGACACAATTAGTACCTCAATTTACTTCTTTATTCCTTTCGCTTCTATATATGTGGTCACCAGAAATGTATACACATTCTAATTCCGTTTAAACAATTCTTTTACCATCTATTGCTGTTTGATTGGCTAACCCTATGGGTTTACATTTCTTATCCCCATTCAATCACATTAGACATTGAATAAATACTTCTGATTGGCTACGATAGTGACTATTGATAACAGTGTTGTATTTACCACGTAAGAACCATTGTTAAAACAGTTAAACGGTTTTTGCAACAATCAAAAAATCTTCCTAATTAACGTTAGGGCACCGTGCACCGTAAAATAAAATAAAAAACTCTTAAATACTTAATTATTATTATAAGTAGTATTCGCTACATCAGGTATTTAATTCATCCATTATTCTCATTTTGATATAAGAGAACAAAATAGCATCCCGGTAGTTAAAAAAGGAAATATAATTGAAACTAATTTCGAAAGTTGACATAAAATACACAAACAAGACTTGTTATGCGTAAAGTTATCGTTTGAATTAAAAAACGCACTTAATAAAGTTGATATAAGACGTGAAATTGCTAATCTGTTCATTAAAAGGATTAGCAAAGTAGAAACAGGAATTCGTCACACAACGTCTATTATGTAGGCTGTATGAAAAATTAAGCAACAAATATTGCGCCCCCCCCCTCCCAAGGAGATGGGATATTATTTCTTTGTTATTGTTAACTAAAATGTTGGAACACAATTAAGGCACATATTCACTATAATCTTTTATAATTTCTTACATATCTTCGCTACACTGGATATTATTAACAGAGGTGCAAAAGGGGTAGGGTAGTCTTTATAAAACATTAAGGGTAGTCTTTATAAAACATATATATATATATATATATATATATATATATATATCACATCATGGTTTGCAGTTTCCTTTATACGCGTTCTCAATTTCAATTGAAATACAGCAATTTTATGGTTTCTTGATTTGTAAACTGTGAAATATTAAAAGACGGAACTCTCCATCTCCATATGAGACTGGTTAATGCATCTTTTGATTGAAAAGGTCCTGATAAATGTTCTTGGCGTCATAGACGGATTTGAATCAAGGTTTTTCTAGACAAAGGACGTTGTTGAAATCACCTGAGATGCGGGTATCTAAATTCTTATTTTGTCTTAATGTTCTTGGTGTTATATTAGTCACAGAACCGACTACCCGCTTTACGTTTTGTCTCTGTACCAGGGAATGACTGAATGTATTTTTCAGTCATGCGTGTAAGATCTTTTCGGGAGTCCAACTACTTTATTCTTTTCCCTATTATTAATCAGTTTTAACCATGACTTAAAAAGGTCATAGAAGGACACCCACCCAAGCCCCTACTAATTCACTTCAATTTTTTGAACGAAAACTGTTCAGAATGTTCTAACAAAATTCATAAAGTAGGAAACCACGATTTTTTGTATGCGATTTTCTCTTAGCTTATGTGACACGCTGGTGAATTATGTGCAACGAGTTAAAAAAAAAAAAAAAACGGAATATCCCTTGAAAAAAACATTCATAATACGAAAATCTTGCCGAGGTTATAAAGTTTTGACTTTTTTTTTATTACTGAAAACCAAAAGAAACAAACAAACCAAAAAAAAAACACCGCTTTAAAATAGGAACTTGGCTCGAAGCACGCAAAAATGGAATACCGACCTTTGTCGTAGGTTAGATCGAGAAGAAACAAATCTCAGGGTGTAGCTGCAAAGCATCGGAGTAGAAAAATGCGGATTAAAGTGTGAATTTCTCTTCTCGCCGAGAACGATACTAAGCCAAGGATGCTTGAACCGCACTCTGGAAATTTTATTTTTATT
This sequence comes from Typopeltis vanoorti, assembly GCF_054136105.1. Taxonomy (NCBI): domain Eukaryota; kingdom Metazoa; phylum Arthropoda; class Arachnida; order Uropygi; family Thelyphonidae; genus Typopeltis; species Typopeltis vanoorti. The sequence goes on along the minus strand of NC_143550.1, from coordinate 34,675,946 downwards.
TTTAAGAGAGAGAGAGAGGGGGGGATTAGAATAGAAGCAGCATACTTTTAATCGGCAAGGATTAGCGATGCCTAAAAAAATAAATTAGGCCACGTATAATATCAATTCCTGTTATCATCGCAGTTGAAAACGACGCCTTAATAATAGTAAATATAACTGCTTTGAAGTTTTTTATTTAAAGTAAGTATAAACACCAAAGGTCATTATATTAGTATTTTGGAAAGGAAGATAAGGAACGAAAAAAAAATAGGAAACATTGCTTTACAACATTTCATGAGTGGAATTGATATAAAAATGTTGGATTTATTTGAATTCATACAGCTTCGGACTACCAAATGATAATTAGAGACGATACCTTTCATTATTAAACCTTCATGCTTTTAGAGATGGTTAAAAACGTGCTTCGTTCTAACAATTCATAAAGCTTTTTATTCTTCCGTGTTCATTGTAAATTTCTGAGCATTGAAAGTTTAGGAAGCAGAAAAAGAAAATGCTTTAAGCAAACTTGTATACATTTCTGTTATCAAAAGACAACTCTACTGATTTAGTCTAAAATAATTGTAGTTTTCTATGTGTCTATTTTCCGTTCGCACAGATTTTTATCCATAATCTATCTGCGTGCACTCAAAGATTTTACAACGAATCAGTGCTTGTCACGTGTTGGCAATAAGCCAAAAACGTGGAAAACATTCTTGAAAGTGTTGGCCTCATGCCAGAACTGAAATATGACGAATTTTTTTTCGCCTATTAAATGAAGTTAATTTATATAGAAAAAGTTATTATTATTTTTCATATAATGAGTTATTTCTATTAAATTCGGAATTCCTTTTTTCTTCACTTACTTAAAGAACACAACAAAGGATTTCTATTCAGTCTACTTTCATCAAGTTTGCTATAGTCAGTGAAGATTATTTACATTATTAAATCCAAGCTGAGAATATTTTTAAGCGACGGAAAAGAATATTAAGTTTTTTTTTGTAATTTAGAAAATCCGATTATTAATAACTTAATTCATAATTCAAAAATCTGTTCCGTTTTAAATTAAAAAATAATATACTTGCCATAAGTTTCCTTCTTTCCCAGACAATTTAGGCAGTGAATAACAGACAGTGGAAAAAGAAAGATTATATTTTCAAAAATCATGAGCTGTGCGAATCCCGAGTACTTTAGGAAGAAATGGATGAGAACTCTACGAAAGTCATGCATAATCAGAAAACATAACGTCTGGGAATAGTAAGAAACTGGAAGTCAAAGTGCGGTGTCTTGATTTATTGAGCTAAGTAAATAAAATCACGTCTAGTCTTCAATGATCAATAATGCATGACGAAATATTGCGGTCTATTTCAAGATAAGTTATACAGCACTTGGGAACAGAACTCTTTCTGCTGGAAATAACAAGGAATAGCATGAAAAATTGGTTTGTATACTGTTAGACATGATCGAAGTTGTCTAAGAACAAGATGTCTTTTACGTCAGGGTGATTCAATGAATTTAGCACACTGTGGATTAGAGTCTAGCTGTGGAAACAATATTCAGAGATTTTTGTAATAATTATGTTTATTCAGAAGCGGTTAGTGATGCGTAATGATTAAGTAAGATATGTTATAGGATGTTATCGTCAATTGGTTATATAAACTAATGAAATAAGGCTGGAAACACAATTAGAAGAAATGGTCACTAGGTGGCACCACTACTGTCGATATTAAATATACACCCAACAATATGCTGTTGGGTGTATCTTTAATATAAAACGCTACATAATATGCTATTTCCATCATCATTACAATTTGCATGAGGCATCCAGTAGAAACAATTGTTATAGATATCGGTGATAATTACAATAAAATAGCTCAACCTGAAGATTTCTGCAGACATGTTATCTTGTTTCTTAGAGGCTGTTCTGTCTTCTAAATCTGATTTCATCCATCAACCTTTCACCTCGGATTAGACATGATTGATACCACAAATGCCGGTGATCATCCTGCCTCAACTAAAAGGTTGTTTCCTGCAAGACCAGACTAAAAGTTAGGGAAAAAACTAAATATTCTACATAATTTCATAATCAAATACTGTATTTAGTGAAAACTAAAACGTAATTCCAGTATCCACACGAAATAGTTATTTTTGTTCTACAAATTTACTTCAGATAACTGCTGTTTAAACTTAAGACAACCAGACTCATTATTATATATACGTATAATACGTTATCTACCAATAATTGTCAGGACACATTTTTAATTTACAATTGATACTCACAGACGAATCCTAATAACGGTTATTCCATCATCAGCTGGAAGTTTTCTCCATACCTCCATCAAAGTAGCACTGAGTTCAGCGACAGATCGAGGACATGCTTTTCTGCACTTCAATAGCCGCTGAACTGAACTCAGTGCTACGTTGATGGAGGTATGGAGAAAAATTCCACCTGATGATGGAATACCCGTTATTAGGATTCGTCTGTTAGTATCAATTGTAAATTAAAAATGTGTCCGGACAATTATTGGTAGATAGTGTATTATACGTATATATAATAATGAGTCCATTCCCTAAAATTTCCACGCTGTAGACAGCACCTCGTTATCCAGAATATCAAGGTACTGAGCTGCCTTCATGGAACCAGACAACGACCACTGGTCCCACTCCAAACGAGCTGAATGCACCCCAAACCATTACTCCTCCACCCCCAAACTTTACTGTGGGTACAACACGCTATGATGACAAGCGTGTTGTACCCATGCTGCCTCCACACCCACACCATACGATCAGACCGGCAAGACTTTTCTGCACTAGTGATGAACGAATGTCTCCATTTGTTGATCACATCGCCAACCGTTGATTTTTGATACTCCAGTTGAGCGGCAATCGCACGTACAGACATGCCACCAATGTGACAACTCACGATGACACCTCTCTCGAAGTCACTGAGTTCACATGGTGTTGCCATACCGCTTGTATTCAACTACTACGATGAAATGCTGCTTCCTACTAGCCGTACACCGAATTTTATGTTATTAACAAACCTGGAATGTTCCATAACTTCAAATAAAAGGGGTGTCCGGACAATTATTAGTAGATAGTGTATATTAAAACGCAATTTCTTTATCAGTTACAGAAAATACTCTAAGTCTTAAACAAAAGCAAATTTTTGCATCTGAGTTGTTACCAGTAGCTTGGGTCTAGTATGTATATAAACCCAATTACGTCATTTTAGGAGTTATGATGTTATTAAAGTTTCAAATGAACTTTTTTTGCATGTTATATATAGGTATTGGTCTATGTATAATGCTAATCGCACAAAAAGCATCCGTTATTTTTTTTATCTGAGATGAATTGGCTTCCTGCCAAGAAGATGATTGTTTTTGTCATCTAATAAGAACTTTAAAAGAGGTTCCTGATTGTTTAGCTACCAAACTTGGCTTCACGGATACTGCAAGTTGATCTTTAGCGTTAATCAATTGAGTATAACGGATGGTAACATAAGAACAGGTAGTTAATTACATCATGGAAAAAAAGGCCTAGCAAAAAATAAAAAAAAATGATCTCGCATCAAGTGATCAGCAGGTTATTCGCTTAGTCTCTAAGAGCTCTCTCCGAAATGAAATCCTGATGGGCTTCTAACAGGTGAAATTGGATATGATGAATGCCAGCTTCGTACTAGTCTCGAATTGGCTAACAACGTTCTGAAATTATGTGAAGGAAGCAGTTTTTTCGCTGTACATTTATATAGATATAAAAAACAGTGACATTCTTTTAGTATGTTTGTACTACTGGTTTTTATTTTATTCTATATAACACTCATGTTATATAGCCATAATCCTGTGGCGTAGTTGGGGGGAGGGGCGGAGGGGGCGGTCCGCCCCCTCCACCCACTGCAAAAACTGCAAAAGTTTTCGAACTTTTGCAGTTAATTCTAAAATACAGTTTTGAGAACTCATTTCCAAATACTGTAATATTACTGCGAATTTTCCTCACAATTATTGCAAGTGTTGCTAGTTGTGAGAGGAGTTTTTCTAAATAAAATTTGATTAAGAATTACCTACATTACTATGAAATAGACTTCGCCAATGTCATCGACGATTTGATTTTGCTAACAGAAAATCAAGAAAAATAACATTTTAGAATGTTGAAATTAAAGTTTTACTTCAAAAATAAACATAGTGTTTTAATTTATTTCGCTATACGTCGTTTTGACTTCTTGTAGTATTTTTGGTGTGTATTGAGAGGGGCGGCAAACTTAGGGACCGTCCCGGCCGGCAATATCTCTAGCTACGCCACTGCCATAATCATAAAAAGAACAATAATTCCTCCAACTGTGTTTTTGACTTAGCCATTTCTGGAAAACTAGCTAAATAAAATAGATCACGATTAAAATTGTGTGTGTGTGTGTGTGTGTGTGAGTGTGTGTGTGTGTGTGTGTGTGTGTGTGTGTGTGTGTGTGTGTGTGTGTGTGTGTGTGTGAGTGAGTGAGTGAGTGAGTGAGTGAGTGAATAAAAACGAAAATTTCACCTTAATCTAGGCTAATGCTTTGCTTTGAGTGTGAGGCATGCTTTGAGGCGTGTCTATTCATCATGTTTTGGTTGATTCTGCTGGATAGCTAAGATTATGATTAAAATTCCGTATACAAATGTCCAAGAAGATGCTTATTGTTCATGCTTAGTCACGGATCAATCATTGATGGTTCAAAGGGGCTTCCCTGGCTGCCTGGTTCTCCTGACTTAACTTGAATCCCATCGAACAGTTGTGGGATCATGTGGAATGCAGCACGCATCGGTCGGCGCCAGTGTCTACTCAATCGCTGACCTCTGATATCTAGTTGGAACAGAATATCTCAGGAAACCTTCTGTGGTCCAGTAGAGTCAGTGCCAAAACGAGCTCTCGGCAAAAAGAGTCCAAGACGAGAGACTATTAGGTTGGCGATCAAAATGGTCTGGCTCACGAGTGTATAGCCTTACTTTAAAAAAGTGCAACAAATCCCCCCCCCCTTTTTTTTTTATTTGAAGCAACCTTTTGTGATGTTGATAGATTCAACAAAAATATTTGGTCATAAAAACCCACTGCGAAATTTCAGAATATTTACCCTGTTTGTGGAGGATTAAAATTCTGAATCACTTTAAAGATGCAGTTAGATGTTTCAGGATTTCTCCATTGGGAATGAAGGGTTGTTTTATTTACGCGATTGTGAATTGTGCATGAATACCATAAAGGTGATTTACTCTGGAGAAGTTTCTTGCCTTAGGACGTGATACTGCTGTACAAGTTTGCTTCCTTGTAACGGATTTGATAGTAAATCTAATTTAATACTTCAACAAGAACCTTAGAACGCATACAGTGACTATAATAGAGAGTGAGAGAGAGTATTGATGCGTTAAGTACATTTCTCTCTAAATAATGAATTACTTTTGTTTATCTGACTAAGGCAGGTGTTATGTTATTTATCCATGTATCCATAGCAACACTAGGTTCTATGTGCGCATACTAGACGGAGGAACCACAGGATGTTTTCGTCAAACAGTATCCATTACCACTAAAGTTGCTTACGCAGTCAATGACGAAATTGGCGATATCAGTTTTGTGCAAAATATCTTTTTTTTTCAACACATATAAATCATTACAACACTGGTTATAATTGTTCGTTGGTTTTTTAATTAATTTTTTTAAATTTTATATTTGAAATGATAACTCATATTTACCGTCAGCGTCAACTCCAAGAGATACAAAGGATAGGAATTGAAATATGGTGATGGAATAAACAGCAAACTATGTCCGCCATCTTGATGCAATATAATATTTAAATATATGACAACATATTGGGTTCTATTTTGAGATATCAATGAACTACCATACTAACTTTCTTCACATTAAGCTTGGGCATTACTTTGTGCTGTTTTTTACTACAGACCTGCTGCCTCTGTGTAAGCCTAAATCCATCAGAACAAAATACTAGTTTTTCTCACGAGTTTTTATAGTAAGGTTATACGCCTCATAGCAGTGAAATATGTGTTCATTTTGGGTCTGCATTTCACAATTAAATCACCGATTTGCTTTTCGAGAGGGGTTGTGGGCGATTTCACATCTGACGATTTTCCATCGTATTGAATTATCAAAATTTGATATTCCCTTGATTTTCATATATTTTTTTTCTACGATTATCTCTTGTTTATCGGACACAGTCCAAATAGGCTTTCTGGAAGTTGACTAATTATACAAATTCTTCCAAACTGAAGCGGAATGTGGACGAGATGCTACGTGAGATTTTGCCTATAAAAATATCACATAACCATCCATACTGAGCTTTTATTCTATTGATTTTGGTGAAAATAAGAGAATCTTTTTTTTTTGATTTTCTGATTTAGCAATGTATATGAAGGCTGTGTACCCAAGCGAGGTACTTTTTTTTTCACTTAAAATTAATGTGAGTTGAAGAAGATGCTTAGTTGTAACCTGAAACCGATTCAAAGATGGTATCAGTGAAGACACGCATCACACTTTTGTCTAAAATGTGGTGCAATGAACATAAACTGTGGACTCTAGAGGGATCGAAGAATGTGAAATGATTCAACCACTCATTATTTACAATGTGTTCCAAGAATAGTTTATTAAGCAGCGACAATCTTCAATTAAACTCTTCAATAAACTTGACTCTTTATATTTCAAAAATAAAAGAACTTGGAAATTGTTTAATGGTATGGGATGCATTTTCCGTAAGGTCTTATTGGGTCTCTGTACCAGAAAGAAAATAAAATATGGGGAATTGTCAGAGATATTTTGAATGAAGCAGCATTTTGTTTCAGAAAGAAACAAAATGTTGCTTCATTCAAAAAGTTCAATAATTGTATTATGAACGATGTATTAGATTCGAGCCATCATTGTTATTATATTATATGCTCGATCAACCGTTTTTTATATTTTATATTATATATTTATATTTATTCGATTAGATTCGAGCCATCATTGCTGTTGTATGCGCGATATCAGTGTTTGGGAATTTACATCTTGCACTATGGGAAGAATTCTACCCAAAGACACACCATCTATGTAGAAGTTATATTTTTATATACACATAATAAAATGGTGTATTACTATATTTTTAAAATAATTTAAAAAATTTAATTAAAGCAAGCATTTTTATCTAATTAGAAAATAAAATTATGGATAATAAGAAATTATATTATTAACTATGATATATTTGTAAAGTTTAATGTGAATTAAATAACTTTGTCGTGAAGTATGAAAGCAGGAATTTACTTTATTATTAAGTATACGCCCAAATAAAGCGAAAAGAACTTGCTAGAATAAATTTATTCATCGTACCTGTTTTCAACAATTATTTAATTGAATATTTCAGATCATAGTACCGAATATCACTGAAGTGTACAATAGACGGTGGTCAATTTGCTTCAAATGCAATTGCTTAAATACAACTTAAATATAAAGAAAATAACCCTTGTTAACTTAGCTGCTTGGCAGACATTCAGAAGATTCTTACACAGTAATGAATTAGCTCTTCAAAAAAAAAATAATAATAAAAAAAATAATAAAATAAAATAAATTGCTAATTAATAATAAACAGGTAATGAAATTTCTATTTATGTGAGTCACTAGCACAATTTTCTGCGCACTAGTGGATCTTCGGAGAGTGTTAAAATATATTTTTCAATTTATAAGAAAAAAAAAATCATTGGGCTCCTGCATGTGTTTCTGGTCGCTCCAGTCACTTTTATGAATGGAAACAAGAGAATGTATAGTAGAATCCTTAGATGGTTAGGGAAGTAGAGTGTCTTACCACAGGGATGCAAACTATTCGTCTATTTCGTTGTTGAAGAAGTAACATATACCTTGACAGCAAAAAAAATACCCTAACTACTAGTTAAAATGGAAGCACCATACATTACACAGTTTAAACAAGATAGGGTGGTTCCCATTGTTAGTTGACCTGTAAGAAAACTACCACGGCAGCCTTAGAGTTTACCCATCGCATTGAAGCATTATTTCTACTGTGATCTAATTGCTTTTTGATAGCAACTATGGAAATATTTAAATATTTCCATACATTAGTCTTTTGTGGAACATAAAAAAAAATTAAAAAAAAACATGAATATTTGACATATTCCTTATTTATTTGTTTTTATAATTTTACAGCAATCCTACTTTCTGTAATAAATCCGCTTAGAGATCATTCTGTCGCTTGCTGACTGAACAAAAACAACTTAACAGATACGAGTCACATCCATTAACTGAGAAATGAGATGACAACATAGCAGTTAATGGAACTTACATAAAAACTTAATTATATAATGGAATTCGAAAAGCATGCATTCTGACTGTTAAGATAATTCAGGCTGATGTGAACCATTTGTAATAGAATGCAGTTAATTTAGAAGAACTAAGAAGTACTAATGAAAATGTAAATTTTTTTTAAATAGGATTCTTCACCAGTTTCTGATTTTAAACGCTTAGAACAACTATGGTGTTACCGTATAATGTTCATAGAAAAAAAAACAACTAATGATTCATTATATATATATATATATATATATATATATATATATATATATATATATAATTCGATCAGAACATTTGAAATCATTGCATGCATCTCACCACTTTGCTATATACTTGTTGACGACGATAGCCATAGTGGCCACTTGACCATGTAAACAGAACTGGTTGTCATGGAGACAAGGAAACATTACGTCACACCTGTCTTTTCTTATATACAAGGTTCAAGTTCTATCCACTTTGCTTTTGTTTTTAAACCAAACATTTATTTAACAAAATGCATTTATAGTTGTTGAATAAAATTTCCTTCTGCCTTATAACTATTGGTTCTAAGTCAAACAGGTTTCATTATGCAAATTTTGACAATTTTGTCTTAATTAAATTTTTGGAAAAACACCAAATGAGATTATCTGGTGTTTTTCCCCACTAAAATCCTTAATGAAAACCTTATAGTCCTTATAAGGACTGGCTTAAAGGGGCGAAGCAAGAATGCTTTTCATCTTCCCCGTTATTATCTGTAGAGGACAGTGTAGGGATAAGGTGTTATTGAGCTATTAAAGCTCTGATCATGGCAGGAGGGTAACAGCAATAGCCGAGTCTCAGTTAAAACTTCATTGGCTACAGCATTGCCATCCATTACCCTCCAAGGGTATTAATCACCGACTATTTAAGTATAAGTAAAGGTGAAATCTCAAAAAATCGGACGATCTCTAGGCCACTCCATAGTGGGCGAAAGACCGTCCATATCTCATCTCAGCGTTGGTTCCACTCAGTGACGGGCTCCCCAACCACCGAGCAGAACCGCTCAAATTCCGAAGAAAATGATTCACCGACAAAGCCCTTCAGCGGGCCGTGCCGGAGAACATCCTCCCCGGAGACTCAAATTGCTCCCTTAAGGCAAAAACCTTAAGAGAGCGAACTCAAAAACTCTCGAATCTCATCGCCCAAGGGGGTAACAGCAACAGCCGAACCTCTGTTAAACCTCATTGGTAGAGCATTGCCATCCATTACCCTCCAAGGGTATTAATCAATCACCGCATCTCACGGTCGATTTTAATTTCCCATCCTTAATGAAAAACAGTATAGTTCATTCTTACTTATATATTAATCATTTTAGTTACGAAATACTGTGTAGTATTTTGTGTAAATAATTGCATGTATAATGAACAATTTATTGTAAATTATATGAATTTTTATTAAAGAATAAAATATATTTGATAAAATATAAATAGAAATAAATTCGCTTTTGACAATATAAGCTTTTTCATATAAAATATGTAAGCAAATTTCATATTCTGTCCAACTAATTTCAAATATACCTTGAACCATCGTATATTATCATTTACTTGCATATTTCATAGAAAAATGCTTTTATAGTAAATTTCTCCATATGGTAGATCTATGTAAACAAAATAGTAAAACGAGTTTCAGATCTAAAATATTTATCTATAAATATGTGATTTATTCTGATTTTAAATAAATGTATTTTGCTTAATGTTTGCTGAATATATGTAAAATATTATTGTAATATATATTTTGTATTATAATAATATTTGGCTATCGATTTCACTGATTTGATTGAATTCAGAGAGTGATCAGAAAGGTTGAGAAACCTTTTGCTAGAACATTTATTTAGATAATGCTCACAGACTCGGTAGTCGATTTTAGCAGTAACTTCTGATTAATGTAGTTAAATACCTTGGCTGGAATTCTTTTAGCTGTACTGCTTGGTCCCAAACGGAACATTAGCAATTTCCAATAAGTAATTGTCTTTGCTATAGAAGCGAGAGGGCAGTATATCAATCCTCCAGACTGTTGTATCGTCTTATCACCAATGCGAGTGATATAAATACTTTAGTTATCCAGCTCTTAAATTTAGATTCAACACGTTGAGACAAATAAAAGCTAACACATCGGAGAGCATCAAATTTGCAACGTATGATTACCTACCGTCGATCTTTTATTGGACCTCTAATTTTTTGTAAGTTTAATTGGTGCATCCAGAAGCATCTACCATCAATCTAAAGCAGGGGCGGCTCGTGCATAGGCGCTACGGAACTGCAGCACCCCTAATTTTTCTCGATATATAAATATTTATTAATTTGCTTGTAATATTTAATTTTATCATCAACAATCCTATACAATTCTCTAATTTTGTATAAAAAATAATAAAAATCCATCTTGTAGCACTTAGGAGGGCGCTAGCAGCACTGTGTTTAACATAGTGCCATATTGCTACGCGCGCAAGCATATGCACGTCATAGTGAGATGCGAGCTATTAGCGTAATGTGGCACTGTTCGTCGCGCAGTTCCACTGTTGTTTATATGCAGTTTGCGCCAATAGTAGTGTTCGAAGTGCTTTTCGTGTTTACTCCGTCTCTCTAAATATTTGGACTTTACAATTAAAGTCATCACATTTGTTATACTTTTTATTTCAGAACATTATTGGGGTTATGATAATAGATTTTATTTTTAAGTAATTTTGAATTATGTCAAACTGTATAATTTTATCGATAATAAAATATTTTTTCATTTTAATTTTTACCATAATTTTGATATTTTATCCAAACATGTATACATTGTACTTACAGTGTGTATGTATATTTCGAAAGTTGCAGCACCCCCACGATTTCAAGCCACGAGCCACCACTGGTCGAGAGTGCACTGAAATTTGTAAATGTATGAGAAATAAATACGAACAAACAAAGCCATACTTTTTCAGAGAACGAATGGTCTTACACTTAATTACGAGATGATTGGTCGGATTACCTAAACACGCGTGGATGCATATATCGCTGGTTTTGGAATTCATAACTTAGTTTTATATAACAAAGAATAATATTGTGTGCTTCGATCTACTTGCAATGGACATACAGTATACAAAGAAAACTCATAACGAATACTACATATTTAAACTCATTGAAAAAATGTGTGTTATACATTCACATAACTCATAACTATTAGATGTGTATTTTTATAAATCATAATCGCTGTAATCCAAGTACATCAGAGTTATAATTTACAAGGACAGCAATCCCATCATGAATTTTCAAGACAACTTCGCAGATCTTTTTATCTGCATCCTATGCGAAGGATCTAGGGAAAAAATAAGTAAAGAAATCATCTCATTACCAGCTAGTACTGCAAAACCCAGGTGTTTTCTCAGCGGCTCTTTTTTCTATAACGATTTCAAAGGTCGTTGGTAGGGTTTTATTTTTTTTTGCCATTATATATTTTATTTTTGTTGATTTTTAAGGCATCTCTGCCAGCTTACGATATCTACGAGAAAAATAAAAACAGAGATGCTGGACACGTGCCAAAATGAACCTAATTCTATAGATTTCCTCTTTTGGATCCCACTGCTACTTCATTAGGAGAGAAACTCCGTCTCTAATAGGTTGAGGCCCTTTCCATTTCCGCACTGCTGATATTTTGCCAACACCATTAAATAGACTTCATCTATGGTACACATACACACCGGTGAATATATATCAAATTAAAATAGTAAAGGAAAAAAAAGCTTAAATATCTAGTAATAAATTCTCTTTGCAATAAATCTAAATGTATATTCATATATAGTGTGCTATATAATGTGCGTAGTTATAAAAAACGAAAAAAAAAACACAACACATATTTTTTAGAAGATAGCAAGTTATTATAACGAGAATGATGCTGAGTTGTCGAAAGAATAAAATGTAATTCATTTATTGATAAAGTTTGCAATTATTATTATTAATACACGACACCTCCTGGTAGTCTCAACGAGGGAGGGCACCTACTCTACATCTGTCCGTCATCATCTACACCAGCGCCATCTACTGTCTACCACCACTAGAATTTTCACAGAAAATCACAAACATCCATGCCCACAGTGGGATTTGAACCTGAAGCCTTTTGGCTGGAGAGCGGCAATTTGAGTTTAAATTGCCAGGCTGGCAATTTAAACTCAAAATATATTTATTAGATTATAGGAAACCTAATATAAACCTTAAGCTGCATATGTGCGCCCATAATTGTATTCTTCGCTATTCACATTATTTAAAACATAGATTTAGTAAGTCGAACTTGGCATTGGATACCTGCGTTAATCATTTGGGAAAAACATGCCCTCTGAAAACCCCTAGATCTGAATCACTTCCTTCTTCGTTTTTGAGTTATTACTGTTTCACATGCGAGGGTAACAGTCTTCTCCAATAAAACATACAAGGAGACCGAAAACTGTTTGCTGTTTTTAGTGGTAAATGATTTTCATCGCCTGATGTGAAACCATCATCTTACTTATTGCACACATAAAGTGGCTCGGAGAAATATCCTATTCATTTCTCCAGGAGAACTTAGTGTTATTTAACCTCCTGTCTGAGCGAGATGTTAGTGGGATAACTTTCCAACCTTTTTGTGAATGGATTGTTTTTATCATATAAATGAACATAAAATCATAAACGTGGTATTTCGTCCTATGTAAATAGGATGAAGCACTTTCATCCTAATAAGGATATGGATTGAAAATTCAAGCTACTTGGACTTGAGAACTCATTAGCCTAAGTAGTCCAAGGATTATTTATTAGGCCTAATGATTACTCTTCCTTCTGATATAAGACAAAGAGCTTTAGCACCTCTACAAAACATTTTCAATACTATATCAGTAAAATGTATTTAGTTGAACAAAACATTTTAATATTATTACTGATATTACGTATAAGAAATTAAGACTGTCGCCTCCATATCTACAACATAATACACTGTGAAAGAATTTCGCGAACATTTATTTGATGCAGTTCAGACGCATGTGCTCTCCAAATCTTCAACATGTGATGATGTGATAAGCCATGAATTTTTAATTTCTCTAGATGTGTTAAGGTATCCAGTACATAATTAAGTACTGTGGCTTATTAGTATTTCTGCCTGCCTGCAACTTTGCTGATATCTGTTTCCAGTATTGTACATAGCAATCCAACAACAATGAAAATTTGAAAAGTTAATATTTCCAGTGAATAATACGGTTTCACGCGTTGCCTTATTTTTTTTAAACACGTCTCTTATTGCAGCATATTTTAAATCCAAACAATCGCTTGTAACATATTCTAAAAGCAGGTATTTCATCTGCTAAAACTTTTATTTCAACATGTAAAAACTTTATTGCGTTAATGTTATGATAAATATATTATGATCATTCGGTGAATTTTGGATGACATTGAGAGAGATAACAATCAGACTCAAACTGTATAGAATGATGGCAACCAATCCTCATTTCAGTGTCAAATGAAGCAATTCTTACCACTATACAAAAAAGGCCAACTAGTCAGTGGTCCAGTCACGTCTTATGTAGAGGCAGGATGAAGATCGCTCTGCTTCTGATGGGCTTGCACTTTCCAGCTCGTGTTGTTTTAAGACATTTCGAGTAACAGTCGTTGAACTGAATTGAAGAGGGTTAAGATCTGGCAAGTGACTTACAAACCTTAGCAACTGTTCACTGTTGATTTTTTTAATAATTCTTTATCCTTCAAATGTCATCAGAACAGAATTACCGTTTGGTATTTTATGTATCACAGAGTGGTAGATAGATTTATTTTGTTGAATAATAGTTGAGCAACTGAAAAATCAGTTGCTGTAAATGAACTATTATTATAAATTAAAATTGTAGTCATATTCTGAAGATCGTTCAGTCTTTGAGTTTCCTAAATTTTAAAGATATAGACATGATTTTTATTCAAGTAGGCTCTTGTCATATCAATGTATAATAAACGTTTGGTGGTCAAATCATCCATCTTGGTATTGACATCCAAACTTTCTTGTGACCCACGCACACACTTTAGTTGTATGCTTACACTCATATAGTAGTAGTATTCGCGCGAGACAAGAGTGATGAATATTTATTTGAATTTCAACCATGAAGGTTTTAAAGTATAATACATTAGTACCCTGTGTAAGTTCAGGGTTAAGTTATCCAAGAACCTTGATCTGGGAACCAAACACGGAACTTATTCACGCAGTCTCAGTTCTCTAATAAGCCATGGGGATGGTTTCACATTTAGAGACAAAAACTGTCTTCTACGTAAGGATATTCATGCATATTCATACTACGTTTAGCAAATATGGTTGGTAGAGACTATTTTCTTAAGGCTTAAAGATCATTGAAACACGAATTAAGATATAATTTCTTATATTAAAACAAAGAAATAAAAAAAAAATACTCTCCTACCAAGAAAAACACAATCCGTCTGGATCTCTTCTGTTATTCTTAATTTAATCAATGTAATCTTCATTGAAAGCAATAATTAATAAAATTTATATTCGTCATAAATTAATATTTTGCTTGCAGTGTCTAAACACTAATTTGGACTTTGGCAGTAAAGATAATATTTCTTTAGTATCTTCCGATCGGAAGATCAACCACTCTCTCTTGTTCGTGTGCATCGTAGTTTTCCGAAGCTCAACTGCTCCTCTGGTTTAAATTAAACCACGGTAACTTTGTCCAATACTTTTGATCTTAACATTTACTTAAGATTTATCCAAAAAAATAGAATACTATAAATTAATTTTGGACAGAAATATGAAACATATTAGTTTTAGTAATACTGTTTGAGTAAACAATAAATCAGAGATAATTAAAAACAGAAATTTGTTGAACCAATGCATATTGTAGAAACAAGAAAGAGAAATTTTGTATCTCAATAGCTCCATATCGATGATGTTCTTTGACTAGAAAGACATAGGGTTCGAATACTGTCTTGTACGCAAAGAACTTTTACCGAGGGCTACACATTTGAAGATAGTAAACCAGTCTCACAGGGGTGGCTCGTGCATAGGCACTGTGGAACTGCAGCACCCCTAATTTTTCCCGATATATAAATATATTTATTAATTTATTTATATTTGATTGTAATATTTAATTTTATCATCAACAATCCTATACAATTCTCTTATTTTGCATAAAAATTAATAAAAATCTATCTAGTAGCACTTAAAAGGCCGAAAGACGCTAGCGGCACTGTGTTTATCACAGTGCCATATTGCTACACGCGCAAGCATATGCACGTCATAGTGAGATGCGAGCTATTAGCGTAATGGGCACTGTCCGTCGCGCAGTTTCACTGTTGTTTATATGCAGTTTGCGCCAGTAGTAGAGTGTTCGTAGTTCTTATCGTGTTTACTCCGTCTCTTTAAATATTTGGACATTACAATTAAAGGATTTAATTGGAATGTCTAAAAATTGTAAATCCATTCCTTTAATTACAATTAAAGGAATGGATTTTATTTTTTAAGTAATTTTGAATTATACCAAACTGTATAATTTTATCGATAATAAACAATATTTTTTCATATTTAATTTTTTTTTTAAATTTTACCATAATTCTGATATTTTATCCAAACACGTATATACTGTACTTACAGTGTGTATGTAAATTTCGAAAGTTGCAGCACGCCCACGATTTCAAGCCACGAGCAGCCACTGCAGTCTCATATAGTAGAAGCACAGATACTTGACCCCCCCCCCCCCACCTGTCTGAAAATAGGATACTGGTCAGAAGAACTCAATCAAAACGCGCAGTACATTAGCCCCCATTTCCTTACTTGTTTTAGCTGTTAATTCAGCACATCATAATCTATGAAAATTTATTCGATAATGTGAATTTTTGGATTTTTTAAACTTTCTGCAGTTCTAATAACAACTTAGGTGTCGTACTTAATAAAGGATAAAACTAAATTCGCAACATGTGAGGTATACGAAGTAATTAAAATAATCTTTGGATTGGTTGGAATCTGCATGAAATATTACCACAAATTTCCTGTCTAATCACCATAATGACCCGTTCTATCGGATCGCATTGAGGGAGACACCAACTTCGTTTAACCATTTGTTAAAATCCGTGACATACTCCTACGTAAGTGGAGTTCAGATGGCGGGAACAGTTTCCTGTGTTGTCTCCGTATCTGCTCGCGATAACCGATAGACACACAGAGAGAGAGAGAGAGAGTGTGTACGTGACGGTCGGCAATTCGTGCATGCTGCCGAAAGACGTTAGTTAACCATTTAACCCTCTAAGATGAGGAAGCGTTTCTGCAACCATTAGCAATAGGGCATTGAACCCGTGCAGAATGTGAATTTTTAAAGAAGTTGTCCATTAAGGAATAAGTATCCTTACTCCAATAAACGAAGTTGTAATTTGGTAGAGGAGAACAAAAAAAATACTTTATCTAGTTGTGATGACTTTTCTGGCGTTGAGCGAGAGATTTATTTATTTTTTACTTTACTTTTTTTTATTGTTTGTTTTGGACACCGTTTCGTATTTTGCTTCCATGAAGAGAAAAACTTGTGTTACTTAAGGTGGTGATCAGTGAAAATGTACTGCGAAAAAATCTCATCTGTTAGGTGGAAGCGAATACCATTAGTCGGATTTGTATATGACTCACTTGGAAGGCCAATAATAATAATAATAATAATAATTATTATTATTATTATTATTATTATTATTATAATAAAGGCTTGTTAGGTTATATCATCTAAATTTCGTGTAAACCGAGTTTATAATAACTAATGTGGGTTCGAGTTTGTTAATATAATTAGTATAATTAATTATATTAATATACTTAATGTTTATATATGGCTGCATTATTCTCAAGGTATCTTAAGTGTTCTTATATAAGAATTCTTCTCTGTTCTACCAATATGTGATAGCTGTGAATATCAATTTTATAAGATTACAAGTAATATTAATGTATTAATTTATTTAGATATACTGATAAGGACTTTCATCTGAATATCAGAATATCATATGCAATACGACTGGATTTTTTTTTTCAGAGGAATCCTGCTCTAGTGACCAAACAGGAAACTTTTTTCACGCCATTGAGGCCTTAAGTAAAGCCATGCAGTGTTCCCACACTGGGCGATAATTCATATCTAGTCTGAAGACAATCACAAATACATCCGTGTCCACAGTGGGATTCACATCCGCAGCCAGTTAGCTGGAGGGTATGCTAACCACTTGGCCAACGAGGCCGGTAGAGAGAGAGAGAGTGTACACAGGGAAGAGTAAACTTCAGCGTAATACTAAGCCTATGGATTTTGTCACCGCTTCGCTTTCGATACTATAAGTGAAACTAACATTTTTTAAGTGAATTAAAGTCGCTAATAGGGTTGGTTATTAAACCAAACTTACGGGTAAATTTACCAACCTTGGTAGTAAGGTGTGATAATGTGGCAAGGTTTTTGCAGATGGGATTCAAGATCCTGATCCTCAGGATCACAAAAAAGAGGAAATAGGAAGCAACATGCGCCCTGTGGCTAATAAATACTGCAGTTCGCTTTTCATCGCTAAAGGGATGTATACTTCTCTGAAATAAAAGGACTTTTTTCAACTGAATATGACAACCAGTCTCAGACGGCGGTGGTAGGGATTTACATCATGGAAAGAACTCTTATTTTTTGCGCCAGCAAAAGTTATGAACACAGGTGTGAAAGGGGCACCTTAACAAGTGACTTAAGAGCAACCTAACCTGAATTAAGAATTAAGAAAAATTGCAATAACCTGATCCAAAGTTATTATTATTTTTATTACACCCTCATGAGTGGACAGACTCATGATGGGAGGTTCATTGAACTGACAACATATTTATCCCACTGAATCTTATATCCTTAGCACTTCTTGCATCAACAACACATTCTGGTAATGCATTTCATTCACTGACAATTCTCCGTGTAAAAAATCGACTCCTCACACCCCCTCTTCGCCACACTCTTACACAACTTCCTGGGATGGCCTCTCTTCTTCTCTCCCCTTCTACAAATCGTTCAATGACACTTGATTTTATCAAATTCAATTGAACTACGAATGTATATTACCGTTATAAAAATAATGTCAAGTTATAAAAGCGTTGTATTGTTGGTATGTATTTTAAGAATGGTCTTACAGACTGCGAACGTACGGAACGTAGGTCATATCTTTAGATCCATTATTATTGTCACTATTATCAAGGTGCGATACTGTGTTTCTCACTTTCCGGAGAATACGAATTTGTTGGTCATTTTGTCCGTAGCCTGATGCTCTTAAAGGTTATGAGAAAGAGTTCAAATGGCTTTATAAAAGTTGTAGCTAAAATTCGCTATGATCTTTGCATAGCTAATTTTTCTGTCCTAAGAAGTTATAAGAGCATCTCTGCTATCACCAGATGGCCTGAGATACTCCGTGAATGGTATGGCGTAATATGTGAGGCAGTCTCTTTAGTGCTTTTTCCTAGATAGTTTGCAGATTCCACAACTTCTTCAGCTAACAATAGTGTTATTACTCCAAATTAGTTGTTCCTTCTCAAGGATAAATAAATCATTAGTTGGTTAATTCCACGATGAGGCAGATTGGCTGTTTGCGATATCAGACCACTCTCTGAGCGGTCTGAGCCTCTCTGTCTCTCTCTCTCGGAATTTCACATTTTAAGCAATTTTGTTTTATTATATATGAGATTGTTTCGATGAATCCAAATAACCTGCCTTCCATACCTTCATTCTGTTATCCAGAAAATAACCGAATCCCTCCTATTGAAAAGTACCTCAGTCCCATGAAGGGAAGGAGAAGGTAAGTTGTCCCTTGAGAAAGTAATTTTGTTCTATACTTATAGAGTTTACTATTCCAACAATAATCGTTCTTCTAAATTCTCTATTCCACAAGTAAAAAATATTTTCTCTTCCTCTGTGCGGTTTAATAAAAAACTGCCTGGCTTTCTACGAATAATATCTCGTATATTTTCACTTAGGTTTTCATTATTCCCAGTAGTCTGAGTACTGACCGAATAATAGTTCAACTTATTTTAACAAAGCACTTACTTATTGCCGCTATGGGAATTATTACAAATTCCCATAGCGGCATTTGTAATTCTGGGAAGGTCTCTTGTAGTTTTACAGCACTATTCTTGCTCTTTTCCACCCTGATATAGCTAGGAAAACAGTCCACAAAAATGGCTTTATCACTCTGTATTCACCACCAACCCTTCCCCCCCCCCACCACTCCCGTTTTCCCTAATCTCCACACGGCAGGCGTCGAAATCAGGTTAGAAGCCAAACAGCAAACGTCTCAATGAAGATGGGTTTAGATAAGTTGGTGTGTGTCCACCCTGCCGTGTTTGGTGGTCTCCACGGAATAGCCATTAGCTGGTAACCGCACGGCATCAGCTCCGTTAACGGCGGCTCGGGTTTTCTCACCCTGTTTGCTTTTTTTTTTTTTCCCTCTCCGTCGATTCTCCAAAAAATGTTGTTTCATCCTTCTCAAGACCGCTAAGAAAACAGACAGTAGTAGGGAGCACGTGAGCAGGAAAGGCAGCGAACGATAGCGGTGGATGGATATTGGGGTTGCTTTTTTTGGGGGGGGGGTGAAGAAGAAATATTTTACTTCACGTAGAATACGTAGGTCGAGGGTGCAAGCTCTTTATTGATTCTTTAACCGTATTGGAACCTCCTTGCATCTCTTGTTTACTTTCTCCGCTCGAGGCTTGAATGGTTGGATGAACTGAATATGTCTCGCTCTCTTTCTCGCGATTCAACCTTCCGCAGAACAGTTTTGTTTATGAATTATATCGGACGGCAGATCTCTCGTGCTGTTTACTTACCGTGAGGGTTCTCGGAAAGTATCCAGTCGATTAGCCTTAGGTGAGGAAGTGGCTTCGTGCGTGTGTCACTAGACGAAGATTGCACAAAGATAGATAGATAGATCGAGAGAGAGAGAGAGAGGCAAACATCTATTGATTAAAATCTCGACTTGTCATTATTTGACCAAATCCATCATCAGAACTAATGAGAAGTAGCATTCTTACGAAATATGCAGGTACTATTCAAAGCAGTTTTCAATTAGCATTTGGCCTATCCAAACACTGCAAAGATAAAATTAAGAAAGGTAAGTATGAAAATAATCGTGGAAATATTGAAATGTGATCTAGTAATAATATTCCAGTCAACTGACGTCATTTATTATGACTACAACTCTTTCCTTTATTTACATGCATTTGTAAATTATTACATACCATACATTTATAAAAAATGGATACAGTAAAAAAACTATTCACAAGATCCTCCACAGAGATACTAGTAAAAAGAAAAACGATTTCAAGAATGCTATTGCTATACCTTATGTTAGAGGCATTTTCGAAAAAATAGACAGAACACTACACAAATACAACATCAAAACCACCTTTAAACCCCCAACAAAATTAAGACACCTACTCAGTTCTTCCAATGATCCTCTGCCACACCTAGCCCACCCAAGGGTTTACAAAATACAATGCACATGTAACCTACCATACAGGGGAAACAGGGCGAACCATCCCAATTAGGAAGGACGAACACAAAGGACACATTAAATATCTCCATTTTCGAAAAACCAGCCTTTCTGACCATGCACTCCAAACATATCACAGAATTGATTGGAAAGGTACCAAGTCCCTACACTGCACCAAAACCTGGTTCGAGAGGAAATTTAAATAAGCATGTGAAATGCTCAAACATAATCCAAATTGGAACCAAAATGATGGCCTAACCATTCCAAGAATGTGGAGGACCCATTTGCAACCTTTATAGCAACCAGAAGAGGCCAAAGAAAAATCTCAATACAAGAAGACTCGAAGTTTTTTTTTCCCCTTAACATTCAATAGCAACTTGAACTGTACAAGTCCAGAAGAAAATCGTAGTATAATAATCTGAACTGTACAAATCCAGAAGAATCTTAGTACAGGAGGATTTTAGCAGAGTTTATTGTAGTTTTTTATTTATTAATTTTTTATTTTAATTTTAATATATATATATATATATATATTTTTAATTTTATTTATTTTTTATTTTTTTTTATCACTAGAGGTCACGCTAAGAAAAAGATTAATTAACAGCTTAGATTTAATTTACCTTTATAGAGTGCAAGAGCATGTAGCTTGGTTTCTTGTACACATGTATCTTTCTGATGATGACCTCCATACAGGGGTCGAAACATCAAGTGTTATGTTATTAATAATAAGCAAATAATCATTTCAACACGTGTGTTTTGTGTCCCTAAATTCGTTTTGAATTTAGGGACAGTTTTGAATTCTTTCCAGCCCAAGTTACTGCTACAGTTTTGAATAATTTTTTGTTAATATTTTCCCTTAAAACGCCAAATAATAAAAAAAAGATGGCGCGACAAATTTAGTAAAGACGGCAAATTCGAAATTTCATTAAAATTTGTCAAGCACTCATTCTCTCCAGATGGACAAAAACGAATCTAATAGGCACTGATGTATTTTACGAAATGCATCTACAATTACGTTTTTAACAAAGAACTCCTCTTTAACACAAGATGAAAAATAACTTCAGCGAAGTCTTCCTTATTAGACACATATTAAATCTCTTTTATTCCCATCGTTCTTTGCGCGAAATAATCCTTTTGCATCCCTGCACTTTACTGAAGCGTTGTTGGTAAAAATGGAAAATATCTTTGGACTATTATGGTTACACAAAATAGAGAACTCCATAGAGGAATAAAAAATTTCACGAGCGAAAACCATTAGCGGGATCTATTTCACTTAATATTGCTCTCTCCTATGAGCGTTGTTATGTTACACAGTCCCACAGGAGAACGGGTGCAGTTTGGGAAAGATATGTTACTAGCGGTGGTTTCTCGTTGCTGTCTAGGATGCGATGTTGCACTAGCGTGATTGTTTCCTTTATCTAGAAAAGTTCTTGCTTACTAAAGTAAGTGTACAAGTAGGGTACGCCAAATCTTAGAAATAACCAAGAAAAATCTCAAATCTCAGCAATTTCAGTTCTCGGCCCTGGAGAGGATTGCTTTCATTATATGTTACTAATTTAAGTTTCTTTTTGGTAGAAAGAAATTCAAAGAAAAGAAACAAGAATCTTGAAACAAACTTGACTTGCTGTGCATAAGTACACTGCTTCAAAATTAGCCCTAATCTGAATTAGGATCTTAGACAAATAAAAGAGAAAAATATTCAAAGAGAGAGAGAGAAAAAGAATGATTAGTTTAAAATTAGTGTGCAATGTTCTTAAATGCAATGTTCGCGATGGTCGTGTGGTTTCGGGATGCTATTATTATTATTTATATTTATGTCGCCAATAAACTCCGAATACATGTTTGAAAACCTGCAGTGCACTGTGGTAGGTAGAACTGACACAATAACTCTGCCATTTTTCTCTTTTCATGTCGATCGTGGCCTCCAAAAACAGCTTGGTGGTGAAATAACAGAAATTAAAAATAGCAATCGCTCTTCATGACCCTACCAACTTACTTCTTTCACAAACATCCATGTTACAATCGAAAGCCAATTCCTTTAAAAAGCACATAACGTTCTTCAGTCCTTTAGATGCTTTGATTCCAAGTAATGTACGCATGTTCTGTATAATTAAAAGAAACAACTCGTTTATTACATAGCAACATTACAAACATCGACACTGGACATATGACATTCGAATTAAATGAAACAAAAAGGGCTTTAATTCTTAAAATCAAACGATTGAGATATGCTAGTACTGCCTTAAAACTGAATAAAGGCAATTAATAACACATTGAAAAATCATCAGTTACTACTATTAATCTACCATAGCGCAATCGTAACACGTATGCCTCTTGCTTGATACAAAACTTCCTTCCAAAATTCAGAGCGAGACAATGTTTTTTATTCTTTGATCGAGATCGAGAATATCCTTCAGACTCAATAAACTATCTATAGTCTTTAGTTACCCTCTCACAGAACATCATTCTTACGTAAGATCTATTTGGAGTCGCTTATCTATGGAAGACAAAATAGTTTTGCTTCCGGACTCTTTTTTTTATTCTGCAAAATCGATAAACCAACCCGAGAACACACTCAATTAATAGATAATATACAAGCCTCATATCTTTGTTTTTGGGTTAATAGAAATTCTAACATAGAACGCTTTTATTTATCGATGAAATTTTTTATTTTTATTAAAAAAGAAAGTTAGAATTAGAATATGCTTGCAGACCTGTCTCTTCACAAATAGATAAATAACTATTTTTGTATTCCCAACTTTTTTAATTTTTTTAAGCCTTTCGGTTTTAAATTTTCTAAACAACAATCCTTTGTACTTCTTAACTGGGATTTATATATGCGATGAGATTCTAAAACGTTACAAAAGGGAAAGTTAACTATTAATTCAGTTAACTGAATAAATAGATTTATAACATGTCATCTGTACTTTTTTGATCAGCTGAATGCAGAAAAGTTGATATGTACTTTTGTATAGACAGTTCTTAACTCTATAATAGTGACAAAGATCAGAACAGGATTCTACAGTTATTATTACAAGAGATCTCCAGGCAGTCATGGATTAATCGAGGCTACATCACCCACACCACTTACTTGTCATGTTTTTTCTTGAATTCATTCACACCGCCTGCTTATCTATTAAAATGACAAAGTAAAACCTTTGTCACACTCTTAGTCGTGACAGCAATTGCACAAACGATGAAATAAAAAAATAAGGATGGTAAAAATTCATTTGAAGTACATGCTTTGGAACTGATCAGAAGCAAAAGACAGCCATTAGCTGCCTTCGCCCTACTATCTTTCTCTAGTTGCTGGCAATGGGTTTAAGTCAGCTGTGTATACCTAATATTTCTAAGTCGGATGCCTCGGATTTGAATAGTGAAAAGCTTTATTGGACACATGAAATCGCTATCATTGGACTACAGATTCCCTCATAGCGAAATAGAATGACTTCAATCGGCTTGTTGTTCAAAAGATTCCTAGGCTTTTCCAAGAAACGATTTAGAAGTATATCAGTAATCCGATGACCTGTCTGTCCTTATATGTATAAAATAGCTTTGCCATCCAACAACCTACACATACAATAGCACAGTATATGTAGTAACCTCACCTATTATAGTAATTTATCCTATTCCCCCCCAAAAAATGTTGTTATTTTGTGTGTCTGTGATTTTCCTGACCTTTTTTGTCCTCTGATGTGAAAGATTCACCGTCTGTCTTCTAGAATTCTCAAGGTAAATGATGCCTGTTCAAATTTATTACAGAATCTCCAACGACAGACTGATCCAAATAGGTTAAATCTACTGCTTCATTTTTACTTCCGGCTGTTCATATATTCTATGTGATCACGGTCTTTCCACTGAAAATAGGAAATGAAAAAGTATGTGGATATATATATATATTTCAAATCTAGAGATGTAAGAGTGCGCTTCAATAACTAAAAAAATAAATAAATGAAAAAAAAATTTCCGCATTTGTAATACCAATTATAAGGGGAAAAACTTCCACTACTCTGAATTCCATTTTTGCTTTTTTTTTTTTCGTTTTCAGGACACATGTGCACAGTTTCATACTTAAACAATAATACGTGCGCTAGGGAAACTCAGGCTATTAATGCGTGGATTTTTTTTCTCCCACTGCCTTCAACGTAGCTCGGTGATGGAAGGAGAGGGTATGGTTGTTGAGGAGACGTTAGTAATTACACGCTCCAGAAGACAGATTAAATATGTCATTACAGAGAACGACAAGCTCCAAATATTTTCATTATTCGGTGTCTATTCACAGATGAACTTAAAGACTCTGCTCTGTCCGAATTTGAAGACTTTTTTTTTATTTTTAGAATACCATTTAAATAGAACTTTCATAATGACAACATAATCACGGAATTAATCTAGAAAAGCAATTCTTGAGAAAATATATCTTTTTTCGTTGATTTATTTCCTTTTCCCCATTTTGTCGTTGATGATGTTGGTCTGTTACTATTTTAAGTTAGGGATTGATACATGCTGTAGTTTATATAGCGAGAAAACGTAACTCAAAATATAAATTTAAATTCACATTTTAAAATTGGTGTAATTTAAATGAAATACAAACTCTCAAATCTCTTAAAATCATAACAAGTAGTTGCTGTTTATCAATTCTATAACAGAATCGCTCTGACCATACGACATTACAAGTTTTCCCATGCAGACTATCGCAAATGCACTCTCCTACCAGTGTAAGACACAGAACTATCTCAAATTCAGAGTACATGATAAAAATATAATGACAAACACCATTTTGCTCTGACGAATACGACCTTTATCATTGGGTTAGATCTAAGGAATGGACTTTCTATAAATGTGGTATATACATGAGTCAGCTTGTCTCAAAGCAGCGGCAGGACCCTCTTGGAAACTTCGATTTTTCATCCTGCATAATAGACAAATCCAGTTATCAGACATAAACTAGTCTCTCATGGCTTAGTTGCTTCAGAAGCAATTCAAAATAGCCAAATATAGCAGTAATGACATAAGAAATGTGGCCCTATAGATTATGGGATCGGTAACTGTAGTAGTGAATGTTTTATATATATATTTTTTAAATGAATTTTACCAATGAAATGTTATAAACTTATACATTTAGCATCGTGGGAGGACTACTAGATAATCCGACCCCCCATGCGCTATAGACGAAACATGACACTTTTTCAAGCCATTTCAGAAGAACAGTAGATTAGTAGTTTCACTACGGGCGGTGAAAATCATCTACAACTTAACGATCATCCAAAACATCAATATCATAGTAACAATCTAATCCACAGCTTGTTGATTAGAAAACAGAGACTATCAACTTGACTAACTTTTGTTTGCTTACATTAAATTGAAATACAGATGAAAGCAATTATTTCTTTTCAAAAATAATAGTAGATGTCTTAAGAATCTCTGTAAACCTCCTTGCATTGAGAAGGTTCGTAGTATGCCAATGGAGAGAACACAGTTTTGTAAATGTCTATTTTAATGTTTCTCTGTTCACGAAGGTTGTTTACTTTTATATTTTCCACTCATTTTAAGTTTATTGTTTAAAATATTTAACTAAATGTAGAGTTAATAACAATATTCACTGATGGGTTGAAGGTTGCACGAAAAGCAAGCTGGGTTCATATATAAAGTGCATGTGGGTATCTACAGTATATATATACGTAAGCTATAGTCTGTTTATATACATTGTACAAAAATGTGGATGGTAGTTGCGGTCTGTTTTGACACTGCTGTTTTTTCTTATCAACTCTGATCATTATATAGAAAGTTTCATTTCTTTACTGCAAAGCTTACATGAAGTCCGTAGAGAAAGTTGGATGTGCTCATTTCATCGGATAACAAAATGCGACTTTCCACAGAAAACTCGTCCATATGTACATTAACCAGGTTATTGAGAAAAGGACAAAGTGTCAAACTTGCAGAATTATAGAAGGTAAAAACACATCTCGTCCAACAAACGACTGAAGGTCCTATCGACAGAAATGACATGGCCATAGAAATAAAAAAAAAAAGCAGGAAGAAAACGGTATTCCTAGGCCAAAATGAAAAAAAAAAAAAACTTCCTTTACGAATGAGAGGCCTTATTTGAACATTACACACAGACAGGAACTGACAGATGGTAAAAGAAGAAGGGAAAATTGCCTTCCGCCATTTTCGTTCGTTCGTTCCATCCCCCCCCCCTCTACCTCAGCTACGTCAGCGTCGTAACATAGAATGTATATGTTATTACGTCTCTGTGATCAGAAGCCACGGCAGAAATCTCGACAAGGCAGTAAAGAACAGCGTGACAGATGTGTCGAGTCAAGTACGGCAGCTTAGGTATTTTGTAGAGCCCGGCGAGGAGGGAAGAAATGGTCACCAAAGTCAGAGTTACAACCAGGGCGGAATGTAAGTGACAGATGTTCCGATTACTGCCTTAGTTCGGAAAGTGGAAGAAATAGAAGATAGGAAAGAAATAGGAGAGTTGTCCTCACTAACTTTAGAGGTCGCTATATTTTGAATCTTGTGGATAGGACATCGGTTAAATGCAAGTGTCCGCTTCAAGTGTGTTTTTTCACTTGGTTCTCCATTAACACGAGAGAATTGTGAATTGTTGATTTTAAATATATGTTAAAAACTTGTTATATTTAAGATATAATAGATTTTTGTTGAATCATTAGGGATTTTTTGTCAATTCTTTAGTAATTTGAAGTTTAATTCCACTACCATTTTCATCTAAATATCAGCATAATTAAAATATTCTGGGAGATAACTCTGTCCCATTGGGGAGTTGGGGGGTGATTGATTCATTCAATCCAATACTCTTGGAGGGTAATGGATGGCAATGCTGTAGTCAGTGAAGTTCTAACTGAGGCTCGGCTATTGCTGTTACCCTCCTGCCATGATCAGAGCTTTAATAGCTCGCTAACACCTTATCCCTACAGATAACGGGGATGATGAAAAGCATTCTTGCTTCGCCCTTTTAAGCCAGTCCTTATAAGGACAACTCCGTGTTTGAGTTGAAAATATCGTCTGAAAAATCTCGAATGGTTGACAGATATGAATCATCTGTATATCGTTCTTTTATAATGGACAATTAATATTACACTTATTAGCAGGTTTATGTTTATTTTTGAAAATTATGCAATAATTAGATAACCGAATTGCTGCAGAGTATACTTTGTCATAGTTAAGGTGGTCATTGGAACAGTTTAAACTAATTATTAACAAATTAAATATTAGGAAACTGAATAATAACCAAAAGAGAAACGTTAGATTGCTGCTTGAATTGTTGTGCTAACCTACTTTCCTTCACTTTTTATGTTTCTTATAGCTAAATAAGTTGATTTCTTATAAATCCAAATTTGGTAAAGATAAGAAAACAGAGAAGCCAAAACAAACGTTTCACACGGATGGGGTGGGGATACCATGTAATTTCCGAAGGTTAAAGACTATAATCTTCAGTAGAAAGCTATTATATATATATATATATTTTACATAATCCGGAAACGGGATGGTGGTCTCATGGCGAGCGATGAAATCCATCTCCTAAGATGGATATTTACAATCGTCTGTTCCCAGGGTGGAATTCGAACATGGATCATGTTGGATGTAGAAGCGGATACACTTCTTGGAGTCCTCAAGGATGGATTTCGCTTTGCTGTATTGGCTAATTGCTGAATTAATTGCATTGTCGAAATAGTTCCATTCGATTATTTATTTGTACACAAAGTCAAAATATTTATTTCACCGTTATATCGTAATATTACACCTATAAGCATTCTAATCTGATTAATCCTTCCAGCTTTCCTAAGAAGAGGTTCTCCACATGGATCCCCGACTAATGCAGTCGGGAGCCCACGATTCCTTTATTGAATCCCCTAACGAGTGATATGTGACGCGAATAAATAAAAATTATTGGCCTCTTTTTTCTATTTTTCTGAACGAAAATCCCACTACTACCATCTCGAAATGATATCCAGTTTGAAAGGAGCGGGTTCGAAACTCGTCTAGGATGAGAACTTTTCAACTGAGTGTAAGTTAACCTGCTTCACACAGAGATGGAGGGGAGGGGGGGGTTCCTATTGCAAAATAGCCAAACCGGCCAGAAGAACAAACGTGCATTTAAACAGGCCTTAATTTACTGGTCTTATAGCCTTACGGAGTTCAAAATAATCCAATCCAAATCTTATGCGATCGTTTCATTGAAGTTCAGCTGAACAAAAACATTTGTTGCCTCACTAATAGAACTCATACGAAGTAGCATGGATGTTTGTCCATCCTTATTAGGTGGAGATGAGTTTCATCTTCCGGTGTGAACCCACCGCATTGCTTATTGCAAATCCTGAAGTGGCTTAAAAAGTTCCTTATTTGTTCTCCAGAACAGGTTTCCCGGATTATATAAAACATAAACAATTCAAAAACATTAATAAAAACAGAAAAAAAGTCCTACATCACGGTACTAAGGTACTATAGATTTTCGACCTTTCGTGGATGAGAGTCACATAAAAAAGGGAAGGATTATATCTTACACGATGTAGGTAAACTACATCTTCCTAGTCTTTGATGAACACCAAAAACATTGAATGGGCCGTTAAGTTACTTAACCCTTTAATCAAAAGCACTATACATAAGAAGAATATAAAGTATGGGGGAAGATGAATATATTTTTCTTCTTCTTCAGTATTTTCTAAGAGTTTAGTATTCGTGACTTACTAATTATTCTTGGTTTCTGTAACATTCTTCTGGTCCTTTTATCTGGTCACAGGGATGAGAAGCTCGAATTTGAAAAGCAAACCCGTGCCATCTCCGCATGAGACTAACTCACCTTTACTTAAAACACGGTCCATATGAAGATTCTTCGCGCATCCTATACTGGATTCGAACCCAGGTATTTGCACTCAAAGGACATTTATGTTTACTAAACTACAGAGTCTCCGTCTTTTGTAGAGCTAATTGACTGGTGGTATTGGTGTTAATGTAGACAGACGCCAGATGCACTTTCTTAAAGTTCTTTTAGCTCTTTAGTGTGCTGGTTTGTGTTTTGTATACGAAGTTTATATTTTGTGGTTTATAACTTAATTTTGTATTGTCTCAAAACATTTCTCCAAACATTACGATCGTAGAGGTAATTTGAGAGCTGATGTGACCTGACGGTTTCAGCGAAGTCTAAAGATCAGTCTGTGCTACGTGTCACGAACACAACTAAACTCGACTTCGTTCGTTCGTTCGTTCGTTTGTAATGCTTACCACAAACCTTCCCAAATACTTAAAAACAAAAAACGATTTCTTATTTTTATTATGTGTTTGAAATACTCCTGCATCACACTGTAAATAACTCTATAGGAACTCCAACACTACGATTTTAACTCGCAGAAAAATCTCACGGAGCGAACTCCGTACTACTACCTACGTCACAGATAAACGTGCAAAGTGATCTTAAGAGGACTGCATCTCAATGATACTGCCAATAACGGTTTCGCCGATTCATTAGGAATCAATATTAGCAAGCTTAGTCTAAGCAGGAAAGAAAGCTACCTAGTCCAAGAACGACTCTCTCTCTCTCTCTCTCTCTCTCTCTCTCTCTCTCTCTCTCTCTCTCTCTCTCTCTCTCACACACACACACACACACACACACACACACAGTGTAGAAGACACACCGAAGCCTCGTACGATGACGGTCGATACCCTAATATTCTCTCCGCAGTGACTTCCCTTCCATCGCGGCACAATAGCACTAAAAAAGCCATTTAAAAATGTATTGGATTTCCCAGATATATCATTTTCCTGGTCATTTACTTTGCTTTATACCATTAAGCGTGTAATGACTACACAGAAACCACCTCACCAGGTAGAATGCACGTAATGCGTGTCTCTTACAGTTGTATTTCTTATAAAGAAAATCTGACTTATTCTTCAAGGATGAAAGTGTGTGTGTGTGTGCTGATAGGAAAGCAATATCATCCTGAAGCAACACGTCACTATTCAAGGAGCTGTTTACAATAAGAATTATTTCATGTCTCTCTCTCTCTCTCTCTCTGTATATGTGTATGTGTTTTCTGTTCCTGATGGGTGACGAGAGTTCATCCTTATATATCACTGGTTCCAGGACTACATCTTAAGATCATTAATTATTGTTTCTGTGCAGGTCACGTAGAGTTCTAGTACAAAATTGAATGTCTATCTACTGCATACTGATTTTTTTTTCTTGTTTATATGATTGCTTTACGCCAAAGACATAGTAACATCGTTAGCTATTCCTGTCATTTTAATAGTATTACTAGTTTCGTATTTCAGTCCTATTTAGGTATTATAGTCCTATCGATATAAAGAATTAAAATATACATCGGAGATTATTGCAATAATGAGATGAAAATATTTGTGTGTAGATATCGTCTAACTTGTATTGAAATGAAAGTTGATATTTTGAACTTTGTTGTCAATAACAGCAGATCATGTACAGAAAAAAAAATACAATTTTCATATATTTTCGCTTCTTGAAGGGAAAAATACATAAACGCAAATACTTTACAGTAATAGCTACGATATAGGAGTAAGTAAAACTATTCGCAACACTAGAAACAACAATAATCTATACGCCTTTGCTATTTCATTTTGTGGCAATTTACTGACCCTTGATAACAGCGATAAGTCCTTCGATTTTGTAATATTACGGAGCAAAAATAAAATGTTTAAAATATGTTTTTAACTTACACTTTCGGTATTCTTGATTTAAGAAAGTTCATCGTACTGTAAACTACAGTTTTATACACGAAACATCTTGGCTACAAGATGCGCCTAAGTTGGCAACACAGATACATACATAGTTTACTGCATTACGTTGCAAGTACAATATTTATGTGTCAAAATTTATGCGTATATTTCATAAAACAACCAACTACAAAATATTAAAATAAAATTCCCCCCAAAAAATATTTTTTAGAAAAAAAACGTTGCTCAGATTAGTTTTTGTAATTCTATACAATTTTGTAATTCTACATAATTCTACAATGGATTCGAATGGATTGTACAATTGGCCTTTCTCGCTAAACTGCTTCGTCAAAACTGATTGACAGTTTAACAAGGAGAAAAAAACAAAGATTATGTTTGCAATTATTTCTCGCTCCAAATATATTTATGCATATTTTGACAAAGGAAAGTTCTTATATTAAATCGAAGAAATGCTCAACAGCTTGCGGGAAAAAATTTAAATCTCTATAAAAACATGAATCGTATATGTCCAAATATATGTATGGTAACATCTATTTATGGACGTAGTGAACACCTTAGGAAAATTTAACACGACAACTCAGGCAATGGTTTAATCTCGCATAACATAGAGCCTCTCCCATCGTTAAAGAATTAACCTCGACAACAATCCTGAGGGTTTTCTTCATCAAGGATGACATATTGCGAGGGCATTGCAGCATATTCTCCGGAAATAAATTCTACTCGAATTGGTTTTATCGATTACTTTGTCGAGCAGCTAATTTGTAACTGGGCAGCTCATGTTATTGCTTTCCCTGGCGTAGAATTTGCAAAAGGCGGTAATTTTCTGTGGTGCTAGCAACTCATTTATATCTTGCCACCTTGCTTCGGGCTACTACAAGACATGGATTCGTTGATTAAGCTGCTCCCGTGGCTGGAGAACGGGGAGTTGCAGGTGATAACACGCTTTCTTCGCTTGGTGGTGGATGGTGGTGTGTTTCCCGCTTACTAAGCGCCACCACTTATCGTGCTAAAGTGATTTTTCACTAGCCACCCGTGAGGCTTTGCAAGAAAGAATTCATATTTACTCAGAACTGGTGCGCTGAATCAGACACTTAACACTGTTCGAGTAGAAAGTAGGTAGGCGACATGCAGTTGTATCTCGCCGATAAGAAAGATATGAAATGTCGATAGATGCCTTCCATCGAGAACAAAAATAGACAACACATGAAAGGGACAAAAACGTTATCTAGTCATTAATATCTAGTTAATAAAATCCAGTCATTACGGCTGGGAGGAGTAAGTGTATCTTAAAACTGTGCTATCACCTGTGTATAAAGCTATTTTCCTATTTTTTTAATATCGCTAATTATTAAATTATCAGTCTTTTCTAATGTCCGTTAGAAAAGCTACGTCATCTGTAGAATTCGATTTGCAATTAGGGCAGATAAATAAGATTGAAATACATTCCATTCTGATGTTTTTACCGTTTATATTATAGCAAGCCTTTGATACTGACATGTTGATAACAACTAGAAGATATCGGATGTTTTCATCATTATCTAGAAAACTAACAGATAGCTCCTTATTTTGATAGGTATATAGAGAACATTGACCAGCCCATCTCGCGTTTGATGATAACGCCATTAAAGAAAGGCCTTAGTTTTTTTTTTCCAATACTTATTTTTAATATGATACAAAAATCCTGATTTACGATTAACTAAAGTTCTATTCATTCAAGAATTCCTATTAACCATTTTTTTTCAGATTAGAAAATTTATTCAAATTTTTCCAAGAATCTAATATGCTATGACTATATTTTTGGTGTTGTAATGCAAATGTTAATAAAAAAAATCGAAGCTATACTAGAAAGCAGTATCCATAATTAACAGAATAACTGCGGCACATACAGAAACTCCAGAGAGAAATATAAAAATATAAATAACACCGTCTACAAGTGATAGAGATTGTAAAAACGCGTTAAATATATCTTGGCTGTCGTCTTGTAATACAGCATCTTCTTTTAAGCTATATCGACTGTTGCAGCCTTAGTTTTCTTTCTTTTGATTTATGGGTGAATATAGTAAGATTTCTTTGGGAGAAAAGTGTCTTACATCGCACTATGCATCTAAAAACCTTTTTCGCTTATCAATCCCTCTGTATCTCGATCTTCAATAACAAAATATTTATATTTCACGACAATGCAGACTGAAGTCATTCTAAAAGGAATTTACAGATGATTTTATGCAAATAGAAATCCTGTAATGGATTTAAAATAAATCCCTACAGTATCATTTTTCGTCAAGTCTAAGAAAAAGCTGCAAAAGGACAGACTATCAGCAAACCAAATATCTTCTCATCATCTTTAAGCTCTTTCATCAGAGTTGTTCGTTGCTCGCTTCACGGTTTTCTTTTTTTCTTTTTTTTTTTTCCTGTTGGTATATTTCAATTTTCTACAAAAAATCGATGTCCTGTAGAACATTTCAGATCCTTTATTTACCGAATGCGCTACCATTTTGGCAGAAGTCTACCTGAATTTATTTATTTATTAGAGAATTGTGTGTTCTTAGAGAGATGGCGATGGTGTAATGCTATTTATCTTTGCCGTGAATTATATTCATTACGACTGCCTTCCATAGTACGCACACTTTTGGAAACATAAAGCAGCATTATCTACTGTACCAATAAGCACGGATGCTGCCAGTTGCTAAGAGTAACCGGGGATGGGGGGGGGGGTTCTTTTTGACATTCTCTAGGCCTCTCTCACTTGTTCCAGACTTTTCTGTAGAAGGTAAAAGGCAGTCGTTTATACGTGAGCATATTCTTCTTACTGCGAAGAGAAGCATAATGTTTGTAAGATTAAATGGAATATTTAAATCAATGGGTGCTTTTAGCAATACCTTTAAGGCGAGCAGCTATTCTTTTTGAAGAGAGAAAGAACGTTTTAAGGTGATTTAAGAGATTTACATAAGAAGCCTTCTTTATGTTTGTATAAAAGGTGAGTTTACTTAGTCTTAGAATAGTTTATTTTTTTTAGGGATGTTTATCTACGTAAATTACTTGACATTACGCTTGAAGAAGGCTTAGAATAAGTAAAACGAAATTCAGTTTTTAGAATATCGTGATTTATCTTAGTAAATCAGCCTTTCTAAACAAAGTTGTACTTAGTTTCATTTCTTTTGTGACTTCAAGTTAAATAACACATTCCATTAACATGCAAGGTAAACGCATGAAAAGATTCAAGGCTATATTTGATAAGAATTATTCGTTTACAAAAAACAAACAACAACAACAACAACAAAAAAGCCTTTCTTCAGTGCTTAAGGTCTCTTTTGTTCAACATTCTCTATTAATACGAGTATAATTTTCTTTTATTATAATCGTATTTAAACTTAAACCGTATTTCTTTGATTCTAAACTGGACTTTTCCAACTGAATATAAGTCGAATAAAACTCCATTCGAATCGAACCACCAAAGTTTTCTATCTTATTACTGTAACAGTTCTATTTGTTAAAGGTTAGGAATCTGTATCACTTTAATTTGTCAACGGACAATAAAAATTGTAACGATTTGTTAAAACCCTCTTCAAGAAGACCATTTAAGAGCAAACATGGTTTTTACGAATGGAGGTCACAAATACATAGGGATGCGGCGTCACACCGAAAGATGAAAATCATCTAACATTTAAATTATTACATCGCTACGTTTTATTTTGCATTGGGATGTTTACAGTCTCTACTCACCAACGCAGCATAATAGCTCTCCCCCTCCCCTTCTCTCTGCTGTTTCCTGCAGAACAATGCATTTTAGAGTACTAGAATCCAATTATCTCGGAACTGAAATATAAAAAAAATCTTGAAATTATGAATTATTGCAAAGGATTGAATATGCATGAATAACATCAGCGACATGAACTGACTCACTCAGAAAAAGTCTAGCACTTTTATGTTTGGTTTGGTTTTCCCTTTCAGTCGTCTCCGACCGTAGGTGACTTTGTAGGCATTGCCCACAAAGTATTCCTCATGAGATTTTTACAGAGTAGTTCACCATTGCTTTCCCCAACCCCCCAATTTTATCCGGACTCTGGACCGGCATATAGGTGGGACGTATTCATGACTGTAATCCATGTGAGTTCATGGGGCCGGTTTGCCTGGGTGGAACCCCCCCCCCCTACATCCGTATGAGACCGGCTAACTCACCTTTCGTCAAAACAGACCAGATAAAGGTTTCTTACGTCACTGATGGAAATCGAACCTAGGTCTTTCCAACCAAAGGGCTTCGTCTATACTGACTGAGCTACGTAGGCTCCTAGAATTTTTAGTAGAGAATCCAATGCCAATATCGGTGTTAAATTTGCATAGAATTTTTAAATGGTATGTATGGTAATAGGAGTAGCTAATCTATGTGTTTGCTTGCCTTATTATTACTACTAGCACGAGACTAAGTTGTGTTACTCGAAGTTCCATTCATGACATTGTTTCTATGGAAAATGCATATGCTTTGAAAAGCGTCGTTTGAATAACTACAGTCATCTGTTATCACGAACTTGCGTCTGTTTCCTTTTATATCAGTTGAATACAGAGATGAAACGACCTTGTCAATAGAGTAGTTTAATATTTCGCCAAGGTTATCATTTTTATTCTGAGGATGAGGATGATTTTGTTGTCGATATCACCTGTTTATTTTCTGTAACGTCTGTTACATTTTTGTTTTTGTACTTTTTAGTAAGATGCTTGCTAAATGACATTATTATGACACTTTGGTTGTAGAGCACAAACAAAAATATTTTACTTTTTATGCACATCGTGGAAAATGTCATGAATAGGAAAACTTAAAAGTGCGAAAAAGTGTTGTAACGAAAAAGGAAGCATTTCTAGCATTAAACAAATTATATTTATTTATTATTAATTCTAGTTAATGAACATAAAAGATATTAAGTATACATACAATTATTATTAGTAATAATAGTAGTAGAAGTAGCAGTTCGTTTGTAAGTTAGCTAACTAAACGTGGATCATTCCCAACAGAAAGGCATCAGCTGATAACATAAAATGCGATTTATCCTTAATGCACATACTGAGTGCTAGCTTCCTTGAATACGATAATACAGAATTGCTCCTAAGATGAAGAAAAGACAAGTAGATGAACCTTTACTAAGAACAACAGAGAGAGAGCGCCAGAGGAACTTTCATAACTGCAATATTTCCTTGTTTATGGTTGCACAAAATTAGCCTTATCTTCTATTCGAAGCGCTTCGAAGAAGAAAAGCAGACAGAGGGGAGCTATTGCCATTATTTATCCACTTATCTTTGTCTTCAAGCTGCTTCCAGCGTTCAACGTACACTAATGGACTGTGTGACCGAAAAATGCCTCTAAATAACAGAAATCCGTCTCAATAAACATCACCCTTTCTTGTCTCAACCAGGGAAACATATATTAGCTACCGGTTTAATGTTCTTTCGGTTTTTTTTTTGTTCTTAACTTTAGCTAGGATTAAACTGTTGAAGTGAAAAATGTCGACAGCTTCAGCATCCATAAAATTAACTAAACAGTTAGGTAATAACTGATATCTCTAAGTGGATACGTCTTTATTCATAACTCAGATGAGGATCACCAACTCTTGCAACTACTATGTGAATTTGCAATATATTATAAGTCGCTATATAAATATACAGGGTGTTCGGGATAAATTTGACAGTTTCGTAAGGAAAAAGAAAATCTTCTTTGTATCTATTAAATTTAATGAATTGACAAAAAAAAATTACAGGCAGAGTTAATTACAATACTATCAACAAGATTTACTCAAAATAACCACCATTAGCATCGATCACAGCTTCAATTCTGCTTCGGAACCTCGAACAAGCTGATGCTACAGTCTCCCTGGGAAGGGCCGCAAAAACTGTTTTAATTTTATCCATTAACTGGGCTTTTGTATTACTGGAAGTGCGATTAGTGTCTTTTTCAACTGCGCCCCATACAAAATAATCCATGGGGTTAAGGTCTGGGGAGTTTGGAGGCCAAACATTTGGACTGGTGAAGTCGTAGAAATTTTCAGACAACCATTTTTGACTTTTCCCAGAGGTGTGGCAAGGGGCCGAATCCTGCTGCCATACATACGGCCTACCATTGGCTACCCTCGTTATCCAGGGCTTGACTACAGTTAGCAACTCCACGAACAAAGCCCGAATTCCAATGCCAGGGTTCTTCAACACCTGTTCCTGCAGATTTGCGAGGAATTCTGCTGTACGAACGCAATCAGATCGTCTGCTAGGGATCTTTCTTCTTGCTACATCCTCGTAGTCACCATTGCAAGTCTCTAGTTCATGCCTGATTGTTTTTACTGTATTCAGGGAGCATTGGGCAGTAGTCGTAATATCCTTATTTTGATGGCGGGCACGAATCATCATGATACAAGTTATTCTCTTCCATGATTCAGGTGGGTTCCAGCTATCCATCCTTTCTGACATCTTGTATATGAATGAAGAAGGGTCCAAACTTTTAAATGAAGAGAAGTGTGTGTTAATACATGTAACTTACGGAAAAATATAATTAATTATAAATATGTCAAATTTATCCCGAACACCCTGTAAATGAACTATGCTGCTTTCATGTTATATACACATAAATACAGTAAACATTAGCGTACTAAACTACCTCAACAACAAGGCGTTCATCAACATCCTGGACTAAAATAAGGATCCAATCAGAATGCAGTCTAATTTATTCTTATGTAAATATTTCATATTATCATATCTTCTTCTTTATAAGCCATTTTTCTGTCCACTACCGAGTGAAGTCCCACCATTCAGTATCATGTTGGTACTTAAATAATATTTAGTACGCTTCTAGTTATTTTACGAACTGTTTTTAGATCGGCATTCATAGGTGGTACAAACGTCATTTTATTATAAAAAGTTTATCATAAAATACCTATTAAATCTGTTAAAATATAGGTACAAACCAAAATCTCACCTGTATTCGTTTGGCCATCCCGGTACCAACAAATGCAACTAAATCGATGGGTTCAGTGTCTGTTATGTCTATTAAATGCCCATCCTTAGAATACTTGTTCACGCGTTGGTGGTGAATCCAAAATATCCCTAAAATTCTTTATGCTGTTGATTCTGTCCAGAATTCAAACAGTTCGGCTGAGAGATGATTCCTCTCTCAATGACTGCAACCACTATCTCACAGATGTACGTTTTAAGCGGGCACTTTCTGCACGCACTTCTATGGTTACTGATTTACTGAACTAGCAATCCTCATTCCAGCATTTCGAACAAGCATGATCGGCATTCCCCTTCAGTCTGGCTTTCCCTTTCAGTCATTTCCGACGTAGGTGACTTCTTAGGCACTGGCCACATAGTATTCCTGGTGAGATGTTTACAAGGTAGTTCACCATTGCTTCCCCCCTCCCTCCCAATTTTATCCGGGATCGGAACCGGCATATGGCTGGGATGTATTCTTGACTATAATCCATGTATGTGTTCACGGGGTCGGTTTGCCTGTTCTGGGGGACGAAAAACCCGACTTTCCGAGCGAAAAAAACTCCCTACCTCTGTATGAGACCGGCTAACTCACCTTTAGTCGAAAGAGACCAAAAAAAGTTCCTCACGTCACTGACGGAAATCGAACCCACGTCTTTCCGACCAAAGACGTGGGCTTCGTCTATACTGACTGAGCTACGGAGGCTCTTTCCTCTTCAGTCCAACTACAAACACATCGAACCCGCGTATCCTCTTTTACCTCTAAACCAGCTTTCCTCATAAAGTGTTTCCCAACATGTATAACCTTCAACTCTAAAAAAGGCGTCACTCAACTCCTTTCTTGACCCCTCCCCTCCCACAAACACACATGACACACATGGGCATTGATGTTCTACAGATTCTCTAGTTTAAAAACGGGTTTTGAACCCCGATTTCCAAACTAGAGAATACACATGATTGTTACCTTTATTGACTTAGATTTACGATAACCAACAAGGTCCTCTCAGTAATTCGATATGGAGTGATTACAAAATAAGTATAACAGTTTCGTCTTGAAGGCAGCATATGCATTTTAATAATGCTGAAGATTGACGCACTTTTATCAACTGCTATTTTAAAGTAGAAACTTAAGATACAAAGAATCTCAATCCAACAACCAGCTAGCTAACTTCCAGCTACGGATACTCTTGCAGATCAATTACTCATCTTGTTTAAATGAAGATTCAGAAGTTCATCATAGTTTGTGTCTAAACAAGGAAAGTTGAGAAATGGAATTGGCTAACTTAAGACAAAATTTAAAAAGGAAAAAAAAAATTAATCCTAACTATGAGTAGAGAATGAAGTTTCTTCTCTTTCCAAGAACATCCTCTCCTGCAGTCAAGCTACATTTACTTTGCTCCTTCACTTGGCGTTACTTGCTCCCCGTCGTTACCTGATCGCAATACGAGATCTTAATGGTTGATTTCGCAAGCGCCGACATTACCTCGCTCTGATGTAAAAAGTGCGGTAAGAGAAGGAAGGGCATTTAATTTTACTTCCTCATCCGAAGGTGCGACACGATTCAGTGCAGCAGTTTTTGTCAGTGTGGAAACAGGTTACGGAAGGGGAAAAAAAAACGGAATGTACGCTTCAAATACTAGACATATCTATTAGAGACACAGAAAAAATCATGAAAGACTTAAGAAAAAAATTACTTTTTTTTAAACTCTTCTTTACAGTATCATTTCAATTTCTCACCTAAAGTATAATATCAGATTCCCAATCTTTTTTGGTCGCAA
The DNA here is from genome assembly GCF_054136105.1 of Typopeltis vanoorti. NCBI lineage: Eukaryota > Metazoa > Arthropoda > Arachnida > Uropygi > Thelyphonidae > Typopeltis > Typopeltis vanoorti. Next base: position 34,635,715 of record NC_143550.1, on the reverse strand, counting down.
ATTAATTTCTCTACATCGTAAATTTAGGGAGGTTACCTTCCTCCCAACCTCATCGATAAAATTTAGTTCTCTAATTACCGATGGTCAAAACCTGAACCCCATTTGAAAGATATGAGTTGTAATCGGACTTGTAGATTCATCTTCTTTCCTATTTTTCGACTTAGTGAGTTAGATAACTTTTATCTGGGAATTCCTGTTTTCAAAAAAAAATTGAAAAACGAAGTAGTGAATATTCAGTTTCACACCGATCTTCCTTCTCTTCTTAAAATACACATATTGCTCTTCTTCTTCTTCACACATTTCTATGTGGAAGTGTCTTCTCTACTGACACTTCCACATAGAAATGTGTGAATTTGTAACCCCCTTCGATCTACAATATATATACAAATAAATGCAGGTGTATCCCAATATATTATTGAAGTTAGCAGATACTTTTTTTTACTCGAAATATAAACTTTAAAACTATTTAGAATATCATTACAATAATCTCTCCTTTGAATACATTTTTATGAAAAATCAGCCTGGCTTGATATTTCCCAATATACCAGGTATATCACGAATATCAAAATAGTGGGTTTTGCTGGTATCCGCACACTCTTATCTGCTCCTGTTTCGCCTAGGGGGTTGTGTGTGTGTACTTCATCCGCTAAGCGGTTGTTTTTGTTGGTTTAGTCGTTTGCATCTCCTTCCTCTTTGTTGCAGTAGAGTAAGGTTACAAAAAAAAAATCACAAGCAGCTGAAGACAGCATTTTAAAATTACAAATAGCTACAGAAAAACAGACAGCCAAGCGATGAAGAGTAAACATCTCTGTAGTGGAGTGCGGAAGGCTATCTTTTGCCCTGTTCCATCTGTTTTGGTATTCAGATCATCCTCGTCCAGGAATATAGATGGTCCAAACAATCAATATGGGATTCGCGTTACTCGAACCAACTAAAAAGAGAATTATTAGAAAATCGTCGTGGGCTTTTTTCCCTTTAGTTTAATCTAGAATGAAAATAGAAAAGAATATGCATGTATAAATATTCCCATTTTGTTTATTTTCTATTTAATTTATAAATATATATTAGAAAGCTTGCTTCATTTTAATTATAACTATAAATTAATTAAATTAAATGCGTAAACTGGTGTTTCAATCACAGAAATCATTAAAAAACAGATCACCAACCTTAGTATATTGGAATGAAATTGAATTTCTTATAGTCCTTATAAGGACTGGCTTAAAGGGGCGAAGCAAGAATACTTTTCATCTTCCCCGTTATCTGTAGAGGACAGTATAGAAATAAGGTGTTATTGAGCTATTAAAGCTCTGATCATGGCAAGAGGGTAACAGCAATAGCCGAGCCTCAGTTAGAACTTCATTGGCTACAGCATTGCCCTCCAAGGGTATGAATCATCGCATCTCACGGTCGATTCGGAAAGCACTCCCTAAATTGAATAAATTGAATTTGTCCTTATAAGGACTGGCTTAAAGGGGAGAAGCAAGAATGCTTTTCATCTTCCCCGTTATCTGTAGAGGACAGTGTAGGGATAAAGTGTTATTGAGCTATTAAAGCTCTGATCATGGCAGGAGGGTAACAGCAATAGCCGAGCCTCAGTTAGAACTTCATTAGCTACAGCATTGCCATCCATTACCCTCCAAGGGTATTGGATTGAATGAATCATTCACCGCATCTCACGATCGATTGATTCCTCTTGAATTTGCTTTACTTGAAAGAATTACAAACAGAAATATTATAAAATATTTATGGTGTCATTATCATATTTTAATTTAAAATAGAAAACCTTTTTGAATATGCCAAATATTCATTTTATTTGAATTTATTTTATATTTACCTCTTAAATGTATATTTAAAATTATTTAGTAAAATATAAAAGTTCTAAAATATTTAAATATTCGTCGTTTTGTGTTAAAATTAGCTTTACTTATATGAATAAAAAAATGGAAAAAATGGGTATTATATGAAGAACTGTACATAATGAAAGTGGATATAAACAGTCAAATATTCATGTCAGTAAAGTAATTTAGAATAATTATTTTCTGAAATAAAAAACAAAACAAAAATTAATATACATTGTATTTCCAATGTTACACATGCAATGAATTACAAATAATTCAAGACATTATTCATATATGTTGAGTCTCTTGAGTTTATTGTTGTTTGGTGATTCCATTAGTGTCATAGCAAATGGGGTGTGTACTGTGGACAGTTTTTTTTTTCTTTGTTAATTGCATATTAATTTTCTGTAATTTTTGTTATTAAAATGGTCCCATTGAAATGAAGTAACAAATTTTAGAGATCATAAGTACCCAAATTTGAAATTTAAAATTGCTAACTATTCAAAATAAAATATGACTATCTTTGTGGATGATCCTGCTTAAGAAGACAAGATGATCTGTAAAGCGGACAGGTGACTTCAAAATACTGATCAAGATACTGAAAGGAAATAGCTGCCACGAATGTGCTGAGTACATGCACATGTAGGCATAACGAATAAAACTGCATCTGTGTAAAGAAAGAGAATTTGGATTACTGCATGTAAATCCTTCGAAAGTATTGTCGGTGTATAATAAAATAGTTTCGCTTTGTTTATTAGACCAACATGTATTATGCTCCGTGTTTCTATGGTAACTGCAGGCTATGCTGAAGCTTGTGAAGTGATCGATCTTGTCAAGAACGAAATAAGCGACTTTTTATAATAAGATGTTTATCTCTATATCAAAATTTTCTAGTTTTAAATCCTTCTTTGCCCCAAAAATGTGGACAACGCCTTTCTTTGTTTTATTTATAAAATTTAAAATAATTATTAATATTAAAATTAAACATTTTAAGACGAAAATGGTAGGACGCAGGACATATATGGCGCAGAGAGTGAAGCTTGACGCTTTTCATATTCCATGTTGTCTGTTTCGGGAGCAGTGATGGGAGAGATTTGTGAGCTATTTTAGCTCGCCCTGAGTGGGCAGAAGTGGTTATTCGTCGTTGAGTGTTAGGATGGCTTTCGGTCTTTTATGTTTCCAGTGGTGATTACCGTCATAGTTTCCGGCTTGCTGTATTAGTTGGTTTGGATGCGTAGATGTCTTCATAAAGAATTTTTCTGCTAGGGAGCGTAGTAGTGGAGAGATATAGGGGCTATTTATGTCCCGGTGGATGGTCCTTAAAAGGACTGGCTTAAAGGGGCGAAGCAAGAATGCTTTTCATCTTCTCCATTATCTGTAGAGGACAGTGCAGGGATAAGGTGTTTTTGAGGTATTAAAGCTCTGATCATGGCAGGAGGATAACAGCAATAGCCGAGCCTCAGTTAAAACTTCATTGGCTACAGCATTGCCATCCATTACCCTCCAAGGGTAAATATATATATATATATATATAGCCGAGCCTCAGTTAAAACTTCATTGGCTACAACATTGCCATCCATTACCCTTTAAGGGTATTAATCACCGCATCTCACAATCGATTTCTCCCGGTGGATCTCCCGGTGGATGTTTTTTTTTTTTTTTTTTTCGAAAGGATATATTTTTGACATTGAAAAATTATTTTTCTGTATTCTTCATAGATGAATTTAAGAAAGAAATACTAAAATATTTGCTTTTTTTAAAAATGGAAAATCAATTTTCTTTTAAAATGCTAGATGTTTTTATTATATTTTTATTTATAAAAGTAAAAACATGTAATCGAACTCTACACAAAGAAATACAAGCAATAAATTTGTACAACGTACCTATTCGTATCTCTTGCATGATTATAGATTTATCGAATCCTGACAAATCTTAGATATTAATCACCATGCATAATGCAAAATCGTTTTTAATCACTGTCGTAATTTGAATAATACAAGTCCACTATAGAGTTCTAAATTATACTTTGTAGCGAGCTGTGCTACTGAAATTCAGCGCCACCTTGTGGTAGTTGAATATCCTTTTAATAGGTCGCAGCATGGAAAATCAATACTTAGTAACAAACTGTCAACAAGAATACCTGCTTTGTGTACCAGCAGGTGTCTCTTTATAGACTTTAGTCACGCTAGTCGGGACTCAAGATCGATGGTTATTTTCTTTCATATTTTCTACAATATTTATCTTCTGTTTTGATCCAAGTAGCGTAACGCAATTTTGAGTCCGAAGAAAAACAAATTTAGTGTCGGTCACCTTGGTGATGAATCCTCCTCCTAGATGGATGTACCGCTCAGTGTACAAGGAACATTGAATAATTGCCAATCTCAGAAATGTATACAGCACAGCACATTAAATTATATGATTGTCATTTATTTTCTCGATAATAATTTATGATTGAAATTTGCTATTTAATGTGTTCGCCGTCAGAGGGCGCTCCTTGCTTTAATTTAATTACATTTCGACTTTCCAGTCGGGAACTTTCTCGAATCAGTTCAGAGAATTAATGTGGGAGGGAACTCATGCTTTTTTTCAATATTAAATAGATGAATAACTGAGGATGCGGTATGTTCACGTGTTTTTTAAAGTCATAAAAATCGGATGAAGATTTAAAAATGGTTTTTCTTTCACCATTTTAAACAGTAACATTCAATACATGAAACAGTTCAAGTGATCGCTAATTCAACGTTTGTAGGATAATAAATAAACCTTTCGTTGGGTTGAGTTATGTGATCAAAGCAAAAATGTTGTGGCTATTTATATACATATTATAAAGTACTTTCAACCACTTATTTCCTTTTAAAAGAGCCAAATATTAAAAATACATGCGTTCCTTGTATTGTTGTTATTTATATTGCACTACAATAATAGGATATAACAGTATGATGATTATACAATTTTATACCGTATTCTTTTATCATATATTTATTAATTCATAAAATTAGGACCAGATTACTCCAGTTGCATTCATCATACTCGTAGTGAGGTATTTTATTTGAGTAGTCTATCAAACTACAAGGTTTATTTGAGAATTTGATGCAAGGAAGGGTACCTATTGCTGAACAAGGGTCTATCCTAAATGTGGAATGGGTGGGTCTACTAATTGCACTGTAATCCAGTTCATCTTCGGAAAGTGTGTAAAAATCAATCATAAATATCATTGCCCACGGTGAGATTTGAAGCCGCGCGGCCTGTTGATTGGAGAATAGATACACTAACTACTGAGTCAACTAGGCCGGATGCTATTAATCAAAAAATAACAAAAATAAATCCTCTAGTATTTTAATTCATAATTAATTTAATACGCTCTCTCTCTCTCTCTCTCTCTCTCTCTCTCTCTCTCTCTCACACAATAGTTTTAAGGACAAAGAAGGGATCTCTCAATGTGTTTCTTGAACAGTAGAAGGTTGTGAGGAGTCTGTGTGCATTAGAAGACTGATATACCCCCAAGTGATCTTATACTATCATTCCTCCCTTGAAACGCTGTTAACATTTCCTGTACATACGGATTACTTGAAATGTGAAATCGAAGTGACATCCGGGAACCGCTGAACTCTTTTACAGATTAAAAAAAAACTCAGACTGTGTAATTGTATCCACTTTCTTGTCATCTTGCAGATGATACTACAACTGTACCATCTTCGTAGATGCCTCCTGGCGTGTTTGTCTAGCGCAATCGCGATACAAGCGTTCTCTTTACTTACTCACCCCTATAAATAAGGTAATTTTTTTGTGTGGGATGTTCTATTACCATTTGAGGATTTTGATAGAAAAAAATGACACGCATTTGACACTTTTGTTGATGTGGTCTCTTCCGTAAAGTAAGACAAACTTTTAAACTGCTATACCTATCTGGATGTAACAAATTATGACTGCATTACGGACACTTTCAATGTGGAAATAAAAGGTGATATTCACAAGATCACTGAAGATGAACAGTTCGCTCCAACGCCATCAAATGTGCGTCTCTCGAAATCTAATTCCCCACTAATGTCTTTCTTTCATTTTGAACAAATATGAAATTGTAGTGCCACTTTAGAAAACGAATTCCAGGTTTGAAATATTCAATCTGATGAAAAAGAAGTCTGCCCATCTCATTAAAAGTATTGATAGTTTAATAGATGAGAGCGTTGGTGAAAATTTTGCAGTGATATGTGGCAATGTTTGTCTAATAAAATATGAAAACCATTTTGTAATAAAGTTTATTAGATTTCTAAATAGATACCTTGAATATTTGTGGAATTTGACAAATGATACGACAAGGGTTCTAATTCTAATTCATCACAGTCAAAGAGACAGATCTTATAACATATGCACTCAATAATTCGTTTTTCCATACATGAAGTGGGCTGATGTAATGCTCTCATCAAAAGTCGTAGATTTGTCCAACCATACCAGGTTTTCATTGTCATCATACTGTATTGAAATATGCAAAACTGATAATGAATAAATGGAACCATGTCATATCTATAACTTTGATTTGAATAGAAGAATGTTGATCTATTTTGTGCCTGGACAAAAATTCTTTTAGTCCTGCATAAGGTATCTAATTTTTCATTAATTTCTTTAACTGAGGGACAGTAAAAGTACTATAAACCGTAATCATTTCTGTGAATGTTCATGAAGAATCTGCTGTACAATGGATTGCATTTTCAAGCCACTTTAGTCGCTTGGAAAAGTCGAAGGATATCTCCATCAATAGGCGAGTCCATGGCCTACATATCCCCACATTTTATATTCTATGCTTTGGATGACATGAGTTCTATATGGTCAAATTTCTTTTACCATTATCTTTCCACTTCCATCTAATTACTTCACTTACAGACGAATTCTTAACGATTCACAGCCACAAGGAATCAACCATGTCTTGAATGTCTACCAGTTGTAGATATTGAACGGACGGTCTCCGAATATCTATAATCGTTTAGCGTAATTATCAACCCATTACGAGAAGTATTCTGGCATTACCAACATCTCCATTATTCTACTTTCCTATCTCTTTGCATTGCCATTAAGGAGGTTTTAATTACAAACAATAAAAGATTCTAATCTAGCAAAAGTCGCATTCATTATGCACACTCTAAAAGTGCTAGCGGCTTCTGCGTCAGCATCCATTTGAGCTAAAAAGAACAAAAACGACAATATAATTAGTACTTCCAGTACGATGACACGCCATGATAATAACAGACCCTTGGGATTTCCTTATTCTTACCTCCCGCCATCTTCTTTTTTTTCCTTGATTACCTGTTCCATAAAGGAGTGCATAGGGATTCTTTTGTAACATCATTAGAAGGCCAAATTTCTCAAGACTTAATTATATCACATAATTAAGTATGTATTAGGGATTCATCATCTCTGAGGACCGGTTTCTCTGTCTTTATATTCTATTACATAAAAAGATATTTCTGCAAGACTGACATCGTAGTCTTCTGATTAGCAATTATTCAGATATGCCACGTCTTCACACGAGGTGGCGTTATCTTTTAACAATGGACTAATTAAACTTTTCCTGTCATCAGTATTATTTTTATTCTCATTTTTAAAACGTGTTATTGGAAGTTGCAAAAGATTAAACAATGAAGGTTAATTTATGTTTTTTTATACTGGTATTCATTCTCTCGAAAATATTGATCAGTCTTTGATAGTTAAATAACATTGAATCTAAATCTTAACTGGGAATTAATATTGGAAAGGAAAGATTAATGTTGGTTGGAAAGATTCGGTTTAGAAATCAGTGTTGAAAACGACATTTCAACCGAAGATGAGATAGTCAGTCTCGTGCGGATGTGGCGGGGTTTCGCCCTTTTCTTCACGCAAAACGAGACTGACTATCTCATCTTCGGAAAAATTAAGAGCGCTCTATAGTTAAATATGAAATTATTAAATCATTTTAGTTATACCTAATCGGAGCTGGAAGTTGTATTCATTGGAGAACACGGCATGGAGAAGGCTGTTCCAAAGAATAGAGGAAGACGAAATGAAGGAATAAAATAAGAAGCTGGCTCGATAATTTGGAGCTGAACTGTATGTGTATCTTGATCAGAAGCTACCCGTGTTCTTACATGTTAATTCAGAAACAGAGCGCCTATGAGAAAGCGAGGAGCATCAGTAGATCCGGGTCCTTCTATTAAATGAATGGTTCTCTAACACTGACACATTCTGAGGGAGATTCGAGGCCCCAAATGTTAGAACAATGTTCTAAGGTAGGGTGGATTTTGAATTTATGTGATAATAAGGGGTTGAGTAAGAGAAGTAATGTTCAAAACAAAAAGAATACCAAGATGTTTGGATGTTGAAGAAGAGGAGGCTGTGGATATTAAAATGATGTGACGTGTTTATGCCCGGATAAGCTAGATGTGAAAGTCAACCAAAGAAGATGTGTTTCTCAAGCTCAAAAATGGTAGGAGAGAGACAATAAGCTTTGTGAGAAGGTAGGTTAATTTTTTCTTGTGTTTCCATGTCCTGTAATTTCTTTCAAAAGGAGGAATGTTGCACACACCAGGCCGAAAAGATCATCATTCGGAACTTACAGAACATATAAAACAGGGCGGGAATTTGCGCAGGTGTTATATAACCTAAAGTCGAATTATATGAAATGAACGAAACAATTCATCCCTTCATAGAGGTAAAAAAAACGAACTAAAATTCCATGTATGGAAAAGTCATTTTCTACGAATAATGCAGGTTTATTCTGTAAATATTGCGTCGTTTAGTTAACTGCATATGCAGAACGAACGGACAGTATTCCCGTTCAGAAGTTTGTAGTTGATAGATAGTTTCCTTTTAAAAGTTAAACGCAAACACCAAAAATTAATGTGTAAGGGGATTAAAAGTCTAGATTTAGGATTAGCACACGTATAGTTTGAAAACAGCAGGGTATTGATTATCCAGACTTACAAAACGATATTTATATTCGTATATTTATTCAAAAATGGCTAATTTGTGATGTGTGTTTATCAGAATGCAATGAATATTAAACCTTGAACGTTAGGCATTGATTAACTGCAGATACAATCTTTTGAAAACATTTTAATGAAGGCAAATACGAGAGATTATTCATAGAACTGCATAGAACCTGAATGCAAGGAAAAGAAAAGGGAACGAAACTTATTACTAGATTTAAAAAGCATGCAGTTAGAATTTTTAAGAATACATAACAAGAAAATATTGTTGAATAGAGTCGTGAAAGGTATGAAAAACTAAATAAAAAATTATATGAGCGTAAATTTGAAATGTTAATTTAAAGGGAGGAAAAATAACCGAGTGAATTGAAAAGATAAATCAAAACTGTAGTCATTGGTTATTTTTGTGATTTCCAAAGGATTAACAGCAGTTGCTCAAGGGATAACGTAGCATCCCTGGAGCAAAAGAGAAAAGTCTAGTTTTGTAGACTTTAAGAAGACCATATTGGTGACAAGCTCCTATCAAGGAAGACAACAATGTATCGCAAGAAATTCTACTAATGGAATTGCTGATTAAGCCTATACATTCGAATCACCGGTCTAGAAATTTGCTGACTAAACATTCTTAATATTGTAATTCCTGTGTACGTGTATATTTCAGGAATGTGACTCAATTTTATAATTTTATGGCTGTTATTATATCTACTGTGGTCCTACATTAAAAGGGAGTTTGAAACAAATGATATTTTTATGTTTTCAGAATTGTGATAAACATTAAAGATATTATTAGTAGGCTATAAATAATTCAAATATTTATTCAGCTGACACTGCTATAAATGCAAGTTACACCTGTTGTTTGCCTATTTTTTCAAGCAATGGATTTTTTTGTCATTACATGGGAACTGAAAACATAGCTAATGGTTAGAAGTAGGCGCCATTAAAGTCTGTTTTCAGATATTAATGATATTCCACAAGCGCACACTTTTCACCACGCCTTCTGCCAACTGGATAAATGCGATGTTGAAATTAGCCTTTCCGTGCAACTTCATAATTCCATTAAATATTTATCTTCAAACTCTCGAGGTATGTCTATTTCAAACTTTTCAAAACGATAGTTATAATTTTTTTCTCTCTTTTCATTCCAGTAAAAGTTCGGAGAAAATATCTGTATAAGCATCTAAACCCGATCTCTTTCTCTCTCTCCCTCTCACACACAAATGAATATGAAATATTTCGTAGTATATTTTGATGCTTCTTCATTACCGTACTGGTCGTAATGACATGCACGAGTCTACGGTACTTTCTCTCCTGCTGGAAAGTTCATCGTCTGTTCACATTGAAAAAGCGGGGCGCATGTAGTTCGGCTTGTAATGAGCTACTGTCTCCATCTCATGTTATTTCGAGTAAGAAATAAATAGCAAAAGGGCCTGCCTTAGCCTACTTCCAAACATCCAGCGGTTGTCACGGCAACCGGATCTACATAACACGATTCGATTATCGAAAGGAAGTAATGAGTGGGTAATGTGATTGTTTAAGTCACTGAACAGGAATTTGGATGGAGATGGATAATTATTTCGCGTAAAAAGATAATAATTAGTTTCTTTCCATCTTGAACTTTGCTTGCTCTTTCAAAAGAAAAATTTCCTTTTTTCACATAACTGGAATACCGTCTTGATATTTCTTAATCCTTAGAAGTAATTTACTACCATCTTATGTCCTAGTATACCATCTTATGTTGGTAATTTTTTTGGTGTTTCTTATTTTAACTGTTAACAACATGGACAAACCTTGAGAACTTATAAAAAAGTTTCATATGCACTTAGTGTAAAATTCTCATTTCGTAAGAAATTACCACTTTACCCTTGAAGAATAGGTGGAGTCACTTGTGTTAATAAATACACCGATGGTTCTTATCCTGCCTTACAAGCTGTGATGTTATATTAAACAAATTTAACCAAACTGTAATAAATTTAGTTTAATCCTTTATCGAAGTGTAAGCAAACAAAGTTTGCGCCTGAAGTATCTTCAGGACTGACCAAACTTCTTTAACCAAATTGTATCTAGGAATCTACAACAAACAAAGAACTATATTCTTTATCATATTCCTATATGAAATGTGCATTATTCAAACTAAAAATGAAAGTTTTTTATTAAGCAAAAACTGCAACTACTTTATTTATTTATTTTCACAAATGAAGAAAACGTTCTCTGTTGATCAATGGTACTGATGGATAACAAATGAAGAAACATTCATGGTCTTTGCCGGTCCGGCACAGATTGACAGCTCACCGAGAATACATTCATTTATGAATAATATATTATCAAAATAAGGGAATAATCCCGCATATTACACCTGATCAAGAAAATTAGTTCACAATCATGATGTGTAATCTATCCTATGAATGTATTAAATTGAGTATCATTACATTTCATCTGAATATGAAATGGTAGAAGCAATACTCATTGTGGGAAAGGAAACCAATGGTATTCCGTTGGTTTCCTTTCCATTTGCTTATCACATTCCATAGCATTCTGTCCTTCACGTTCATAAGGTGTTCAGATGAAGGACCACTCCTCTTTTGTAGCCACCATTATGGCGAACACTAGTGTGGAGTCGATTTATGTTCACCGCAACAGGAGTGCCATCAGTTCATTGAAGTGGGCTGGAACAGACTTGAACGAAACACCCTCTCATTCTCTCGCTGTGGCTTTATATGACCTTCAGTTACTCACTAGGCATACGGTAGTGATGCTCACAAAACTTTCTGATAATATTGTGTTAGCACGATAATCTATTGATTTTATGGAAACTGTAAACTTTAATAAAAACAGATTATTTCTATTGATCCGAAATATTATATTTACTTTGTTGACACAAATACTGTGTTGTGCATTATGAATAACTAGATAGTGTCTGTGCAAAGTAAAGTTTTCGGTGTAAGAATTATAAATTGTAGTTTAAATAATAGACAGGAACAACTTCCCACGTTTTATTGATCTTATATGAATAAAGGTTTAGGTAGATGTATAACTGACTAATGGAAATAATATTAATGTAATGAGAATACCATCGTGTGAGTAACAAACCCAAACAGCTTGTAATAAATAGGATAACACCTGTGTTCTCATAAGGTAATCTACACCATTTACTTCCAATGATGGGAAAACCAATTGATGACCAGAGTATCCGCTTTCTTGTTACGTGTAGTTAGCAAGCTAATTTCTCTCTTAACGCATGAAATGTTTCGTATATTTTCCGGAAGTACACTTCAGGGTATTTAAATTACAACTTCCTGTATTCGCAAAATGGTTGTTAAAAATTTTATGTGTACATTGGACTGGTAGATAGGACATGACAAAAACTAAATATGTCTCGGTAAAAATGTGTACACAAACACTCCCAAGATGCCATTAGATGCATCTCACTTTCTTATCATGGTAAGCCGCATGCATTATTGCCGCAAGCGTGAACATCCGATAAGCTCAAATTGCTAACTAAATCATCAATGAAGTGTGAAAAGGCTACGAAAAAGAGAAAGAACAGCGTCAACTGATGAGAGAGCGTCATATTGAGTTACAGTACTAAAATGAGGAGGAGGAAAAAATAAAAATAGCCCGGTATGGTTTTAGGGGTTTGATTTAAGAAACGATAATGAGTTTTAACTTTTGTTGCTGAACTCATGGGCGTTGTCGAAGATAGCGGAAATGTTGGGTTGAGGCTGCTGCCTTAGTCAAGGCGTGGTATGGGCTCGTGAAACCTAGTATTTCATAAAAGAGATTTAACAGATGAAGACAGTTGTTTCAGGATTCCAAATTGTTCAAGTTAATTTGATGTTCGTATGCTGAAATGATCTGAAATTTTTGACACATTTCAATTAAGTTATTTTGTGTGAAAAATTTGACGATGAAGAGCTAAAATATGACATAATATTAACAGTGCTATTTCGAGTTTGATGTTCCTTAAGTTACATTACCGTCAACAATTCGATATGTTCTACTCTTTATATTTTGACCAATTAATTTTAAAAAGTCATTACAAATAAAATTATTGATATTGAGATGCCTTGCTATATCTGGCTCTAGATCGGCTCTATCCCTGCATGGATGATTTCACTGCAAGACAGCTGTCATGCAGAGAAGCTCGTTTTACAGGCATTTTCGGTTAAATGGATTTTCGTATTACACTTATTTAATAATTCAAATGCTTGTAGGGCATGATATATTTTGATAAATAATGTGCGAAACTTGTCTAGTGTATACCAAATCCATAATCAATTGAAATATTAATCTGTCATTTTTTATAATTATCTGTCAGTTTATAAATACTGGTTTTCCACTTTCAAAACATATGTATTAGAAACTTCAACATTCATTCTGAGAGAGAGTTTATTTCGAAACTCGTACAGCATTTTAAATCTGATTTGAATAAAAAAAAATCAAAACAATAATCATGATTAAAATAGTGATATTATTTTTCACAAAGCTTATATCTTGGTTCGAGTAGTTTTTAATTTCTATTCATTTATTTTTATAAGAATAAGAATATATTACTTACAACTCTAATTCAGGCCAATAAAATTATGGCAAAATTTTATTGATAAATATTATTAATAAAGATTGTTAATGAATTATTTTAATAAAAAATTCACCTTATTATTTGATGATATTAACTGATATTTGCAATTATAAAAATTCACACCACTATTTTTCTTACATAGCATTCAAATATCAACTTCAGATATTGTATCACGTTTGATGAGGGGGAAAAAAATGAAATATGAATAATGAACAAAGTCATTTTTAGGACTTCCAGGGTGACAAATGGCAATGCTGTAGCCAATGAAGTTTTAACTGAGGCTCGGCTATTGCCGTTACCCAGCCATGACTAGAGCTTTTTAGCTCAATAACACTCCATCCACACAGATTTTCTTCATTCAGATGACGGGATAAAGAGTCAAGGACTCAGTCCATCGCCCAGTTCTTTTAAGAACGTTTGATGAGGGGAGGATGAAGATGGATCGCCCGTGCGATGCGGTGATCAATACGCTTAGAGGGTAATGGATTGCAGTGCTGTAGCCAATGAAGTTCTAACTGAGGCTCAGCTATGGCTGTTACCCTTCTGCGATGGTCAAAGCTTTAATAGCTCAATAACACCTTATCCCTACACTGTCCTCTACAGATAACGGGGAAGATGAAAAGCATTCTTGCTTCGCCCCTTTAAGCCAGTCCTTATAAGGACGTTTGATGATGGAAATCGATCGTGAGATGTGGTGATTAATACCCTTGGAGGGTAATGGATGGCAATGCTGTAGGCAATGAAGTTCTAACTGAGGCTCGGCTATTGTTGTTACCCTCTTGCCATGATCAGAGCTTTAATTTAATAGCTCAAAAAACCTTATCCCTACACTGTCCTCTACAGATAACGGGGAAAATGAAAAGCATTCTTGCTTCGCTCCTTTAAGCCAGTCTTTATTTATAAGGTATAAGGTCATGTTTGATACTTTTTCTTCAATTAAATGTTTTGAATGAAACACTTAATTGAAGAAAATTAACATTCTCGAATGCGTTGTCGATAAGTATATTACAGTACTTGTATATTTAAATTACCATCAAATATACGAGTACTGTAATATACTTATCGACAACGCATTCGAGAATGTTAATGTAAGTATATGAAGAGAAGCTTTCATTCAAAGTTGAAATGAAATAAATCACCAGTTATTGACGTTATAGAAAGGTGACAGTACCACCGGGAGACCAATCGAAACTGTAGCAGCTGACTGCAATATTTGAACTTCAGTACGCACAATAAAAAAGAGTGAACCATTCTTTTCACTTCTGCTTTTTAAGTGCTGGTTATGCAGATAATAGAATGACCTGAAAGTATGGTGAAATAGTATTTGTGAATGCAGCAGAGGCAACACAGATATGGTTTCCTAAGTATTCAAACTGATAAAATGGATCTAGAAAATGTCGATATCTTCTTTAGGAAATATATACTTAATGTGCATTGTTAGGTTAAGATATTATTCAGTTTATGATTTATGATAATCTCTGCCTAAAAGTTATATTTTATTCCTCTTTTGTCATTAACCCTTGTTATAAAAATATCTTAAAGAACAGTGTCGTATAGCTTACTTTTGATAATTTGAAACTACTTCATTTATAAGCTGCAGTAAATGTTAGTTATAATTCTTTAACATTTTCTTAACAATCCACTACTGTATGCTCATCTTTGTCTTGCATTAAGAATTTTAAACAATTTTACCTTAACTAAAAATCTCGCTACGTGAGAATTTTTGTTATGCACTGTTTTCATAATTTGCAAATCAAATCATACCAGAATAAAGTAATTGCTTGAAGGTAAAGAAGTAAAAATGAATATTAAAATACTAAATAACGATATTACGCCTAACCTAAAATATTCTTATTTTTGGAAAGTGAGATGTGGTTAAACAAAGGAATAATCTCTAGAATTTTTCTTTTAATATGTAAGTTGTTAAAATGTTTTCTTTTATGTACCTTCACTCTGTTACCAATAAATTTTGTAAATGCTAATTTAAAAATTAAAATGAGTGACAGCTCCTAATATAGTTTGGAATTTAATTTAGAACTCTAAAATATAAAGCCAAAATGTTTCAATTTGACATAAAGAAGACAAGAGAATGGAGGATATTATGGATGCATTCATATTTTATAGCCAAATCATAGAAAGAAAATGAAAAATTTATCAAGGCTTATAAGAACAGAACCATCGGAATCAGAGTTGAAATAGTTTCACTACTTCGAAGACATGGATTCTACTGAGGAACCTTATATTGGTCTTTTATTGGTGCTTAGATTAGGTTTCACTGACCTAAAAGCTCTTTCATACTGTTGGATCCCCTCAGAGACCAGATAGAAACCAAAACAGGGTAAAAAAACTCACTGTTCAGTATCATGACAATTCTGTGTCAAAGTTAAATTTATCATAAGTGAACTCTAGGTAAATATATCGTCAAATACCGTGATATACAGCTTAAGTTTTAAGATGTATATTATTTGGCAAAACATTTTTTTCTATATTTGTCTATAAAATATGAATGAATCCATAATATTTTTCATTTTGTATTAATTTAACATTCTTTCTATATTTTTTAAATCTCTAGATATTTCATTTTAAATGTATTTGAAAATTCTATCATGATATTTTATCCATATTCTTGTCGGACAACATATAGTTCTTAAATTATGACGAAACACTATGAAATGATGCACCCTTCATCGTTATCTAAAATCTTTCGATGACGCTTTTTTACAGTTTTTTTGTTGCCATAGCAATCACTGTAACAGTTTCTTTCTCAGCAAATCTTAGGATCATCTAAGATGGACTGATTTTGTCTAAATTATGCTAAATAATACCAAATCGTGTAAACTTATAGACAACGCTATTATACTATGCATATGTAACACGTATGAGAGATAATAATTTGTGCTAATAAGTCAAACTTATTATAAATCCACGAAATTATAGAATGATAATAAAATTTTTATCAAGAATGATAACTTCAGCAAAACTGGAAATAAAATGAGAAAGATCATAGTTTATTAAATCAACATAATATTCAATGTTTTATTTATTATTTAGAACAAATGAATTACACCATAATGAATTTTTAATAATGTTCAAATAGAAACTTACTCTTACAATTTTGGACATAACTTTCTACTTATCGTTCCGAACTACTAATGGCTTCTTAATTAAATGATTTATTAAACTTATCCCTAGGCACCATCAGTATCTTAAATCAGAGGGTCATGAACACGAAATGATGTCATACATTTTCTAGTTGGATGTTCTGAATTTATTCCTCGAATAAGCACGGATATTTAAAGATTTTTAATAAATGTATGTTCTCGTTATTATTTGTCTTTTAATAATAAAATAGTATTGATAATTAACATTCAGCTTCAAATACGTATTAAATAGTTATTTTCTTTCAATTTCCAGACCCGTGTGAGAAAATGTATTGTATTTTTGGAGCCAAATGTCTCGTCGATAAGAGGACTCAACAAGCCTACTGCCGTTGCCAGGAGAGTTGTTCTAATGTGTTCGCCCCTGTCTGTGGTACGGATGACGTGACCTATTCTAATGAGTGTCACTTAAGAATGGCATCGTGCGCACAGCAACGAAAAATTCTTGTACGCCACCAGGGATCCTGTGGTAGGTGATTAATTTTAAATCGTATACGTCAGTTCCATTCTTCAGATAATCTTAGCATTTAACTGGTGATTGTGCCCTATTCTGGACGGACGCACACACACACACACAATCTTGCACTACTAAATACATTTTTGGACCAAGAGTTTATAATAGCTAGTATAAAGTCATAATACCCGAATTCTAGCAGCTGTTGTATTCAGAAATCAAAGAAACGTGCTGAATATTAGCCTAAACAATAGACCTTACACACGTTAATATTTGATAAATTAAGAATGCATATTCTTTTAACTTATCTTAGAATATTTCAAAGAACTCATTCTTTTTATGCCTATAAATTATTGCACATTATGCCTGTACATTTTAAGACTATGTCATGAGCATAAATTTATGACCAAAACTCTTGCCTGTAAAATGTATGACAAAAATTTTGCCTTTTTGTAGTCTGTAAACTTTATGACAAAAAAAATCGGACCTGCAAACTTTATGGTAACAATTATGCCTGATTTAAGACAAAAAAGCAGGTCTGTAAAATTTATGACAAAAATTAACCCTGTAAATTTTAAGACAATAATGCCAATAAATTTATGGCTACATTGTTTATCTGTAAATTATGATAAATTATACCTGAAAATTTTAAGACAAAAATCATGCCTGTAAGTTTTAGAACAAAAATTATGCTTATGAATTTATGACAAAAAGTATGGATAACTAGTCAATTCAATCCGTCCTATTATGAAAATATATTCTAATTTTATGCTTACGTCCCTCGGAATAAATAACTAAATAAGTAAACGGGATTAACATAATAGAATTAAAATTCAACATCCGCTAATTCTTAAACCACACGAAATATCTCAATGCATTCTCTATTTTAACACACTCTTGTATTAAATCTTGAATTGCAGGACTATTTAGAAGGTTTTTTTTCTTAAAAGAACAACATGATATCTATTCTTTCTTCAATTCCTTTTTTTGTAACACACATGAAGTTTTGTATAAAAGCAGTCAGTAGCAAAGTGAATGCAGATAACAACAACGCTGCCTAAAAACATGCTGCCAGTCAATTGTCTGGATTTTCTTTACGACTCGCAAAGATTTCTCTATTGATATTGATAAGTATGCATTTTCCCTTCGAAAAAAAAATCATTTTATTTGTATTTTATACTCAGACCTGGAACGATATTTATTCATGCCAAGCTTCTGACACTTTGAGTGTTTTTCTTTCAAAAGGGTTCTAAAAATGAGACATTTTTAAAAAATCGTCCTGAATTCAAAACGATTTTTACAGCATCCCATTTTTTATTGATTTTCGTCTACGTGATGCTTCTCTTACACACACACACACACACACACACACACACACACACACACACACACACACACACACACACACACACACACACACACACACACACACACACACACACACACACAGTTGCAAACGTTAGTAAATTCACTTGATATGATTAAAATTTTTTGCAATTTCAGTCCTTCGGTTATTAATTTATTTCCGACTTATACTTTAATTATAATAATAGTCACTACATGTTAATACGTGTAGCACCATTCTCATCTAGGCAACTCAAATTATCAAGAATGCTCCCTCCTGTTAAAAGACAACTTTATTTATCTTGGTTGGTAAGCATTGTGATGTATTTCATTGAAGGTGAATGTTTATTTCCAAAATTCATCGTACATTTAGTGATAAAAGTAACTTCATCCTGCTGACATAATGCAGATTAATTCTCCCCAAAGCGTTTATATTCACTTCTCGCCAAACTCTTGTTCATATGTGTGTGTGTGTGTGTGTAATCTTGGACTTTCTACCAGTCGGTAAGTCTTTGAAATTCAATTAATGGTGCTTAACTAAGAAGTGTTTGTTCTCCGTGAATGATTACCGATGTTTTCATTAAATATTCCGTTTTCTTTTTGATCTGCCGATCGACGGGGAATATTCAAGTATCCAATACGAAATTATTTTATTGTTTTCTTCGCGGAGTCCCTATTGTTAAATTATATAAATGAGCACTTGATGCTCTGATTATGTAAATATGTTTGCTTGTTCTCTTCAGTGGTATATTTATCTTGAAAGCAAGTATTCTGACGTTAAGAATTCCACTTGATAACATATCTGAATAAGTAAACAGTTCTTCCAATGTTAGACATTTAAATGTGGATGTGTTCGCTTGGCTGACAATTCTTTCTACTTCAATGTTTTACTAATTAAGTTTTATATTTCATCAGATTTTTCTGGTTCAAAATATTCACAGAAGTGTTTAGACCTTCATAGAAAACTGACTTTTTCCAAATTAAACTCGAAAAATTAATGAAATATTTCATATATAAAAATAAACATCTATGTAACTTTGAGAAATACATCCACCGTGCTTCGACTGTAGATAGACGATACATTGTGGTTAAAAGAGCGCCGGTCCACCCAAATGGAATCGTTGGTAACTCAGCCGTGGAAAGATCTGGTTTTGAAACCCGTCTAGGGCGTGAAAATTTTATGCGGACATTTCAACCGAATGTGAGTTAGTCGGTCTCGTATGGTGGTGAGAGACTCCTTCCGTAAATCTGGTTTTTCATAAATAAGGAACCAAGAAATTATTTTAGAACCAATTAGTACTCGTATACATAGCATACTTCTCTTATAGTCTTATTAATTCATAAAGTCAATTGGAATGGACTAAATATTTTCCTTCCCTAGAATAGTTTCATAGCATCATTATTATGGCTAAATCTCCAAGTTTCACGAGCTTATAATTGTGTGAGGTTTTTTTTATTATTATTAAGAGAGACTCATCAAGGG
The DNA here is from genome assembly GCF_054136105.1 of Typopeltis vanoorti. NCBI lineage: Eukaryota > Metazoa > Arthropoda > Arachnida > Uropygi > Thelyphonidae > Typopeltis > Typopeltis vanoorti. Next base: position 34,615,906 of record NC_143550.1, on the reverse strand, counting down.
AGGCCACATTTGCTACACGCACCAGCTATCATACTTATTCTTGAATTCATTCACACTACTTGCACTCACAACATCCAATGGCAATCCATTCCAATCACGCACCGCCCTCTGAGAGAAAAATCTGGCCCTTACACCCTTTTTGGCAGCCTTCATTCTCAGCTTCCAAGGATGCCCTCTTCTCCTTTCCCCATCCTCCCTCCATAAATTGAAAAATTCCATCAGTTGAAATCGTGTATGACTTTTTCAGAAGTTTGTAAGTCTCAGTCATATCACCCCTCTTTCTCCTGTTTGCTAGTGTCTGCGGTCTACAAATCGTCAATCTGTCTTCATAATCAGCATTCCATAATCCTGATATCATTTTAACGCTCTCCTTTGCACTCTCTGCGTTGCATCAGAATCACAACGGAAACCAGGAGACCAGACCTGCGCACAATAGTCCAAGTGAGGTATAAAGGCCTTGTCAAGAGGCAAAACAACATCCTTATCTTTACATGTGAACGTTCGTTTCAGCATTTGCAGTTATCCAATCCATCAATATAATACGACATTGGATATCTAATCATGCCGAAGTGAATGACTTTACATTTCCTCACATTGAACTGACACCCATTTTCCCATGCCCACAATTCCAGCCTATTCAAATCATTCTGCAAAGACTGCATATCAGCAACATTCCTGATTCCCCTACCTATCTTTGCATCATCAGCAAATAGCTGTATATCGCTTGTCAAATCCTTCCCAATATCATTAATGTACAGATTAAATAACAGTGTCGACCAAGCACTGATCCTTGTGGTACACTACTGGTTACCTTAAACCTTGCAGACTCAGATCCCCGTATACCACTTTTTGATATCTGTCAGTCAGTCATCCTCTTATCCATGCTAATATTGTATAACCCAAACCCAATTTTATTTTTCAATTAACAGAAAGAATATGAAAAACAAAACCACTACTAAATGTGTCAATATCATTAAAGTTTTCAAAATCTTATTCTGAAACACAATCACCAATTAATTTGAAGAAAAAAATATTACATTTATATGATATTCTGGTATATTCGTGTATAATCCGTGATGAACAAAAACGTCATTATAACTAAATAGCCCAAAACGAGCATCGATCTGTCGGTTGTATTATTAGTACAATAAGGAAATAAACAACAATAGATATTAATTCTTTTTGAGAGAAAATTTACAAAAGAACAAAACTTACCTAATTATATGTATAATCAAAATCTTTCTCATCTTCATTCATCTCATCTCATCTCCATCGAAGAGATCTGCGCGATTTCTAGCTTTCTATTTTTTTCTGTTCTTCTCATCTTTATTCCTACAGTTCTAAGGCAGATAACACAAATAGCTTCGTTAGTCTTCCGATATACGAAGGCGATTGGTAGTTAGCTTTGCTAGTGAAGTTTGTCTAAGTGGCCACCCCCCCAGTTTTCATTCCTCTCCTAAACCGCTGTTCCATAGCGGCCAGTTTTCATCTCTGCCGATGCGGTCCCCGAACTAGAGTGATTTTCCCCCCCTTAAAGCTCGTATCTTCAAAAGCGAGTCGTAGCCACTGATTAGTTTGATTTATCTACCCACTGCACACGTTTTGGAGTCGAAAGGAAATATGAATAGTTACGGCAGAGCAAGGCAAGGAGGAGTCGGAGGAAGTGAAGCGTCTAAATCATATGAAAAGTCAAAGATGCTCTTTGCCGCTAACGCCGATGGCTAGAGAGAGATAAAAAAATAACCCACCATGCTCTTGGTAAAATCAATGCGGGTCTTTTTAAAAAGAGGTTCATGCGCTGAAAATTCAAGATAGATTTATGAAATATGTAATGCGCCCAATTTGTTTGTATGATTAAATGAAATCTTGAAGCTACATGTACTGAGCCTTAACCGTTTTCATTATCTTCAGACTATTGAAGAATTGGGAGACTCAAACGTCTGTATGAATATTATTTAGGCTATTTCATAACTTGAACGCGAATATTTCATTCTACAATTTGCATTGTTCGTATGGGACTGTTTTTAAAACCCAGCGACTGTTTTTAAATAACCATAAAAATAATAAAGTATATATGTGGGATATGAATGCCCCACAAACATTTGTCATTGTTTATCTATTTTATTCTTTCCTCTGTCCAACAAACTCCCTTGGTATTTGTCACAGTGGTGAGATTGGTATTCTACTGTGGGCATGAATTTTTTTAACTCATATAGAAATCTGATGTGCGCTTTATGCAGTATAAATATGGAATATTATACTTCAGATAATGCTCTTTTCTACTATATGTTGAACGATTTGCCTTAACTAGCGCAGAAGTAAATAGATATTAGTCATATAATATCTGAGCTACACATACCGGACACTGAATTTGAAACTTTTATGCAGCTGTATGTAAACGTCATTTACGCAGCGTATATATACAAAAGAGGATTGGTATTGGAAGTCGCATGCTTATGCGTAAAATAAAAGTTACTATTCAGTGGATGGTTTGTGTAATATTAGGAATGCAGAGACTACAAGTATTTTTAAACCACACGAGTAATAGTTCCTGTACTTGGAGAAAAAAAAGGGAAAAATGAGCGAAACATATATCTATTGCCCTCTTGACTTATATGTTCTGTCCGGTAGTTGTTCTGATGATTTCTCAATGCTTTAATGAAATAAAACCATAAAGAGTTTTAAATAGTTATGTCTTCTTCTTCCTTACATGGATTTTAGGCCAAGTGGCCTGTTCCCGTCTCATGCCATCTCTTTCTTGGTCTTCCGATTCTTCTTTCTCCACTTATTTTGTATCTATATAATATTTTCGGTAATCTGCTGTTGTCCATTCGATTTAAATGTTCTATCCATTTTTGTTTATACTGTCTTATGTAGTAATTAATTGGTTTTACTTTCAGGGATTGTAAAATTTCTTCATTTGTTTTGTGGTCCCACTTGGTATATCCAGCTGCTTTTCTGAGAAACTTCATTTCTACTGTTTGAATTCGTTTTTCATCTTTCCTTTTTATGGTCCGTGTTTCGCTTCCCTATAGTAGAGCTGGTTTTAACAAGACATTATATAGTCTGATTCTAGTGCGGTTTTGTACTAGGGATGGCTTGAATATATTATTTATTATGCCATTTACTTTAACCAAGTTTGATATTTTAGTGTCTATGTCATTTTCTTCTTCGTATGATAGATCACATTCCAAGTATCTGAAAGTGTTTACTTGTTCTAGTATTTTGTTATCTATCACTATTTTACTTCTTATTGGGTTTTCTCCTTTGAATGCCATTATTTTTGTTTTTTTCTTTAGATATTGTCATATTATATTGCTTTGAGATATTTAATGATTTTAGTAATCTTTGTAAATCATCTTCTGATGTAGCTAATACTGTTTGATCGTCTGCAAATAGTAGTGTATCTATCTTCATTTGCGGGTCATTTGTATACCAAATGGGTTATACTGTTTGTTTCCAGATTGTTATAATTTTATTTATATATATTGAAAGGCAGAGGTGAGAGGGTGCATGCTTGTCGTACTCCTCTTGATATATCTTTCCATTCTGAGGTGTGTTCTAATTTAACTGTTGTTTTATTTCCTGTATATATTTCTTGAACGGATTGTGAAAGGTGGTTTGGTATATTTAAATCGGTAAATATTTTACACTAATTTTGTCAAAGGCTTTTTCATAATCAATAAAGGCCACGTGTGTTTCTTTTTGAAATTATCTTCTCTTTTTTCTTAATAATTTTAGAGTAACAGTTGTATCTATGCAGGATCTGCCTTTTCGGAAACTATTTTGTTCTTCTGGTAGCTTATCCTCTACAATACTGTTTAGCTTCTCTTTTAATATTCCTGCATATATTTTATATCCTGTATTTAGCAGACTAATTCCCCTATAGTTATTACAATCGTTATGTCTTTAAAATACAAATTATACACAAGAGAATCTTAGCCTGCTTATTATGTTTGTAAAGCCAATTAATTTGCACACAATACACAACTAAATCTAATAGGAAAGTTAAGGTATGATAATAATGAACGAAGACAGTTATTTGAATGACAAATGAATCAATAAATAGAACTATTCTTCAGTTTTACTTAATTTAACAAACGTGCTTTCTCTACAAATATGACTGCACACAGAGGAGGATGTTGACAAAATATATTCTGTTTATATGAATAAGTTTAATCATAGCTTTTAACCAACGATACCATCCATTAATTAGATGGTAAACCTACTAAATTGTGTGACAGGTTTCAGAAGAAAAAAAATTCTTTGTCATCCCTCACAGAATGCAATATAACGAAACTATAAGTTCAGTGTGAAATTTTACACAAGCTCCTTCATCTTATCCCACTACAATTACATGTATATTACCTTTGGCTGATGGACCTGGGTTCTAATATCTTATTACACGTAATTAAAATTTTATATAAATTAAAGAAATCAACGATCCCTTTACTCTGTTATTCTTTCAAATATAAATGGAGATTTTAAGCCTCCATAAAAAGAATCGATAATATTCTTCTAAATACACAACCATTAATACTATTTCTAATTTCATATTACTAGTTTTTATTCTTAATTCTTTTAAAAGTTTAGTGTCCACTGAACATTAACTCCAACGTCTTCTCAATACTCAGCGTGCAAAGTAAGATGGATCAATAAATCCAACAGTAGAAGTATTGACATTTTTCCAGATGAACATAAGTTAATTAAGCATGTTATCTTAATGTGAAATCACTTTTCTTATTGTGTGTAGTTAGTCATCGTCTCTAATTAAGAATTTCGGATGCGTAAAAGTGTTTAATACATTCTGGTGTGTTTATTGATTATTTATTAATAGATTTCGTGTATACTCTCCATTTGAGTTTGAAGAATTTTATTTCGGATGATTTTTGTACTTTACACTTCCTATTTTTCCAGGAATGTCTTTCTTTGAAAGACCAACTGCGATGATGTTTAATTTATGCTATTCAATGAGAGCTAAATTTTGCACAGGATATATTTAACTATATAATAGTTATTTGTGGGTAATTATTCTTTCATTTGATAGATAAAGTTTGTGTGTACTGTAGATAAAAAAGGGTATTTACAGTTTGTTCTGCAGTTTACGTTCGGTGCAACAACTGCGTAACTGTAGTTTGAGCGTACAAAATAAATAATCTTTAACAGAACAGAAAAATGTAATATTTGTTTAATATCTGCTGAATTTAAAAACGAAGCTACCCCAAAATCCCCGCAATACTGAGAATAAAAAGATATTAAAGGACCCAATGAAAAGTAGTTGCAAGTAAAGCCAGATTTCGTAAACTGGTTTATTTGTTATTTCGTTAATGGTATTTCTTAGAAGAAATTTTAATTAGTTAGTTATTGTTAAAACATATCTGTAGATAAAAGCAACATTAGTTAAATATTCAGATGTTTACTTGGAATTATATACAGTATTTAAAACCGCTTGTTCTTGAAGGAGAAGTGATAATTTTTTTTTTAAATTTCCATATGGTGAAATTAATAGTAAACATGGCCTTTCAGATATTTGAATCTATTACAGTCTACCAGGAAGGTATATCGCTTAAGGATAGGATCATAATTTAAGATAAGTTATATATTTTTTAATTTTTCATGAGGCAACATCAACTGGCTAACATTTAGATTTGAAGAGTATGCCATTATTATGAAATTAACATTTTTGTTTAAATCATGTTTGGGTTCCTCCTGACTTCAAACAATGCAGTTATACGATTGTCACTAATGTATGAATTCCATTTATTAATATATTGATCAGCTATTAATTGAATAGCTTTACATGATTAAATTAGAATCTACTCTAGATTATGTCAAATGGAGTGTATGCTTAGTACTGCATAATACAATGAACGAAACACTATACAATCAGATTGAAATGTAAGATTCTAAGATGAAGAAACACGACATTGGCTGAAACTTCTCCATCAGACTCTGTTCGTTGTTTTGATTCAGAATAATCCTTTGAATACGCTTTAATAAATCAAGTCTGAAAAGGAAAGTAAATATTCCCTTAAAAGCATCAGGGCGATTGCGAGTTTCCATGACATTACGAATATTTCAATGATCAATGCGAAGTATGCTCGTGATGTTGCGCTTGCTGTTAATAGCTCGCAACTTAAATATCATTATTCTTAGTTGCATTAGATTGCCAATAAAATATCCATGTTAATGAATAGAGACTCATTAACATTACTTATTGATAAGTCTCATTAATAATATATATATTAATATGCTGGGTAGTTGGTTGGTTATAAATAAATGAACTGTATATTAGTCACTTGTGCCAAGCCTGAATTCGTGAGCGTTTAAGACTACCCTTTATTCCTTTGTAACACCGGAGCCTTGTTAACATGTCCCTAACAGACGAATTGATTGCGAATTTCAATTCATTCCTCAATTTCAGCGACTCTAAAAGATTCCTTACACTCTAATATTTCGGAGTTATAACTCCATAGTTAGAACTAAGGAAAAAAAAAAAACACTGAAAATGTGTAGATTGCACACTCAACCTTTTGTCTACCTCGCTATTCTTAAAACTCATGGCTTTACTGAGAAATTAAACTTCCAATTAATTAAGAAATTGCATCTGTTTTGTTTTAAGTTTCGCTGCTAATATTTCGGAATTTTGTTCTTGACTTTGATTTAAAATATACACACTCTATTATTAAAAGATGTGTTATATTAATTATATCAATGAAATCAAATGTTCCTTAATTTTAGTAATACAGTGTGTTTAGCTACTTTATATTCAGAAGAAAAGAAAGTAAAAAAAAAAAGACAAATAAAATACAAATCATTCTGCAAAACATCGAGTCTGGTGTATTGTATTGAAGTTCTGTACCAAAACATATTTTGTCGAATGATTTTTATTTCGATTATTATTTTTTATCACGCGTGAATTATGTGATGAATGATGTGAATTATTTTATATTTCACATCATTTGTTTTCATTGAACAAAACCATTCCTTTAAAATAAATAAATATCCTTGATTAGTTTGGCCCTAATTTAAAAGAATGATCTAAACTAAGTTTAGCAATCTTCCGATATATTTTCTAAATTTATGGACTTTGGTTTAAAAATATATTTATTTGTAATAAAACTAACTTCCTCTTGTCTCTTAAAATCCAGATATTAATTCATTTTTTTTTTACATTTAAATTTCTATCCATCACTCATGCATATATACTTACGAACTCTTTGACACATTTAAATCTTTAAATGGACGATTTGGTTAAAGGCTCAGGACATCTCAGGCACCAACAGAAGCGCCAACTGGTGGGTGAGAATCGTCTCATCAACCAGTGAGAGACCATTCTCATACTTATTGTTGACCTGAATGAGCTTCATGTTTGGTCTCTGAGCTTTGCTCAGAGATAAGTAAAGTAAAGATAAGTAAAGATAAGTAAAGTTGAGTAAAGTTCAGATAATATCTTCGATATTATCTGAACTTTACTCAACGGCGCTAATAAATAATAGTTTAGAAACTTTTCATGAGTCAGATGCTTAGTCCATTTTTAAAATTTAATAAACTGAAGTTTACGTAAAATATATAAACAAAATAATTGAATATGATATATACTTTGTTTTTTTATTTGGTAGTATTATTTTAAGACTAAATTACATAAAAATATTTTTGGGCTATAAAAACACCAATATTTTTAAATGTTATTTTAGATTCATATATTATGTTTAAAAAATGTAAGCTTTGTATCTACACCCTGTTCCACTTTTGAAGGACTAAAGTGGCTTTTAAAAGTACTCTATGGTCTCTAGAGTAGGAGTTTTGAACTACATAAAAAAAATACAAAAAAAAAAAAAATTCAGTTTTAATGCACTATAGATTCACATACTTTTGTGGATGACGGGAGTCACATAAAATCAAGAAAAGCAACATTAACACCACCACCTGCAGCATTCCACATTTGAAAATAGCATTCCTCTGGTAACTCCATAATCGTATGCCCATCAGTTTTTCCATTAAAAGCAATTTCACGGAGTTCAGTACATAATATTCTAGCATTAGGCTAAAAAACCTTCGAATTACTAATTACCTGATCTTTCTGTCCTTTTAGGGTGTTTCTTTTCATTATTAAATTCCATATTACAATGGCATGAGGGAAAATTAATATCAGATGTTCTAATTGTCTGTAGTTTCCCAGACTGATCGATGAACATGTTGGAATATCGATATGTAATAGCGCAGACATGACTAAAACTAATCGATATGTCTGCTAATTGTAAAACACGCCATCGTTTTAATTTTCCCTTATTATGCTATATCTAGATATCAACAATACTAGAGAGAGACAGAGGGTAACGGATGGCAATGCTGTAGCCAATAAAGTTTTAACTGAGGCTCGGCTATTGCCGTTACCCCGCCATGATCAGAACTTATAGCTCAATAACTTCCCATTCACACATTTTCTTCTATAGATAACGAGGAATGTGAAAAGCATTCTTGCTTCACCCATCTAGCCAAAAAAAAAAAAAAAAAATTCTGCTGTCATTAATTATTTTTATATTTCTTTCTTTCCATTCTTTTAATTAGTTTTTACCCATGAATACGTAGAAGTTGACAATAGCACCACACTCAACGGCCGTTTGCTTTGCACCTTTCAATGGTCTCAGTATTGTACACACTTTAGGGCATTTATTTATCATAGTTTGACTTTATATAACGTGACTTATAACTGTATTCAAGAAAATTCGATGTGTCCCTGTAATTTATGTAAACGGGTGTATGTTGAAAGGCATTTAAATACTACCTGGTAAAAGCAAAGAAGCGCTTATCTAGCTCATAGATATGCTCAGTAACTCGACTGAACTTATTCTAATTTGACCGGTAGGGAATTTTTTTTTTCTGATTTATGTACTTTCTCAACGAAATTTGTGAAATTTTCATCCAACGACAGAAAACTCTTTTTTTTTTGTCCTTATCCACTCCAATTATATATGAAATACTATCTTGTCTGTTGAGTTATTTCTAGTCTATAAACTGGTAACAATAATCTATGCTTTGATTCATAATTATGTATATTTATTCCCCAAATTACTTTGTACGTACATAATATTAAAAATTAGGAAATGAACACAATAAATTATTATTATTATTTGGTTAGATGGGCCAAACAAGAATGCTTTTCATATTCTCCGTTATCTTTATCTGTAGAAGAAAATGTATGGATGGGGGTGTTATTGAGCTGTAAGCTCTGATCATGATCATACCGGTTTACGGCAATAACCGAGCCTCAGTTAAAACTTCATTGGCTACCATGTATTGTGTGCGGCTTTAACTCTCCAAAAACTCGTGAAATAAATCCCCCAACAATGATCGACCCCGAAGGATCATATAACTCAGCGGTAGTGCCACTCAGTAATAGCCTCACCCCGTCACCGAGAGGAACTCTCAGCGTTGGCTCTATCCGGTGGCAGGATCACTCCACCACCGAGCAGAGCCGCTCATATCTCATTTGAGGGGGGGGGGGGGTTACAGCAACAGCCGAGCCTGAGTTAACTTCATAGGCATCCATTACCCATCCCTCTCCCAGGGGCAACAGCAACAGCCGAGCCTCAGTTAAAACTGCATTGGCTCCAGCATTGCCATCCGTTACCCTCTGTTCACAATAAATAAATAAATAAATGATTCTTACTTACACGGGTTATAATAATTTTAAAATTTGTTTATTATTTTGATGTGCAATGCAGGGATGTATTAAAAAATTAAAAATTTAAAAAAATAAAAAAATAATAAAAAGTTTAGAAAAAAAGGATTTTTAAAAATTACTTTTTAAGATCTTATATAGTTAACTTGTATTAATTAAATATGTTATTCGAAGGATTCTTTATTATTAATAATGATTAGCAAAATAACAGTAAATAATTATTTTGTTTATAATATTACGATCCATTACACCCTGTTTCTTTTGCTTTTATAGTAGTGCTATTATTAAAATTTGAGGTCTCGGCCTGAATTCACTCTTTTTTTAAATTGCGATAATGATACCAATTAATTAGCGTCCCACGGATTATCTTAAAAAATATATTTATGGTAGCTGATGAAAATTTTTAGATTACTATGGCGCGTGAAATCTTTTCCGAATGAGAAAAAATACTCTAGACTCTATTCACAAATTTCGAAAAAAAAAAAAACGTATTTCACTTTCTTTCAAATCTTTGTTGGACATTGATAGCATTTTCTGTGACCTCCGTCATGATTATACCTCGGGGACATCCGCATTCTTTTTCTCTGAATAGAAACCACTTTAATCACCGAAATATGATATCGATCAAGGACGTAGTAAAATTCCAACAAGAGAAATGAATAATTATAATTGTCCCTCTCTCATGTCGTTGATGAATAACTTTTTTCCTCTTCAGAGATTTTTACTCATATGAGTAAAAATCTCTGAAGAGACTCGAAAAATGTTTAATTAATTACACATCAGTGGATTTTGACTTTTATGTCGAAATTAAAGGTTCGAAATTAGGTATAATTTGAACGAACACTTAAAGTAGGAAAACCTTTTAGTTCATCAGTTCCACTGAAGAGCAGATTTATGTCATGCAGTTTTAAATCAAAATTTATTTTATCTATAATAGTATATGATATAAATATTATATTATTGCACTCGTTTACTGTAGATGTACAAAGGACAACGATAACCCTTTATTTTGAAAATCAACGTTATTTACAAATATAAAATACAATTAAATCTAAACTAATTTAATAGGTGAAATGAAGCAAAATGAATTTTTTATATTAAAATAAATAAAAAGTGTTTAATTGTCTAGGCTTAGTCAAGTTATACAATTACCTTAAAATTCACTTTTCAAAAATTCTTAACGACAAATTAATAGACGCATTTTAATTAATCTTATATAAAATAAATTTAAGTATGACCTTAGACAATAGATAAACAACTTGAGGGTGTGAAATAGGTCTACCAGGGGATAGAGTCCTTTTTAGGACTTCCATGGTAGCGGATGGCAATGCTGTAGCCAATGAAGTTTTAATTGAGGCTCGGCTATTGCCGTTACCCAGCCATGACTAGAACTTTTAGCTCAATAACACTCCATAAACACAAATTCTCTTCATTCAAATGATGGGATAAAGAGTCAAGGACTCAGTCCATCGCCCAGTTCTTTTAAGAACTTTAAGATAAACAATTTGATGTACTCTGTGTGGTGGCCGGGATAAGAATAGTCCCAATTCAAATCCAAGCATGTCGTAAGAGGCAACTAAATGGACGCAAAGTTTCGAAAGTTTTGCTCTCTGAGGTTTCTTCCAGAATTTCTCTCCCGGTGAGGGGGGGGGTAGATTTTGGGCGGTTTGCCTGGGAGCGCATATTGAGTATCCAGGGAGGGTGTTCTCTGGCACGGCCCACAGAGGGGCTTTGTCGGTGGATGCCTTTCCCTAAAATATGAGCGGTTCTGCTTGGTGGTGGGGGAGCCCGTCACTGAGTGGAGCCAACGCTGAGTTGGACGGTCTTTCGGCCACTGTGAAGTGGTCTAAGGATCGTCCTAACTATTTTTTTTTAGTGGGCTTTACTTAAGTATCGCCGCTGTAACCCATGCATGTCGTAAGAGGCAACTAAAATGGATGCAGAGTTTCGCTCTCTTAGGTTTCTTCCGAAATTTTGCTCCCGGTGAGGGGGCTTAGATTTCTGGGGATTTGCCCTGAGAGAGCATTTTGAGTCTCTGGGGAGGGTGTTCTCCGGCGTGGCCCGTGAGGGACTTTGTCGGTGGATGCTTTTCCCTGGAATATGAGCGGTTCTGTTGGTGGTAGGGGAGCCGTCACTGAGTGGAACCAAAGCTGAGTTGGAAGATCTTTCGGCCACTCGTAGGGAGTGGTCCGGAGGATCGTCTTAATTTGTAGAGAGAGCCGTACTTACATACCAGCCACATGCATGTAGCCCATGCATGTCGTATGAGGCGAGTACAATTGGCACCCAAGGAGGGCAATGCCGTTGCCCAGCGTTTCCCAAATGGTGAGTCACGAAAGCTAAATGCTGGGTCGCCTAAAAAAATCTCGAAAACCTAGGTGTTTCGTTTTGGGGTTTTCGTTTTTTCACGAAACTCTAAAATACAAGTAAATAGCGTTTAATCGGAACTAATGAATAAATAATTTAATTAATAGAGACGAAAAACGCGCTCCGTCCTCGTCGCCATTTCGCAGTCTCTTTGTTCGCGGTAAAGTAGCTCAACTAATGGCGAGGCTGCGTAACGATTCGGCTGCGAGACGAATCGTTATCACACTTCTCATTAATAAATTACTTGGTTTTAGCTTAAGTTTTTTATATTTTTGTAAGAGTAAATGCTTCTTTATTATAATAATAATAATAAATGAAACCTCTATGAACATTCAAATCTGATTTATTTTACTTAAAATTTTAGTCGGTCACGAAGATGAAGTATTAACTGAAGCTCGGCTATTGCTGTTACCCTCCTGCCATGATCAGAGCTTTTAGCTCTATATTACCCTATCCATACATTTTCTTTACAGATAACGGGAAAGAAAAGCATTCTTGCTTCACCCATCTAGCTGAAAAAATATTTAAAAAAAGATAAACAACTTATGAGTTCATACTCTATTTTGATAGTTATGATAGGGAAATTTTAAACGTCGTCGGTTGGTCCAGCGTTGAGTTAGTTGGTGAATATCATTAGGTGGGGGATAGTATTAACGCTGTATGATGCATCTGGTTCTTGGTTCGTTATTGTAAATGTACTCAGTTCATGAGACACTCTTCTTGTCAATAAGAACAGTCGAACTAGCTTTGCATATAATTATGACTTGCTTGATACTATACTCTGTTTTGAATAGTTGATTTAGAGTGTTGATCCACTGAGTAATTTACAAATATGACGTTATCGCAACGCAACACACTGCTAGAATTTCTCTCAATATAGTCCATGTTTTTCTGATTTATTTATGTATCGGATCACACATATTCCATTTAATTATCATTTTATTCTTTATGTTTTTATCCTTGTTGGGATAGATTTGTTTTGCACTATGGTTGTGCCCCATTGTAATATGGAGTATAATATAGATTACTATGCGTTTTGTCAGTTTTTTCTATATAACGTTATGATTTTGAAGAAAATTAAAGCTTGAACCATTAAATAGTTTTAATTTAATTATTTAAAAAGAATAAAAAAGTAAAATCAATAATCTAAATAATAAATTAAAAGTAAACTAGTAAATTAAAATACACCTTTTTATTTCTAACATAAAATAAAATTAAGCTTGACCGTGGAAACCAACTTAAGTTCGAAATGGGGATTGGAACAATCGACCGTGAGATGCGGTGATTGATTCATTCAATCCAATACCCTTGGAGGGTAATGGATGGCAATGCTGTAACCAATGAAGTTTAACTGAGGTTCGGCTGTTGCTGTTACCCTCCTGCCATGATCAGAGCTTTAATTTAATAGCTCAATAACACCTTACCCCTACACTGTCCTCTACAGATAACGGGGAAGATGAAAAGCATTCTTGCTTCGCCCCTTTAAGCCAGTCCTTATATAAGGAACTTAGGCTCAATGGGAGGTTTTCCTACCATTTTGTTGTTATTGTTATTTCTTATAGTGCTTTTTTCTGGGAAACATATAAGGTTGATGGATTTGTTCTTCATTCATGTAAAAATTTGAGAAATGAGGCAAGTTCTGAGTTTTATGCGAGTGTCGGAGTGCTTTGATTGATAGTGATCTTCAACAGAGCGTTCTTTCAGTTATAATTGTTCAAGGTAAGATTTTATCTCACTGAAAATTTCTCAGGCCCTCTCCTGTTCCCTGCCCAGTGCCCGGCAGTTGTCTTCCGCGTTTAAAAAGGAGATTTCCACTGTCCGTCTACACTCGGTGGTAGGAAGGGACAAGGCAGGTCCTGTTCGACGCGAAACGCCCTTCAAACTACAGATTAGGCTTAATCATGAATACCGCATATGATGACTTAAACTTTAAGGAACTCCTTGCAGTTTTCAAGCATGTTGGATACCTCTTTAACTCCAAATGGCCCGGTTGGATAGAGATCCACCAGATTACTGAAGTCGAATCAGAGGACTACCAACCCCCTGATCCACTTTTCAGCACTTTTCAAGATAACACCAGGGAGATTATGTCGCCAGCTATCGGCCAGCCCCTAGTGGACTCTACAGACTATCAGGTGGTCAGTAGAAAGAAGCGTAAGAAGGAGTCTCCAGCTACAGAACCTGAAACAACAGCGGAAACAGAGGTTCAGCCCAAAGATAGGATAGCACCGATGGACACATCGGGACAGCCTGTTGAAAGAGCAGCTTCAGAGAAGACAGCGGCTCAGTCCAAAGAAAAAATTCCACCAGTGATTCTAAGATCTGAAGACAAATGGTCGACAGTAACGGAGGTGATGAAGAACACCAAAATCAAGTTCACCTCTGCTCAAAATTCAGATGAAGGTGTCCACATTCAACCAGAAGGAGCATCGGACTACCGGCGGCTTACTAAATTTATGGACGAGCTGAAAATTCCGTATCAGAGGTTTAGTGGAAACAATAACATCAGAGGAGATAGCCGCTGACCTCAAGTCACAAGGCTCAGAACCTATAAAAGTCTCGCGCATGTACCGCGCAGACGAACGTCCCATGCCTCTGGTTTTAGTAGCAATTAGTAAAGACCAGAGAGAAATATATGACCTAAAAATTGTTTGCAACCTAGTAATTAAGACAGAGCCTCTCAGAAGGAAGACATCTGCAGGTCAATGCCACCGCTGCCAGAAATATGGGCAAGCGCAGAAGCTTTTTAGGGCAGAGTACAAGTGCGTTAAATGTGAAGGCAATCATCCCTCTCATACATGTTTAAAACCACGCATACTCTCAGTAAATGCGTATATTGCGGGGGGCTGAACCCGGCGAACTACAAAGGTTGCTCATCCCATCCCCCTCTAATCTACCAAAAGCTAGAGAAACAGGAGTCCCATCAACTCAGAAGCATGCTACACCTCCTACACCAGAAAACCCTTTGCGAGCTTCTACAAGTAACAGATCGTAAGCCTCAATGGTTTCCTCACACACCAAATCGGCAGAAACTATATCAAGCAGTCAAAACTCCAGCGCAATGCTTGCCGCTATTTTAGGAGAAATGCTAACAGATTTAGCAAATCAAATCCAAACCAGGCTGATACAAACAGATTTCTTAAAAATACACAAGTCATATTCTCAATCATTAATGGATAATTCGACCATCATAATAAATTCCATACAGGTCGCATTCTGGAATGCTAAACAACGATCTCCTAGAATTGGAAGAATTTGCTGCGCGTTACAGAGTAGACAACCCTTTAATCAACGAGACTCACCTTAGGCCATGTGATAACCCCAAACTAAGATGCTACACACTACTCAAGAATGATAGGCTCAACGCCAGAGGGGGTAACACAGCTATCGTAATCAAAAAACAAACAAACATAAGATACATAAGATATAATAATTTAAGATACAATGAGATCAAGAAATCAACGACCACAAACCTGGAAGAAACTGGATTGAGATACGCACCAACAATACAGGTAGACTAAAAGTATCCACGAATCTCTCCCAGCTCCTCCACACAAATGAAGCAACAATAATGGCGGGAGACCTAAACGCTAAACATCCAGCGTGGAACAGTAGAAACACCAACAATAATGGGAGGAGCCTACACAAGCTTGCTATGACAAGAAACATCACCATAGCAGGTCTTGCCGAACCAACACACTACGGACCGCTGGGCAAACCTGATGTGCTAGATATAGCCATCTTCAGGAACACTTCGTACCAATTCCAGTTACAGGTTGTTAATGATCTCAGCTCCGACCATAACCCAGTTCTACTAAGCCTAGGTGGGGAAACAGAAATCATCCCCAACCAGTCCTGCACAAATTTTAAAAAGCTCAACGCAACTCTCTGCAACATAACAAGCCCTGTCCCAACCATCTCCTCACCCAAAGAAGTAGATACAGTGATCAATAAACTGGAAAGCATAATCCAAACTGGTCTTGCAACAGCCTCCACCGTTACCGCTTCAGCTCAAGCTAACCTGCTCCCACAGGAGATTCTAAAGCTTATCCGCAACAAAAACAGGATCAGACGTCGCTGCCATGCAACTCTATCGTCCCAGGATAAACAAGAGTTAAGCAGGGTGACAAACCTAGTCCGATATGTGATCAAAGACCATAAGAGCCAGTTATGGGAGAGGAAACTAAGATCCTTAAACACCGAAGACAACTCATTATGGAAAATGACTAAAGCCTTTCACAGCAACCGCCCCAACATACAACTAATCCATGGAGAAATAGGCATAGTCTACCGAGACAATGAGGAAGCAGAAGCCTTTGCAGACTCCCTGGAGCTGTAATGTCAACCAAACTACACTCATGCGGACTTGCGCTTCATCGAAAAAATTCACAGGCAAGTACGCTGTACACTTCATCATCCCACCAGTCGTGACAACTCAAGCTGTACTACGCCAAAGGAAATATACCAAATCATCAAGAACCTCAACAAACAGAAAAGCACCAGGCCCTGATCAGATTTTAAACAAAATTATGAAAGCACTCCTTCACAAAACAATAACGCATCTAGTGGCTATCATCAACGCGATGCTAAGACTCAACTACTTCCCCACTCGCTGGAAGCAGGCAGATATAATCCTCGTCCACAAGCCGAGGATAGCACCTCAGCTCCCCTAGAATTACAGACCTATTAGCCTCTTGTCAGGCCTGGGGAAAATCGCAGAAAACGTAATACTAAAACGCCTACAAAACGAAACGGATAATCTAGACAGACCTAATCCCAAAAGAACAATTTGGTTTTCGAACAGGTCACTGCACAACTCAACAGGTACACAGACTTATAGAATATATAACTACCGGATTCAATTGGAAACAACATATATAGGGGCAATCTTCCTGGACGTGGCGAAAGCCTTCGATAAAGTGTGGGAAAAAGGCCTCATCCACAAACTAATAACCGCAAAATGCTCACTAAACCTCATCCAAATCATAGACTCTTATCTGAAAGACAGAAAATTTCAAGTGAAACTGCGTGGCCTCAAATCCTCTGCAAGAAGTATCATAACAGGTGTCCCGCAAGGCTCCCTTCTATCGCCACTACTCTTCAGTATTTACATCTCAGACGTCCCAAACACTCCATCAACCATCATGGCTTTTTATGCAGATGACATGGCGATACTAGCCAGATCTCGCAGACCACATTTAGCCACACAACGATTACAAAATGCAGCAAGAAATCTTGAAAAATCGTTTCAAAAATGGAGAATAGACGTCAATGCAGACAAGAGCAAGGCCATACTCTTTACAAGGAAGAAAGAAAACCACCACGGAGCAGTCACAATGTTCATTACTGATATCCCATGGCAAAAAGAAGTAAAATACCTGGGAATCAAACTAGATAATCGACTCAACTTCAACTCCCACATCTCTCATGCCTGCAACAAAGCTAACTCAGCAATAGCTCAACTCTACCCTCTACTCAACCGAAGAAGCAAAGTCAGTCCAGAAAACAAACTAAGAATATACAAAACAATCGTCAGGCCCACATTAACTTACGGTTCACCAACGTGGAGCCACACCTCCCCCTAGGAACATCAAAAGATTACAAATAATCCAAAGTAAATGCCTCCGAATGATCTTTGATGCCCCGTGGTTTGTAAGGAACACTTTCCTCCACCAAGACGGAAACCTGCCAGACATACCTACGTTCCTCTTCCAGATAGCAGCCAAGTACTTTGCTCAGGCATCACTCCATCCCAACCTACTCATTCGTGAGTCATCAGATTACGATGAAAAAGATAGATGGAAACACAAACGCCCAAAGTCGGCTCTGATCATAGATGGAAATAATTCTACACAGCCCTAATTAGGGCGAGCCAGGTGCTCAAAAATTTCTTTCATTAAATAATTAAAACGTATCGTTTACGGGATAAAAATCCAAGGGATTCCCAGAAAACGTTGAAACGGCGGGACATTTCTTCTACTTCTGTCCCTCCGCTAAACGTATACTTAGTAACGTACTAGGCATCCCAGTGCTGACCTTGGTTTCCCGCCACCTGTTAGAAAAACGCAGAAGTTCTTATTTTTAAGTGTGCTGAAATACTATATTTGGAAAGTGAATAAAAAAATCCCAGATACAGGACGAAAATAGAATAAAAAAACATAAAATTAAATTAATTTGGATCGTGGTAACCAACTTAGACATAATGCAAGGTTTATATCAATTCAACGACTTTAGATTGTCCTTGCGAGATATCCATGCTCAAGATGAAATAGGCGATTTTTTTAAAAAAAAAAAACAAGAGTTATGCCAAAAGCACGATGAATGTGATTCCTTCGTATCCCATAACGAGTTAAACAGCTCATGAAATGAATTCTATAATTATTATAGAAGGTCAATATTAGTATAATATTGTGAGAGTATTTTGTTCAGTAAAAATCCCCTAAAACCTGTCATATAGTACGGCGAAATTTATGAATGAGTTAGAACATGAAAGAAATAAGACCTTTATTTTGAAATTAAATTTATTTTCTAAGAAAAAACTACTTTTACCAAACAAATTTGTTAGATAAAAATAATTTTATTGATACTTTATTAAGGTTTGTTAAAGAGAAAGTGAAGTATATATACAAACTGTAAAATATTGATAATGTAGACGTGTTTTCTAAGATAATATGAAATATAAATAGATAATGGGGAAAAATAATAATAAATAGCGAATAGGTGATTACTTATACACGCATACTGTACATATGCAATATCATGTTCTCCCATAATGAAATTTTTCGAAGTTTATTTACATTTGAATTTCATAGACTGAAAACGACTTCATAGTTGTTTAGCATTTATTTCAATTTCTTAAGATATCTAAAATATTTATTTCTAAAATAAATAGACACTTTCTTAAAATCGAACAAAACAGTTACTTCTTAATTCGTTCTCATAATTTTTGAGTAGCTTGGAGTGTTTTAAATTTGCTTAACTTTTAAAGAAGACTAAATTGATACTCAAAACTAAGTAAGTAAAAATTAATCAACCGAACGAAGAAAATATGAAAACTTTTCTAATACTGTTTTCCATATCCTTCTTATAAGTCCTTATAAGGACTGGCTTAAAGGGGCGAAGCAAGAATGTGAAGGGATAAGGTGTTATTGAGCTATTAAAGCTCTGATCATGGCAGGAGGGTAACAGCAATAGCCGAGCCTCAGTTAGGACTTCATTGGCTACAGCATTGCCATCAATTACCTTCCAAGGATATTAATTACCATATGTTAAGGTAAAGCCGTCTCTAAAAATTCCGACGATCCCTAGGCCACTCAATCGTGGGAGAAAGACCATCCATCTGAGCGTTGGCTCCACTCATTGATGGCCTTCCACCCACCACCACCACCACCACCACCACCGAGCAGAACCGCTCATATTCCGAAGAAAAGAATTCACCGACAAAGCCCATCACCGGAGGCTCAAATTGCTCCCTTAAGGCAAAAACCTTAAAAGAGCGAACTCAAACTCTCGAATCTCTACGCTCCAGGGGGTAACAGCAACAGCCGAGCCTCAGTTAAACTTCATTGGTACAGTATTGCCATCCATTACCCTCCAAGGGTATTAATCGCCGCATCTCACGGTCGATTGTTCAACGCATGGTCCCATATCCTTCTTAAGTTCTTAAAAGAACTGGGAAATGGACTGAGTCCTTGACTCTTTATCCAGTCATCTGAATGAAGAAAATCTGTATGGATGGGGTGTTATTGAGCTAAAAGCTCTAGTCATGGCTGGGTAACGGCAATAGCCGAGCCTCAGTTAAAACTTCATTGGCTACAGCATTGCCATTTGTTACCCTGGAAGTCCTAAAAAGGACTCATAGCTCAGGTAAATTCGCTTAGTCTTCCTTCTACATATCCTTCTCCTTATAGTCCTTATAAGGACTGGCTTAAAGGGGCGAAGCAAGAATGTGTAGGGATAAGGTGTTATTTTCAGCAATTAAAGCTCTGATCATGGCAGGAGGGTAACAGCAATAGCCGAGCCTCAGTTAGAACTTCATTGGCTACATACAGCATTGCCATCCGTGACGGGCTCCCCCACCACCGAGCGGAACCGCTCAAATTCCGAAGAAAATAATTCACCGACAAAACCCCTCAGCGGGTCGTGCCGGAGAACACTTTCCCCGGAGACTCAAATTGCTCCCTTAAGGCAAAAACCCCAAGAGAGTGAACTCAAAAACTCTCGAATCTCATCACCCAAGGGGGTAACAGCAACAGCCAAACCTCAGTTAAACTTCATTGGTACAGCATTGCCATCCATTACCCTCCAGGGGTATAAAATCAATCACCGCATCTCACGGTCGATTGATTCCCAATCATCCCACATATCTTTCTATACGTTCGGATTATTATTTATAGAATTGAATGTCTTTAATGAAAGAGTGTCGTATAAAATCAATCACCGCATCTCACGGTCGATTGATTCCCAATCATCCCACATACCTTTCTTATAGTCCTTATAAGGACTGGCTTAAAGGGGCGAAGCAAGATTGCTTTTCATCTTCCCCGTTATCTGTAGCGGACAGTGTAGGGATAAGGTTATTGAGCTATTATTAAAGCTCTGATCATGGCAGGAGGGTAACAGCAATATCCGAGCCTCAGTTAGAACTTCATTAGCTAGAGCATTGCCATCCATTACCCTCCAAGGGTATTGGATTGAATGAATCAATCACCGGCTATGTAAGTAAAGGTGAAATCTCAAAAATACGGACGAAAGACCGTCCTAATCTCAGCGTTGGTTCCACTCAGTGACGGGCTCCCCGACCACTGAGCAGAATCGCTCATATTCCGAGGAAAATAATTCACCGGCAAGTACCCCTCAGCGGGCCGTGCCATAGAACACCTTCCCCGGAGACTCAAAGTGCTCTCTTAGGGCAAAACCTAAGAGAGCGAACTCATTTACCCAGGATAACAGCAACAGCCGACCTCAGTTAAACTTCATTGGTTCAGCATTGCCATCCGTTACCCTATATATGGGCATCTCATATAAAATCAATCACCGCATCTCACGGTCGATTGATTCACCCTTTGCCTCGTTCCTTTACGCATATACTTTTCTATATGTACGGATTATTATTTATAGAATTGAATGTTTTTAATGAAAGAGTGTTGTTAGATTCCTTAAAAAATAAATTAGTTCTTTTTAAAATTTGCGATGATCTTCTAAAATTTATATAATATAATTTGAAATGTATTATTCATTTTAAAGAAATATCTCAAACGACTTAGAGAAAAATTAAATAATTGAATAATGTGTTACAGGTGGGATTTTAGTGTACTTTCATAAAATCATAAACCGTAACAACAATTGCCAGTGAATGTGAAAACTTCAAATGTGTTTACAACCTATTTTAAGTTTACAAATTAAAATTCTAGAATTTTCTACAATAATAAGAATAAGTATTATTATTTACAACAACACAATGCTAGTTTATTATGTAATAAACTGGCATTGTGTTGTTATAAATAGCATAAATCAATCACTCCACAGTTCAAAATATTATTAAAGAGATCTTATTAAATCTTTCATACAGATGGTGTTGTGTAAGTTGTATAGAATTAAACATAACGTGATCTTAGAATAATATTTTTGTGAAAAATTCACGAAAACCAACACTTAGGAAAACGTGAACGTATGTAACAGAGAGCAATGCAAAGGCTTACGTAAATAAAAGCTGGAGAGAAAGAGAGTTGTCTTCAGTTAATTATTTAAATAAAACATAAACTGAAGATTGCTAGAAGCAAGATGGCAGTGATATCATAAAAGTTTAATAGCTGTTTATGCACGAGTAATGAGGGGAAGAGAACAAATTGATCCGGTTTCAACGAGCCTGGATGATATTCAGCGCGATAATTTTCCGCATCATTAAACGCCCTAATAGGCATCCTTCTCCCCAGTAACGTCCTCGTTATGACAAATGTGTAACTCTCCCATCTTTAATCTGCCTATTCTTGCTCACTCCAACTTCGGTGTTAATCACCATCTTACAATAATTATATAGGTAACGTCCGACCAGCTACGGACTGCTGGCGCTCCTACCAGATGCACTGTTTAGCGAAAATGTCTTAAATTAGACAACCGCCAAGGAAGAGTCCACATCTTAAGCCTTCATTTTGTTCCACGGTCTTCTATTTTAACGACTTTTCTCAAATGAATTACCAATAACAATTCGTTGTATGAGCCAGAAGTGTTATGAGATGTCATTTTAATAGGGAGCGCTACGTCACCAAACGCTCGACCTTTCCGAAGTTGCCGGAGCTGTTATGACTTTCGGGCATTAAGTGGGTTTCAGGGAACCAGAGTACAGCTTGTCTGACACAGTTTTAGTGTTTTGGATGGCTTCGGGATAAGCAGAGAGGCTGCTGGAGTCGTGAAATAAGCTTGTCGTAATTGGACATAACTACAGCTTACGTAGTGCAGTAAAAGATGGCATTTGTCTTGGTAGGGGGATGCAAGGAAAGCTTCACGGACAGCTTCACTGTAATTACACCTCCTAGTCTGAGTATACACTTCTGTCTTCTTGTCTCCTAGCTGCCATAGCGATATATAACCTGGGATTCCTTCAGCTGTCCAGCACACTTTCATAATGGTTTCATTTACTGTTATTACTCGTGCGTTAGTTAGACGCTGTGCCGTGGCTCTTTACTTAAAATAAAAGGGATTTGAGCGCGCTTAACTCCACTCTCGATTCGACCCATTTGTACAGTTTCGAAGTATTTCCCTTTTGCAACAACAGATGTGCAAATACACATACGCTAACTTCCTCCGAACAAACACACACATACAGAGAGACAGAGAGAGAGATCGTATAAAAAAAAAGAAGAAAAAAGAAAAACTAAACTCTTTTGTAAACTACATAGAAAGATGGGTAATTATTTCGAAACAATGTTCACAATAAACAGAATAAAATTGCACCGAACAAATGATTCATTCTAACTACTTTATAAAGCGCAATTCTAAACGTATTTAGCGAAACGAACTTCACCAAAGAGAAATCCAGTAGACCATCACTTAGATTACATATAGAGGGGAAACTCTAAACAGAAGTTTTATAAAATTCATTTAATCTTCTGCCTTCAGCCATTCTATTATTCTAATTTGGTAATAAATGCAAATTAGGATTCTCCAATTAGCGAATGCTAAACGCGGACAACCTGATAAACAAACCATGAAATATTACCTGCACGAAATTATATCAAGAACAGTCGTTCAAAGAAGGTCAGGACAAAGGATGATTAAAGTATACAAGACCATAACAACCTATCTGGTTTTGGAAAACAAAACATAGATTCTGCATATTTAATATACCGAAACAAATAATCTATATGATAATTTTGTAAATCAAAAGCAGCCTTGAGCAACTATTTATTGGGTAAACATAAATCTTCTCAATATGGGCAACCCGATTTATCATAAATACATATTTACTGAATCTACATTTTATGAACTTATAATAGTCTGGTGACTTGAAAAGATTACTGAATAATACGCCATTTACTAGCTTCAGGCATTTATAAGATGAAGTAGAGATTAATAACTATGCATACGTATTTTGATCTCAGCTCTTCGACAACCATGTTGCAGTTTTTGGAGTTGATTTCTCAGTCGATTCTTTCAACGCACTTTTCTTGCATATCCATTTTATTACTATCCTTTTTAATATCTTCGGTTTCAGGTGAAAGAATTGTTCCCTTACACAGAACCAGTAGTTCAAAATGACGGTACTGAAATGTCTTTATGAACAAGCATTCAATCAGGGAACTAATGAGGGTTTGATTAATTCAAACAAGCACTTCTGACTATAACCGCATGTGATCAATAGTTCCTATAAGAATAGCATGTTATTACTATTAACAAATGATTATTTTTATGTTTTCTCGTTTTGTGAAAGAAATAATTCATTTAATAATATGATAAAATAAATAGAATAAGGTTTTCAAAACCTGAAGATACTGAACCAGTGGCGCACTCAGGATTTAACCCTGGGGGGGGGGGAGTTGAGTAGACGATTTGAGAATACACACTACGCATCGCATACGACCTATGACTAAGCATCTGCAATGATCGCTAATTGATAAGTAGTATAGAAATAGAAGACACGAAAAAACATAAATAAAAATAATTATAATTTTAATTAGGAAAAGATTTTTGGAAAATTTTCTAGTGTTTTTTTCCTTTTTCTTTGGGGAGCAGGGCCCGTTGGCCCCCCTCTGGGTGCGCCACTATACCGAACACATTTTAGTATTTTGTATTTGAATAAAGTATTCTTTATACAAAATAACTTACGATATTATTTCGCCACTTTTATAAATGACAGCTACAATCTAAAAAACAGCCTAACTCCGATGGGAACAGAGAATTGAGAAGATCCGATGGTCTATTTTCTTACTGCCTTAACGTAGGGGAAAAAATCTGTCAACTGTAATGTGGATTTTTATCAACAGTGTTCCTTCTATAAATAACAAATAAAAAAAATCAGCTACATCCAGTATACGAGTCCTCGCAGATTTACTATTACTTTTACTGTGTATGGCGATTTATATAAATGCAGTTTTTTTTATTTCATGTAAATACAAGGTATGGAAAAATCGGATGCTTCTTTCTTAATAATTTTCTTTCCAATCTCAAGACAGATTTTTGTTTTTTTTATATACATTCTAGTACATATAGGTGAAAGAATGGCTTCCTTGACATAATTTGACTCGTTGGAAAAAAGATAAGTGGTATAATTTCTCATCGGATAAGAGCGGGTGTTTATTTCTTCTATTTGCTTGATGATATTTCTTAAGACCTAAAATTTCCATTAGGGGCATAGGGAGAAAGCACTTTCAACTGTCTTTTACGTAGCGAACAATGCGTGCATAGTAAACCATGATGCCAATCATCTCTAGAGCAACTCCTATAAGACAAGCATTGAGAAGGCATTCTTGCAGTAATTTATCCCAAGATGCTCGTATTTGTGATGTTAAACAGGTGAGGACTTTCCAAACGATCCATTACAAGATAAAAATGTTACTTAGACGTATGTAACACAAAAGATTCTTTATTTGCACAGACGGAGGGTAGGCTGGGAATCCTGTAAGGGGGGGTGGGAGGGAGAAGTAGTAAAAGCACATTTCGCCTGACAGGTTTTTTTGAAGTTCAGCTTTAACCACTAAGCTGGCTGTCGGGTTTGTATGCGCCGTCAGTAGTGGGCGACCGAGCGGTTTGTTCTTGCGCCAGGCAATATCGGTTTGCAATTCAAATTATAATATTTCCACTTTCTGGACGGAGTTTCCTCACAAGCAGCCTCGCCGAAGAAGACTGATTCAGCTGAATGGTGGATAAAAGAAGATTTCAGCAAGAATGGGAAACTGTGCAGTTTTTTTTTTTTTTTAGAAAGAATAAGGGGTAAGGGGGGGGTAAGTGAAATATCGTAGGAAGGAGTTTAGTTGAAAATGGCCTTGTCCGCCGAGAGTTTTTTCTACAGATAATTGATCGTGTTCTTTTCCTAAATAAGACAGAAATTCAAGTAGAGACATGATGGAATGGCCGTTTTTTTCTATCGAGTACATTCAGTTTTGTATTCAAAGAAGCAAGCAATCTTATTAACTATCACTCTCTATGGGCGCCTTTTGAAAAGCTGTTCTTGGAAACGGTATAAATTACACTACAACTTTTCGTCCTCTTCCAAATTACGGAGACTTAATTTAGTGGTAAAAAATTACTCAAATTATTCAAAAGTTCGCATATGTCACTTACATAAAAGATTCTCCAGAATGTAGCTATGTAATTGTAGGAACATGTTCTTCACTCTTGCAACTTTATCTAAGTTGATTTTTTTAAAGATATGGTGCTTATCGTATTAAACAGATTTTTTCCATTACTGCAAGATTAAAATTAAAAATTTTAATTATTTTAAATTCTTTTTTAATGTTTTAAATAATTTATATAGTTTAATAAATCTAGCTGATCATATGTTTTTTTTTTTAAATATTTATTAGCAAACTAATTTCAGACTGATTTATTCATTTTACTTTTATTATTCCGGAGAACAAAAATCCAAATTTCTTTTGCGGTATTATGAATAAAATGGAATAGTAAATCTATTAAATTCATTATCTGGGTTATTGTTTAAACTGCTTCGAAGTATTTGATACAAATGGAAAAAAAAACACACGAAGCAGATAGCGTTTTAGACTGTATGTAAAATGAACTTACTGCGCAGTTCTTGAAATGATGTTTTAAAGATGTTGAAATTACTATTAAAAAACCTGATTCTATTAAAGATTATGCGATGCAATTAAGAGCACGAAATAAATGTATCATATAAAAAAGGCACGTCTTTTTTCGACAGTGTGTACGATTGATAACAACCGAGTTTTCGGAACGAAACTCTCCCAGCTCAGATGAGATCGGCTAACACAATTATGAAAGCTTTCATTTAAAAAATCCTCAAACACTACGTGAAATCGAGCTCACGTTAACCAATTACAACTAATAGTAGTTGTTAGTAGTAATAATAGTCGTGTAGTAATAGTAGTTGTGATAAATGAAATTAGTGTTCAGACGTCCGCGCGGTTAGCCTAGTGGCTTTGCGCTCCGCAACCATATGCCTTGGGAAGGAGTGTCCTAGGTTCGATTCCCGTCAACGACGCGGGGAGCTTAAGGATCCTCCTCAGCCATAGCCAAGTTAGCGGTCTTAGGCGTGGACAGCAGGGTTTTTCCCACCAGTTTATCTGGGGTTTTTCATCCCGCAAGCAGGCAAACCGGTCTAGTGAACACACACACACGGATTACAGTCAGGAATACTGACCCAGCCATAGGTTTGATTCGTCAGCTATGCCGGTTCCGAAGCCCGGATAAAATTGGGGGGGGGGATTAAGATGGTGCCGTGTCCCTCTGTAGAAGGGGACTCACGGCCGTGTATCATCATACGATTAGTAGTAGTAGTAGTAGTGTTCAGACAACCTTAGTTGTCTGAACACTACTACTGTGAGGATTATTGTATTACAATCAAAATATGTATTCTCAGAATTGTGAGGGTATCACGGATGCCCTCTGTTTTGAAAATCCGTCTTGGATGCGAATAACTTTCATAAGGATTCTAATGAAAACCACTATTGGTTTTCATTAGAGAAAACCCTAACTATATGCTGTTTGTTCTCTCTCTCTCTCTCTTGAAAATATATAAAAAACCGTTTCCGATGCCTTTACGTTCTTTTTTTTTCTTCTGATTGAAGTGAGTAAGCCAGTCCCATGCAAAGGTTGCGCAGTTTCCCTTCCTAAAGGTCTGATTTTTCATCAGACCAAGTATAGGCCAAATGGCCAGAGAACCATATACAATTAACAGATCAAATATGCTGGTCTCATAGCCTTAGTTGGGCTGTTACGTAATTCTACACCAAATTAAATCATGGTGTTTGAGCGCCATGGAAGATTCAACCTATTTTTAACTTTTAAAGAGAAAAATTGGTCGAATCTTTTCTATACTTATCATTAAAATTAAGAAATTAAAAAGAAAATAAGAATACATAGATACTTAACACTTATTGCTAGTTGTAGTATTTTCTCTTAGGTATTACATAAATGAAAAGAGGAATTCGCTTTCTACTTCATAAATATCGTCAAGCAGAAGACTAAAATCATGAGTCTGAACTACAAAACTCAACTTAAAAATAAGAAATAAATTTTCGCATAATTTTTAACATAAAAATTTTGTGGAGAAAATTTCACATTTTGGTTGGACAAAATAATCAATTAAAAAAGATAAAACAAACTTCCTTTTCTGTACGTTGGTACCTCAAGTAATTCTTCTTGTAAAGAAAAGCTAATCTCTATTGAAATATTGTGGTAGAAGAAAGAAATGCTTGCGCCTTTTACCAACATTTGAAGATTATTATGCAGGCATGGTAAGGGAGAAAAATTTAGTACACCTTATGATAGTTTGCCACAAATGAATATCGGGTAATATGATTATAAGAACATTGATAAACCGCATTGTATCCACTCTTTTATTCTATAAGTCTGGCATTAAAATGAAAATATGTCTCCGAGAGTATCGTTTAAAGTTTATCCAAATATTTTAGAACACTGTGATAACTACTGGTTTGTTTCTTCTTTAATCCTTTGAATGAATTTTTAAGTTTCATTTTTTTTTACTCTTTTATCTCTACGTAAGTCCTTTGATCTCTGAGTTTACGCATGTTTTTCTTTCTGTGAAATAACTTAATTAGTGGAGGTAGTTGGCATCATTCTTGCACTGCTTGCTAACTTAATATCTGTTCAAAACTACTTCGTCTAAAAATCTTACATTATTCTAGAGATGGTGGACTGCCTTGAATCATCATCATCCTTTTTGAATATTAAATGTAATTAAGGATTTATAAAGATAACATGAAGTTTTTTGTTTGTTATAAGCAGTAATATATTACATTTATTCGTTGTTTTTACATGTTCATGAATATCAACTCAACAATAAGACGTAAAGTACTTATAATCCTTATAAGGACTGGCTTTTTTTGTGTGTGAATTTAATACTCAAGTAATCAAATATTTTTTTGGTGTATTCTTTTTTAGTTCAGGAACTATTCAGTTTATTTTTATTTTGATGAATGTTCTTTTCTACAAATATTACTATTTTAATTGCCAATTTTCGCTTTGAACTTTATTTGATGTATAGTGTGTGTTTTTGTAATTATTTATCATTTGATAAAAAGGATATGTAATCCTCTTTTCTACTGTAACAAATGTCTGTGTTTTAAAACAATTCTTTTTTTTACAATCTGTTTTTCCTTCAAGTGGGTTTTTCGAAGTAATGTTTTAATGTGAAAGCATTATGATGTTTTTATTTAAACAATCTTTCTGTATCACCCAAGATTTATATTTTGCCTTGGGTTTGGACTAGCTTAAGTGATTTAAACAAATAAAGATTTTTTTCCTGATGCCGATAAAGCAGATGAAATATTAATAAAGCAAAATGCGGGAAAAAGTCATTTACAATTTCAGATTACTTTAGGAGATTAATTTTTACATCTAGGAATCAAAACTAGTTTTTTTTTTGAATTTATAAATATATTTCAATTATCAGTTTTTGCTGGTTTTTATAGAAGAGAAAAACAGCCCTAACTAAAGCTCCCTAAGGATATTATACAAAGATAACGATAACATGATTGTAGCTTTATTCAGTGCGCCAATGGGCTTTTAAAAATAAAATTTAAACATTAAATCAATTAGAAAATGTATGAGAGATGATAACATTTTTCTTTAGTCCCCATAGTACATCAAGTCTTTTTTTATTTAGAAAGATGTAGATTAGAAATTCTAAGATGCCAAGAATTTTTAAGAATTTATCAATTAAATATGAGTAAGAGTTAGTCTGTTCTCACAGAAAGATGGCAGATTTATCAGTTTACAAACTTCTGTCTTCATTGGTCATACGTGGCACTGATGCACTGCAGGTTTTGCGACCTTGAGTGAGGTTGTTATTAGAAATGTGAAGACGAAGTATTAGGATCCTTCTTAATCATAAAGCAACCATCGTGTGAAGGAATACGAGGTTGAGAATAATCAAAGAAAATGTTTCTGTGCAACACATGATCGGAAACATTGAGAGAGGAGAGAGAGAGAGAGAAAGTAAATTTTCTTTCTAGAAACAGGAAAAAAAATAGATTCCTTAATTGTCATCTCCAAGTAAAATCTTTAAAAAATGAACACTCTCCAAAAAATAATGCTGCAGGTGTTTTGATACAGTTTTCCCTGAGGGGACTAACGCTTACAAAAGGATCCTTTTATATCTCGCCATTCAGTTTATCCTCGTACCGAAAAATGTTGGTGTTATAGTGTGATATCGTTGTTGATTTTTTTATGCGGTGTCGTAATGTAAGAGGCGTCAAAAACTATGCCTCAAGCCATGAGATGTACTCTCTCTCCGACTGGAGTTTCTTGGAGAAGGTTACCGGATTAACTTAGTAGTGGTTACTATGCCATATCGAAAAGAGGACTTGCAGTTGAACAGGCGCAAATTATCAGAGAGTAAAGAAACCAACTAGTTAACGAATAGGTCATGATGTCTCTAAAACTTTAACAGAATCTAGTAACCCATTTCTAAATATTATGTATTAAAATCCTTAACCTATTCACTTTCAAAAAACTACTCCAATCTCACAAAGCGTGATATTTTGGCCGTTTAGCAGAATAGTTTTTTTTTTTGGGGGGGGGATTGAGTCCTTGACTCTTTATTCCTTAATCTGACTGAAGAAAATGTGTGGATGGGATGTTATTCAGCTAAAATCTCTGATAGTCATGGCTGGGTAATGGCAATAACCGAGCCTAAGTTAAAACTACATTAGTTACTGAATAAGTAAAGCCATCTCTAAAAATTAGGACGATCCTTAGACCACTCCATAATGACCGAAAGACCGCCCAGCTCAGCGTTGGCTCCACTTAGTGACAGGCTCCCCCCCCACCACCACCACCGAGCAGAACCGCTCATATTCCAGAGAAAGGCATCCACCGATACAGCCCCTCACCGGGCCATGCCGGAGAACACCCTCCCTGGAGACTCAAAATGCTCTCTCAGGGCAACCTCCCCGAAATCTAAGCCCCCACCCCTCACCGGGAGCAAAATTTCGGGAGAAACCTAAGAGAGCGAAACTCAACGTCCCAAGGTAACAGCTTATTGTTAGAGTGTTATATGGCTTATTTCCTTATTTTCAGGAATAAAAATATTTTCACTAAAGCTGATCCTGGCTAACTGCCTTTCAGTTGAAAGGTCTTAAAAATGTTTCTTTATAGGAGTCCGGAATCGATGAGTAGTGTAACAAAACTGGTGATCATGCATATTTCGTCTCTAAAGGATTCGCAAATATTCTTCGATTAATATTCATTCAGTTGTTAAACTAATATTTGAGGCTGTAGCTGTCATATGCTTCTTGCAGTTATTACAAACAAAGCAAGCTCCTCTGAATCGAGATATGAACATAGTTGAATAAAAGAGAATATTATGCCATCCATTCTTCGCTGATAATGCTGCCTTCCGAATAATAGAATTGTTTTGGTGTAGGCAATGTTTCAATATAAGAAAGTTCTTGTAAGGAACATAGTAGTGCACCCCCGCCCCAAGACATATTTCATTATTTCCGGAAAATAATATTGCATCATGTGCACGATCTTGATAAAGCTAAGGTTATAAAGGGAATGTATTGTGGCTATCAACGCGTGTATCTTTATCGTGATGATTTGCTTTGTAGGAAAGAAATTGCCTCGTAAGGGCATCTTCTCATCATGTTTGCTACGGGCATGCAAAGAAGGACAGAAATTAGACAAAAAGATATCTGTATAAGTTTTTGGATCAAACAGATGATAAATATATTTTTCTAAGACTGAAATTTAAAATTTATTGTGGTAAAGTAATCTGGGTATCAGTTCTGTTAACAATCATAAACCAAGTTTTACAAAAGAAAATAAAAACTATCTTGTAATAGTATTATTGTATAACTTAATAAGTCATATATTGTTATATTTGCTGACCTAGAGCCAATTTGGCTTACGCACTGTACGCAATTATGATTTGCAACATTTTGCCTTGATTTAAATAATTGCCCTACTAATACTAATATATGGTGCAATTTAGTACCAAAATATCACATCACATACCAGCGAAATTTCCTAATGCAAAGCATACAGTCCTTATAAGGATAAGGACTGGCTTAAAGGGGCGAAGCAATATTGCTTTTCATATTCCCCGTTGTCTGTAGAGGACAGTGTAAGGAAAAAGTGTTATTGAGCTATAATAAAGCTCTGATCATGGCAGGAGGGTAACAGCAATATAGCCGAGCCTCAGTTAGAACTTCATTGGCTGAAGTTCTTCATTAGAACTTCAATGCTGTAGCATTGCCATCCATTACCCTCCAAGGGTACCAATTTTAGTCGCCTCGTACGACATGCATTAGCTACATTGGTGCTATTCTTATCCCGGCAACCACACGGAGAAGTCACAAAGCATATAGCCGTGTTGGTGATTATCTTTATGTAGAAGATGATTTTTGATAACTGGTGTATAAAAATTATTTTGGTTATTATAGGTTTAAATTAGTCAAAAAGTTTAGTGTTTAATATTTAAAAGAAAATTTTAAGATTATATAAAATTTAATAAGAAATATATAAAATAAATAAAATAATAAAAAATTAAAAATTAAAAATATGAACCTTTCTACGACTGATACACTATAGTGTTATGACTTTGCATAGGTGCCAAACATATAAATACAAAATATCATTAAAAAGTTCCAAGTTAGAATGACATCGTATTTCATATAGTGCATTTCAGAACAGCAGAGCTGGTGACCTTGCCTGAAACCTTTTCCTCCTATTCTGCGTTCTTCTAGCAAACTATTTGATCCTTAAAAGTATGCTCTGAAGCAAGAAGTGCTGCTGTAGTTCTTCCTTCTCTACTCATGAAATCAGAATGGTTATGCACTCTGAAAGCTTTTCATAGCCTGCAGTCCCTTTTCTCTCTCTCTCTCTCTCTCGCACCTTCCCTTCATCTTTCCCCCTGCACTCATCTATGTGTGCGTGTGTTTGTGTGTGATAGAAAGATGAAATCTTCTCCGCTCTTTCCAATTCAGATGTTTAGGTGCATCCAATAAAGCATCCTGGCTGTCAATCGCATTTCCAGCTGTTAGCGACGTTACAGAGATGGTGTGTTCGTCGTTTCTATAATGCTGTGACCTTGGCCCACTAACGGTCTTATGAATGTATGAACAAGCCGAGTATAAAGAGTCTGGCGCAAGTCGACCGTCGTCCTATCATTTCCGATCCGCTGTCACGCATTTAATGACATTCTGTCACTGCTGATAAAGGTGATGTTAGTCACCCACTGGACCATCGCTCATTTTCTTTTGGGGCGCGAGACACGGAGTCGATAATCAAAAGCTCCCTCTTTGAGCCCGTCGCTTTCCAACGTACAAAACGCAATGAAAGCACACATACCGGGAAGAGCGTATGTGCGGAAACGACCACAAGATATAAAAGTGTCCACAGATGCGCAGGAGCGGAGGAATTTATGAGCTCATAAAACCTGACAAGAAAGGTGAGGAGTTAAAAATATGAACCTGAAGACAGGATCATATTTTACTGCTTGGTTCTCCTCCATTCACCAACTACCAGTCCACACGCTATTCCAGCTAATTGCGCTGCACTGCACCACTCCTAGCT
Source organism: Typopeltis vanoorti (assembly GCF_054136105.1). Lineage (NCBI taxonomy): Eukaryota > Metazoa > Arthropoda > Arachnida > Uropygi > Thelyphonidae > Typopeltis > Typopeltis vanoorti. Next base: position 34,582,620 of record NC_143550.1, on the reverse strand, counting down.
AAAATGTTTACAAAATGATTTCAAGTTTTTCTGAGTTACTTAGTCTCAGGCTTAGGTCGTGAGTTTTCCTTTAGGAAACTGGAAAAGCTGGAATCAACTTAATAATGTCTTTAATAATATTATAGCATTAATAATGGCATTAATGGTGTGGTTGTATATTGTAATAGCCTACGATATATTATATTATGTCGCATCAATTCGCAGTGCTGAACCCTATGTGCCCTATAGGGCAATCGAGAGGAAGTTACGACGTCTCCTATTCAGTTGAGGGAAAACGTGATCTTTCCTTTCAAGGACTTTAGTAAGCTTTGCACATTATCTTCAACTGAGATTCAATTAACAGATTACGTATGGAGGCGGCCAGGTTTCCTCCAAGCAACTGGGGTTTTTTCATCCCCCCCTCAAATAAACTAGCCTGAAGAACATAGAGTTAACAGACGTCATACACTGGCTTCATAATATTAGTTGATTTGTCCTTCATTTAAGCCTAAATCAAATAAACCAGAGCTATACTTCATTGACTACCCCTCCATTTACTTGTCACTAAATTTTTGCTGAACTAAGTTATTACTATGTTAAGGCCACAGAAATTATGGTTATTTAACAAGTCATGGGGTCGCAAAGGCCTGGAAAATACCAAAACGGTGCAAGAAGAGAATATAAAAGAAATTTGGAAAAAATATTTCTGCCTAGTCATGTTAACCTAAAATTATCATACAGTTCAATTTTTCCAAGCTCTTCCTAGTTCTTAAATATCCATATTTATATTTTTATTAGAAGAACAGCACAAGAAGGAGAGAGAGAGAGAGAGAGAGAGAATTTTTATCAGCTAATATTCTTTTACAACAAGAAAGTGTCTTTTGCCATTAGTGTGTTATGAATTTCACTATTAAAATCATCATTCATTTTTCCTGGTATTTTCGCCCTTTTCAATTTCTTAGCCCTTATATATTTAGGTTGCAGTGACATATTTGAATAACACATAAAGTGAATTTACGTGTTTTCCTAGCACAAAACAAAATCTATTCATATATAGGAAAGGTTAAAAGGACAGCAAAACGAATGCATTTATTATTAAGGAAATTGGGCTGTTAGATATTTTAATTCTGTTTCCTACAGGGGTAATTTTTAGCTACGAACTATCTTTAAATCGAAATAGATGATCATTTTAATTACCGCACTTTGTCATTTTGTAATACGTGGAATTACTGTTGTCATTTGCTATATCTTTGGAGAGTCATTAGCATTCGGATATTTATGTATTACACGAATATTAAAGCCTTAGGGTGTATTGAAAAGATGAAGATGGTCAAAGGTCGAGACCTTTAACTATCTTTAATGTAGATTAATTTGGAAAGGAAAAATTTAAATTGCAGGATAGCAATACTTTAAATAATTCGAATAGAATTCAGTTCTGTAAAACTGCGATATCAGAAATAATGACACTAAAATGGCGAATATTTGAACACCGGGCTTTAGATTTCAAAAACGGTGTCAACGGAACACAGCTCAGGATATATATATATATATATATATATATATATATATATATATATATATATATATATATATATATATATATATATATATATATATATATATATATATATATATTAGGATAACCAAGCAATTTTATATGCTTGGTTATTTTAGCTCCTAATCCCAAGTATGCAAACAATTAAGTTTGCGCCTGAAACAAAGTTCAAGTCTAAAGATGGTACAACACCAGGGCAACTCATTGTAAAGGTGGTTAAAGCTTTGATCACTATTCTTAGTATTTTCCCATAATGTAAAGCAAAGTTAAAAATTTATTCCCATATATATATATATATATATATATATATATATATATATATATATATATATATATATATATATATATATATATATTAGGAAGAATATTGCCTGTTAATTCAAAACAAATATATTGACTTTAAATTTGTCTTCTTATTATTGCATTACATTGTTGCATTATTGCTTCTATAGCCAGTGTTCAAAGTTTTAAGTTAAAATGAATTATTTATCTATGAAATAATGATGCAATTATAATATATTTTATTTATTTTTATTTTATTTACAAAATTAAAGCTTTTTAGTTTTTTTTTCTGCCACTTAGATTTACACACCTATTGGGATCAAAACGTTTTATAATACTATATTATGGAAAAGTGTGATGGATTTCCAGCGTAGCTTAGTTAGCACGTGTGGTATTTACAAAGTCATCCTTAAGTACAAGGGGCTGAAAAGTCCGCCATTGAAGTGTGTGTCACGAAGGGCTTGTGTATAAATGACTTGACTCTGTTTATCAAACTTTAGAACTTCAAACTATCGAGGTTTCTTTTTTCTGGATAGTTTGCAAAGGATGTGACGTATTATGACGTCATAAATACGTAGTTCATGTTCTGTTATTATATTTATTATAACGATTTAGTGGTTATTAATTCATTTCGCTACATAACAATGTGTCTTATAGTTGCATTATAGTTATAATTATAACCAAGACTGAATTTAAAATTTTAATTACAAATTAAAAAGTTAAATGGCTTTAAAACACTTTCTAAATCCTAAAAACATACCATCTAACTTAAAATCAAACGTTAGCTTTTCAGTCATAAAAGACCAATAAGCTCTCAGAATAATTCTAATTTTGAACGTACTCTCGGCACCAAAAGCTACAATATATGACCTAATGTACACTCATTCTAATGTCTCAAAAATCTTGGTAAACTGATTTTCCCTTAATGTTTGAGTTAGTTTAATTTTATTATACTGCTCTTACTTGTATTATTTTCGAATTCTTTTTCATTATGATATTTATAAGACTTAATCAAATCTCAAAATTACGGGTGTATTTTTTTTATTTAAATGATATAAAATTGTAAAATATTTGAAGTGTTATGAGTTGGATTATTTTCTTTGTAATCACTGCTGAAGAATCCTAAAGAAGAATGGTGAATTTGAAGTTAATTCTTAGAATCTATTCCATTTCTAATTTTTGACATTAAAGTAAACCAGAGCAAAATAGTTATTTTACGATGGCCTACTATTAACAGGCTATAACATCCGTATGATTTTCCATTATTTTTCAATTTAATTCCGAAGTACTTTATGCTTCAACTTCAATGTCCAAACCCCTTCCGCTTACAAGCACTTTGACCTCATTCTTTCCCCCCATCCCGATATCACTTCTTGCACCCTGGACTAAGGGAAGTGTTCACGTGCACCAACACCCATGTAGAGACACACCCGTATGTTGTTAGCCTGGCATACACACCGACCGGTATCCTTAATGACAGACTTCCGTACCTGTGAAACTAAATCGCCGCCAACTCCGGTATAACGGTGCTTCGCGTGCTGGCGTCACTGCATAGTGACGATCAGGTGATTTCCTCGCGTTGCCATGGAAACGAAATTTGTATTTAATATACGCGTAGTCTATAAATAGACATGCAGCACCATGGTGAGCCCCCCCCCCACTCTCTCTCCAACTCTAGGTTTGTGCTTGACGCCACATTTTCGACAGATTTTGATGGTTCCAACGTGATGTGGGATTCACGTGCTTGGTCATCCCATCCCACCGTGGGTACACGCAACGAAGAAACACACCTCCACAGTTTCTTCTTTCCGCCTTCCACTCTTTAATGCCATAATATTGCCCTGTTGGGTGTGATGCCCACTTCAGTTATGCTGCTTCCGTGTGGAACAGGAAGGAGGACAACTGGCGTTTGTCTTAAAAAATGGAGCCATATAAATTGTAGTATAATCACACACACTTCGAAAGTTATACTGAAAACAATTATTTATTTTGTTTGCTTTTCTTTTGTAAGTTTCAAATAACTAGCGTTAATTCTCTTCCTGTTGTCATAGAGACACAACAAAGTAATTAATCTAGCCACACGTGTTTCTAAACAATGTTCACGTGATCTTGCAGGTCTATATCTACGAACAGAATTCTCAGAAAGAGCACATGCGCAGAATGCGCTCACATAATATTTAAATATTATGAAACAGAAAATGAGGACATATTTCAGTTATCACACACACACACACTATTTTCACTAAGATATATGTACATTAATATAACCGACTTGTATTTGTCTGATTATTAATTTCGTTTTTTTAATTAATTCGAATTCAATGTTAATTTTTTTTAAAAAAAATCCCATTTTGCTGTTTCGATTCACATTAATTTCTCACATACTTTTTTTTTCAGAGACAACCTGATTAAAATATTCAAAGCAAGATATACGAAGATATTTATTTTTATATTAAAATAAACTGTATACTAGCGAGAAAAGATATTTGTTCCACGTCTGATAAAATAAGATTTATCCATTTATATGCAAGTTTCCATTTACATTGAATGCATATCATATTTATTCTTAATAATTATAAATAATTTATTATATATCTATTTACACTTTGACCAGTTAGGAAACTATTACGTCATACTTCTTACAAACATTATTTGTAAATTATCTAAGCATATCTTTTATAGTTTGTTCTATCGTGCTTCTTTTGATGGAGTTACACTGCTTTTCCCCCATTTCTGGTATGAATACGATCCACTATATTGCAGATATAGTAGTCGTTAAAAATATACCTGTTCCGTGCTATCCCGGTTTTACAAGTTTAACTTATGGCACTGTTCACTAAATACTTAAAGTTCTTATTTATGAGACTGTCATCAAATATATTTACTAGTAAATGTACGTTACATGGCGATATTCAAGCAACATTGTGAAGATTTAGGATTGAGTTTTTCTTAAAATGAAGGTTATTAAAACAAGTTTTGGAATACTTAAAAGGAAACTGATGTTTCAGAAATATAAATGGATATCGTAGCGTTAGTACCCATCAGGAAGAATATGTTGCAAAATCTGTGATCAACACGTTTCATTTTCATGGGTATCTTCTCTCGCGATAAAAGCACCAGCCACGTCTGCACATTACCTGCAGTGGTGCTTAGCAGAGAAGCAACATCTACAGGCAATCTTTCTGCCTGTTGATAGAAATTTTAACGATTTAATTCATGTAAAAGTTGGGGGAAATTCAAACTCATATCTTCTTCTTAGTTTTATTTAAAAAAAAACTTATTAACAGACATAATATTCATTAAGATGCTACTTTTGATGTCATTTTGTAAACTTTGCTAAGTAAAAAGGTGTGTGCGTGTCACAATCTAAATTAGAAGTGGTTAACTTACTTAGGTTTCCAAACACCAGACTACTCAGTGTACATTTCTTACAAGAGCGACGAGCAAAAACCAAAATGTTGTATTGTATTACGTTTGTCGCACTTGTTTCTTTGTCAGGTGTTCACCAAACAATACCAACTGTCCCACCTACCAGTGCGTTCCAACCTGACATCACGGAGCTGTCACAGACAGGCGCTTGTTCACGGTTTAGTGGGCTGCCTCTTCGTACCTTCATCTGCACATGCTCTACTTCCTGCCGATTTCTTCCTGCTGATCGATTTACCAGAAATCGTAGGAGATCTGGTGTCAGGTGGTTGTGAAGAGTAACTGGGTTTTTTTTTAGATATTTTTCTTCCTTTTTTTTAGTGCAATTTACCATTACCGTTTTTATGCCTGCTGTTAGCTGACCCTTTAAGTCTGACTATCTCGCGCCAGTACACATCAGGGCACAACCATTAAGCGATCGTAAAATGAAATCACAAATAATTTTTTGATTGCATACAACGAATTTTAGCTGAAATATCCTGTGGTTTCACGACCTTTTCCTAGATGGACATACCGCAGTTTCTTATAATTTAGTATAATCTCGTATTTATATACATACAAAATTGTACAGCGAATTCCACACACATTACAATTAATATCACACAGTACAGGAGAAAGTCACCGCCAACTTGGGATTTAGAATTTCCTAATAAGGACTGGCTTAAAGGGGCGAAGCAAGAATGCTTTTCATCTTCCCCGTTATCTGTATAGAACGGTGTAAGGATAAGGTGTTATTGAGCTATTAAAGCTCTGATCATCGCAGGAGGGTAACAGCAATAGCCGAGCCTCAGAACTTCGTTGGCTACAGCATCGCCATCCATTACCCTCCAAGGGTACTGGATTGAATGAATCAATCACCGCATCTCAAGGTCGATTGATCCTCTCTCTTCCTGGATTTAGAATTTCGAAAATATAATGCATAAGTTCTTATAAGAACTGGGCGATGGACTGAGTCCTTGACTCTTTATCCCGTCATCTGAATGAAGTAAATCTGTGGATCGAGTGTTATGAGCTAAAAGGCTCTAGTCATGGCTGGGTAACGGCAATAGCCGAGCCTCAGTTAAAACTTCATTGGCTACAGCACTGCCATTTGTTACCCTGATTAGTAAGTAAAGGGTAAAATCTCAAAAAATCGGACGATCTCTAGGCCACTCCATAGTGGGCGAACGGCCGTCCTTATCTCAGCGTTGGTTCCACGCAGTGACGGGCTCCCCGACCACTGAGCAGAACCGCTCAAATTCCGAGGAAAATAATTCATAATTCACCGACAAAGCCCCTCAGTGGCCGTGCCGGAGAACACCTTCCACGGAGACTCAAAGTGCTCCCTTAAGGCAAAGACCTTAAGAGAGCGAACTCAAAAACTCATCACCCAGGATAACAGCAACAGCCGAATCTCAGTTAACTTCCTTGGTTCAGCATTGCCATTTGTTACCCTGGAAGTCCTAAAAAGGACTTTTTTCGTATTATTCTATAATGCATAATATTAAACATTATTATACAAAATAATATTAGGTGTACTTGATATATACAATTTATTTTTAAATAATTTAGATTAAATGCTAAAATCACAAATGTTCACATTTTAAATTTCAATATTTTTCATTTTTAATATAAATGAATAGAATATTTTACTTTAATGAAATTTTAATTTGTGAAAATTTTTATATTTGGTATATTCTTTACACTAAGCCTATTTGTTGTCATTACTATAGATATAAAAGATCCCTGCAAAGAAAAAGAATGTCATTTTGGTTCGCAATGCCGAGCTTCGCTAGATGGACGGACAGCTGAATGTGTGTGTCCCGAGAAATGTGCCACGTATGGAGATAGTCATAGCTCTCGACGTGTATGTGGGAGTGATGGAAGAGAATATGCAAATAGTTGTGAACTCCGGCTGACAGGGTGTCGAGAGATGAGAGACATAGTGATCAAATTTCATGGTCGATGCGGTAAGCAGCGAATTTTATATTTCATCCTTTACTTTATAAAGGATCGTTCGAAATTAGGATATTCGTCGTAACTGGAGATCTTATAGAAATTTATGGAATGCTAAAAAAAGACACATTTAACTATAAATTTAATATAAATATGAAGTTTTAATGAAAATTATACAACTAATTTCAGCCTTCTTCAGGTATCTACTAAAGGTAGAACATAATAAAAATTGAAGTTACAAAAAACAGAATTACAGGCAAAAAATGCAACACATAATTGATACAAAAACGTTCTATTTTTCAAGTTGTTCTATCTAACGCGCTACTGTTTGTTGCATGCAGGCTTGCAAGTTCTCGTGAACGCCAGTATTGAACAACTGCAGCATGGCTATCAGGGATGTTGTAACTCAAATTGCTGTTCAGATGTTCAGGATTAAGGGGGATTTCCCTGGACTCCACGATTTTCCTTTCAAACTCATCACTGCAGCAAAAAATGTTTACTGATTTATCCCAGCAAACTGAGTGACTCTGTACATCACCATGAGGATTGTTTGAGAAAAAAAAACATGAGTGGATAAGGCAGATGCATGTGATCTTTTATAGGAAATGTCTTTCTTATGCTCCTCTATACGAAGTTCAACAGACTTGTTAGTCTGTCCAAAATCAGGAATATTACAATCGCACCACAACTTGTAAACACCTGGATATTTAGGTTGTGATGAATAGGCTTCGGATGGCTTATAAGAGAACGGACTTTATGGAGTGTAATGAAAAATGTCCTGATTTTGTATTTTTTTAAGGACTTTAGCCAATTTATTGGAGACTGAACTAAGGGTATTGAGATGCTACCTTTAAAATCAGTACTTTCCGTAGTACACTGCCTAGGAGGATCCAGAAGAAATTTCTTAATCGTTTTTTCAGACTATCCATTTTGTTTAAAGATAAGAGAAAGGTGATTAATTTCTTTTTTGAGCTCATCTGGTTTATTTAAAAGAGAGCTTACTCTGTGTCCTAAGGTAGAAATAGTTCCGAGCATTTGTGGTGGAAAGTGATGAGATTGACAGTGCAGATATCTGTTGGTATGAGTGGGTTTTCTGTATATAGAGATTTTAAATCTATCAGAGCATCGTGTAAGAAATAGATCCAGGAATGGAAGGCAGTTATTTCGTTCTAGTTCGGCAGTGAATTTTATATTAGAATGCTGGTTGTTAAGATGATGAAGAAAATCCATGAGCGATGTGTGTCCGTGACTCCATATGATGAAAATGTCGTCAACATAACATTAGTTCAGTCTCCAATAAATTGGCTAAAGTCCTTAAAAAATACAACATCAGGACGTTTTTCTCTACACTCCCTAAAGTTCGTTATCTTATATGTCTCTTGTATATCTTATATCTTATATATCTCTTATATATCTTATAAGCCATCCGAAGCCAACAGATCCCAGTTCTTTTTAGGACTGGAATCTCTCCATTAATGTATAATTTATTAATATAGATATATTAATATTAATCATTTTAGGGTATTTATTTATTTTTCTTTTTAAGATAGAATACTGAAAAAGTTTTTCTCTGCTATCTTTCTAGAAATGTATTATATAGTTGCAAATGTATTTTAATTCTAATATTAACAATTCCTCAAATACAATAAATAGAAGGCTTGAACCAACCTAAAGCGTTCCATTGCTGCTATTGTGACGCACTCGGAACTAGTTATGTCTGGAGTGAATGTATTAGCTAGAACGTCATAAGAGACCGCCATTTTTTAAAAAAAAAATTATAATGCACACTCGAAAAGAAGATGCAGCCAAAAGTGTGCAAACTCGTGAAATATTTTTTAATGAGAAGATATAAGTAATTTTTCTATTTTTTTTAAATTACATCATATTTATACTTATTGTTTTTCAGTTCAATTTAAGAAAAAATGCATAAATTATTTTCCTAGAATTCCAAAACAAACGACATGCTTTATGCATTATTTTTTTATAAAATAAAAAACACCATACATTGCCGAAAATTTTCGTTCCTCTGTTTTACGAAAATAAAAAAATAATAAATGCTAGTATAAGTTAAAAAGTCATATTTAAAGAATATTTTAAGGTTTTATTTTATCTCAGTGCAACTGAAAACTGCTCTCTATAAAGTTAAAAAAAATATGAGTAGAAAAAAATGACATTTTCCATTAAGCTCAAGTAACATTCTATGCATAAATTTAAATAATTATGCGATATTAAAATTTTTAGGGTGTATTTAATTTTATGTCTTTTTAAAACTAAAAACTAAAAAATATTTTACTAACCTGATTTTTTAGAAAGTGTTATTTAGTTCAAAATATAAGCTTTAATATTTAATTTACTTCAAAAAAGTTATTTTAATTTATAGAACTATGTAATTAAGGATAAATTAATAATGTTGGGTTTAATTCATTTGTTTTCAGCGGTAACTTAAAACCATTTGAAATTGTCAGTTTGGAGGTCAGCAGGTATTTCTCAAGAGTAATGAAACAAGAATAACATTTGCTTATATTAAAATTCTATGTTAACTAACGTATTTAAAATTTTACTGCAGGTTTTCTATGCTAAGTTGTTTCAGTTTTAAACAATGACCTTCATATGAATCATAAAATGGCAAACGTATTTATTCTAACCATTAAACCTCACGTTCTTATTATCTGTTTTATTTTTAGACCCTTGTGAGGAGATTGAGTGCCCCCAGTCCCAAGTATGCCAGTTAGATGACAGTCGTAATGCCGTCTGCAGATGTAACTCCATCTGTTCGCCTGATTTTCGTCCTGTATGCGGCTCTGATGGGAAAACCTATACTAACGAATGTATTCTACGGGTGGAATCCTGCAAATCAAGGAAAGATCTACGGGTTATTTACAACGGAGAATGCAATTCCTGTAAGTGTAACAAATACTATCAATGAGTGGGTGTGAGAAACGCTCCATGTTATTTGTTCTTTTATTTTTATTTTCAAGTATGTGCATTACAGGATGGTTAATAAACATTTTTCTTGTCATATAAACTACTTAAATGATTTCCCTATATTCTTGCCTATTGCTTTAATCCACCTAATTGGTTAAAGAAGCCTCTTAGAACATATTTTAATTATCTGTAGTTTATTCTTCAGAAATCTGATTTAGCATCATAATTTTTGCAGAATCAAAATTTTTCTTATGGAAAAAGTAGACAAGATCATTAGATATATAAATGTCAGAATATACCTTCGTATCATTAATATTTAACCACATTACTCTGGTGTCCTAATTCGCAATGGTTTAGAAATAGTTGTAGAAATAAATTGGTGTATATTGGTTTATATAGAAAATGGATCTGGAAACTACTCTTTACAATGTGGTTACAGCCAATACGATGTTAGTGCTTCTAAATATCTAAGAATCAACTTTATCCTGTTCATTATTTGAACTGGACATGTTTATTATTATTATTATTTGTTATATAGATTTCCGCAATGATTGCTCACATGCTGTTATCTGCAAATTTGTAATTACAAGTAGCAAATGAGCTTAATTTTATTAAACTCTATGTGAATTATTTGCTGAACAGTTCCCTTCTTATTCAGTTAAAGGTTATAGAAAATGTGCGGTGTGTTAAGGTTGAATGCTTTACTAACTTACTATATTTTCGTTACACGAAAAAAATATTTTTTCTGCCCTTTAGATTTGAATATTCAATCATCACATTTACAACGCATAAATAAAAGACAAACCAGATCCAATCTTGCAAACTTCTGTCTATTATTTCTCTATAGACACAAACATCGAAAATATCGACTACAAAATAGAATATCCATACTTATTCCGTTTTTAAGCCGAAGACTTTATCCACGTTTTTGTGTTGTATACTACGAGATAAGGAGTTGAAGGCAATTATACGTACACCCTTCTAAGGACATCGATTGTCTTTACTAACGTCTTCCCATTTTCCAGACACTAAAAGTCGATAAAAACACAAGTGGGAAAGGGGAGTGAGTGTGTGGGGGGGGTGAGATAGGTAGGGAGAGTGAAAGAACGAACAACTTCTAAAGTGCTTTAAAAACTGTGAACGTGCTCTAACTTGTGAAAAGGTTTAGGGCGCATGTCTTTATCGGGAAATTGCAGCTGCCTTACGACCTTCTCTCTCTCTCTCTCTCTCTCTCTCTTTTCCCCTGCATGAATTTTCTGTTGTTTTTGTATCCTGCCGTGTACCGACACATAAAGATAAACAAGTTTGTTGTTTAAACAAGGTACGTCTTTGGCGAAGTAAGATTTTCCTTTTCCTTGCAATGGACCTACTTTTCTTTTCTCTTAGCAGGCACTAAACAAACAAGAGAGACTGTAATCGTTTTCGGTGACGGCTAAGATGTTTATTCTTTCTTTCTTTCTTTCTTTCTTCTATTCATCAGTGTGTGCGAATTTCACTCCCACCCCTCTACACCTTTTTATTTTCCTTTTCTATGTCCTGGGCTTTATTCGCATTTCTTTTGTAGGGTTCCCAGTTGGTGAGTTGTAAGGTGTTCGGAAATGAAAAGAAAATATTGAATATGGTAAGAAGAACAGTAATGAGAAACAATCCTTGAAGGAGGATCACGACGTAGAATTCGACATTCCAGATGGAAGTTTGGAAAAAAAAAATCAGTAGAAGAGTGTAGAAGTGGAATATGAATTGAACGATAAAGGAAGAATGCAACGTACCCCCATAAGATTTTTTTTTTCCATCACGAAATAAACTTCTTTTTTCATGTTAGCACACGTCTGTTCGTTCAATTTACACAGCTCGAGGATCTTAAGTTAAAAGCAACGATATCGACAATGACACTGATTTACAAGATAATCTTCCAGGATTACAATGTTTAGCTTCACATTCTAAATTTAACAGTTTCTTCGGTTGAGAAATTTGCGCAACAGTTACATCCTCAGTAAACACACTTGACGATATTCCCTACAGGCTTCTAAATGCTTACACTGTCTTTTCTCGCCGGTAAGAAACCAAATCGCTTTAATTCCGATCAGCAGATGATGACAAGTACCTAATCCTTTTCAGATAGATAAGAAAATCTAGTGTCTGTTGATAGCTGCACAAAGCAATAAAATTAAGAAAGGGCGATGTATTTTTGTTCATCACTTAGTCTGACAAATTCTAATTCCGCTATCTTTACTTGTAATCTTAGTACATAAGGAAAAGAAGAATCAATACACGGAGGAAAATGCGTAAAATTCTCATTAATTTGACAAATCAGATTTAAGATATTTTAAACATATGATAATTATGACATGAAAAGCATTTTTTATTCCTGTGTTTCGAAAAGAAAACAGAAAGAAAGGTAGAAAGAGAGAGATGAATTATCCTTTAGATCGCCAGAGATCTCACCACTCTACATCGTTTAAAACTTTAATGCGTTTGCTTTCGCCATAAATAATGCGCGTATGTATTTATTCCTCTTATAAAATCACGTGAGTAAAATCTAAGTGCAGAATTAGCATACAGAAGTTTAACTTGCATGCAATGTCTTTAAAGCTTATCTCGGAAACTGAAATTCTCTGTAAGCATGCACTGTTAGATTTATAAACACTATTTGTGCTTGGAAGTTATGTTTTATAAATCAGTTACGTGTATACCAGACTTACATCAGACCTTTGCCAATGCATTGTTTCAGTAATTGTTACATGAAAATCAAATAAGATACTTCCACAGACTCGTGGTACCGTCCATGAAAATAGGCTTGGAAAAAACACTTTTGGATTTGAAGAGAACTCTATTTTGATCTTGGTTCAGTCGATTTCGGAATTAGTCCCTCTTTAATGTAGTTAGAGTTTGGTAAGTAAGAGGTTCAACTCACCAAAATCGACCATATATTTCACACGAGTGTTTACAATAAATACAAGTTTGAATCAGAAACACCAGATGGCAGTAGTGATTTAACTAGTCCTTTCATTTCCATCTATCTATTTCGTCCAGAAATTCACTCGTTTTCAACGATGACCAAGGTGGATGCTTACTATCAACCGAGTCCCAAATGGATGCAGCGTACTCATTTTGGGTAACAAAAAAAACACACCTTTAGATGTTTTTTAAATACTAGTGGATACTTGTTAATGTTATTATCAAATAATAATTCTAAAGAAGCAACTAAAGCCGAGGAATACAGTCATTTTTCTGAGACAAAATAGCAAGTCGCTAAACCTCGACTATTTCAAGAAAATATCCAAGTTCGTTTTATTTCTTCCGATAATATCGAAATTATGTCTCAAATTAATATTTCAGGCTTGCGATTATGCAGAAATATTTAGTTGCGAGATTATTTCGTGTATTTTAAATTTAGAACGTATTTTTCCTGTATCTACTGTCACCTTAAAATTCGGATATACGATAATCTCTTCTGTGGAGTGAAGATTAATGGAGTGAAATCGGTTTGAGGTCAAATATTGAACAATTTGAGAATCTCCGAATTATTAAAGGAAGTTGTCTTCCTATTGTCTTACTTAACTCTGATTCCTTCTTCGGTAAACGTTGTTTTATTGACCCTTCAGAAATTTCCTCATCTTTTTTTTAAAGGTTTTAAGAAGCGGAAATCTGTAGATTTCCAAGACAAGAGATGTCTTGGAGACTTCAGCTGGCTGTAAGTGAGTAATCATCCCTCGAGTGATAAATGATGCTTTCTACAGTCTTCGATTCAATCTTACATCACTTAGTGCACAGGATAACTCTATTAATGCACCTCTCAATAGTCTTATTTATTATTTTTTGGGACAAGTGTATTGTACAAACTTTGTGCTTTTCTTTCAGAATTATACAAAGTCGAACATGATAACTATCTGCTGGCAGAGTATAGTGCTCCGGTGCGGATAATTGCATACAAATTGTGTTCAAAACTTATTATATTTGAAAAGGTCTGAGGAAATTGTAAATCTCAGTTTATGAAGCATACTTGGAAATTAGTATGTTCTTATTGACCTTTCACTACAAGACTTAGGTCCATGTACGCGGCAACTCCATGAATTAGAAAAATTCTTCATACGCTACACAAATGTAGCGGCTATGAAATGTTTTGAAGCTGGTTTTATATTTATGTTTGGGTGCTAGGAGGAAATTCAACTCTACAGGCAGATGCACTATTTTTATGTTGCTCCCACCCACCAACCAAAGATTATTTGCAAACTTGTGGTACGTTTTGTACCATGAGTGGGCTTTTTTTCTATTTTTATGAATTATATATATATATATATATATATATATATATATATATACTGAGTAATCGTTGCTGTGGAGTATAACACAAGATTCGCCACCCATGTGTAAAATGAACTGCGTTCATTTGTACTGGAAGTATATTCTCCCACTTCTTCACACACAGTTAACAGACACAATACATTTAGTCTCATAGGCTTATGAGACTAAATGTATTGTGTATATTCTTTAACTTTTACTAAATATAAAAGTTAAAGAATTCGTCGCCTCTATAGATTTCTTTCTGAAGGCCAGTTCATGTATTTTCTACAGTAATTAACAGTGAACTTATTTATTCTAGTTTTCTTCTTCTTTTCTTTCTTTCTTATTATTATAATCATTTTTTTGCCAGAAGACACAAGTTACTCATCTATGATGATAACGTCATGAATCCACTAAATACCAAATTCAAATTTATTTCAGGTCGTTTTTTATGTTTGGGGAGTGAAATCAGTAGAACCTCGAAGGAACCGATATGCGTAATAAAATATAGTTTATAATCTCCCTCCCATTCATATTGTTTCATATTTTAATTAAAAAAAAATAAAATTTCTTGAATATTTTCCCTCTACCACTCAAAGACTTTTACGAATATCAATACCCAACAGAATTTGATCCTTAGCATTTTTGTTGGATCGTGTAGGTACTGTATTTAAATTTCCTATCGGTCACCAGTGTAGTTAAATTAAACACATTATAACTAGTCTATCGATTTTTATAATTATTGATACAATCCTTTGAGAGCGAGCATCTTAACCAACTGTTTCAAAATATGAAATAGAATTTTTTAGAATTATCTAAAGGCTAATTCAGATTTTTATAAACAAAATAGAAACAGAACAAAGAGACAGAATAGAAAAAAAATCGGAACTAGATCTTTAGAACTAATGCTAAGTTTGAAAAATACACATCTCCTATGTTTTTCTTTTTTCTTTATGGGTGAGATCCTTCAAAAGCGTATAACACGTGCATGAATACCTTCAGCTCGCGTACATGCATATTTCTTCAATGACTAAACCATACTTGCAACGAACAGTTCACAAAATTTTGATGCCGAACTGACAAGTAATAGTAGTAGTTCATAACACTGTCGCCAGGTGGCGGTATGTGTTTACATTTCATTACGTTTCTGTCTGCACTAAAATAGTAAGGGTATTGAACTGGTTTAGAACGAAGTAAACAAAAACTACGTGTCAAATATAACCTGCGTTACTGAAGACAAATAATATGCAGAGAAGTGCAGTCTGTTGACCTTTTCTTCTAAACTTAACCACTGTTTATCTGTCACTAAAATTACAATGGTTAATGTACATATGAAAGTAATTACCTGCATCAAAATTAGAATAAAATTTATTTGCGTATTGAACGCCAGCTTTTAGCTTTACGATTTAGTAATCTGGATCGAGTTCAACATATTTTCATACGCTATCTGTAGAGAAAGTTTGGATCGAAAACGTGCTACAACTGAATAAAAAAAAAACTTTCACCTGTTTTAAGCTATTTGTAATAAAAGTGAACGCCCATCCATACAAATTATGAAGATAATTTTAGTCACGTGACATTCGAGCATGACTTGCACATTATTGAAATTAATCAATTAGATGAGCTACTTCATACTTATGAGGAGATTCAATACTTATTAAACTAAGAAAGGAGTGCAAGTCGTTGTTCAATTAAACAACGACTATACAAGAAATATAACTTTCATAAATGAAAGTTATATTTCTTGTATAGTCATTATTTAAGAAAATAAAAGGTGTATTTGCTTATTTCGATTTATATGCAATTTGTACTTGTTTATAATGAATTTTAATGAATAACTTAATATTTTATTGCAGAATTTTTCGTATTAATAATTCTAGAATTTTTTACGGATGAAGATAACAAAGTAAGCAAAGTAATATGAATAAAACAATATAAAGAAAGTATTCAAATATTTTGACTACGCCCTCTAGGTCCAGTCAAAGGTGGTTGTTTATTGTTTATTTAAACATAGAATTACACTCTAGCAGATATATTGTAAGTATTTTAATTCAATGTTTTAGGTTAGGAGTGTTTTAATATATTTCTCTGAATAGCACATTTATTATGCTTCTTCGAGGTGTTAAAATCGAGGAAAAGATTTACACCCTGTAAAATATTCTCAATTTGACTTTTTACTTCCTATCAAAAATATTCTCTCTCTCCTAAATAAAATGGAGTACGGAACTAGAACGGTTCCATGAACTGCTGTTTATTTTTAAACGTCTGTTCATGGAATACGGAAGCAAATAAATCACCAATCCCGAATATAATACACGATCGCCATTAAGAATACGAAAGGCTTTAATAGAGGCCTTTTATGTGTTGCACGCATTTATTAAATGGCTTTAAAATCACTTCATATCGCCACTTACCACCTCGAAACTCTCCGCGAGGGTGTTCACAGTCTGTCGAAATTTGACTTGGAGTGAGTTACGATTAATCTGCTCAGTTTCATGAAGGTTTTGTCACGCAACACAGTCCCACGACTTTGCAGCGTGTTGCACACAAACATTTGTCTTAACGTGTCCACGAGCATAGAAATCACCCAGTGGGTGCAATTAGGTCAAGTTTGATAAGCGGTTCTCAAAAGGACATATAAAGGGGTTTCGCCGGATGATTTTCAAAATGATATATTTCTTTTTCTCGTAAAAAATTCACAGTAACCGAGTTAAATTGGAATTCGTTAGTGTATGCAAAGGAATACGATCACGGTTTCGTTCGACTAGGTCCGCTTTTTCCTCCCTTAAATATCAATTCATAAAATCTATCAATATGTCTTCAGAATTTTATATTAAACGTAAAGAACGAAGTTAAACAATGGTGGCTGTTCCATCACAGTATACATAGTAGTAATGTCGTGCTACTTTAAAGAATACGAGCTCCTAAAGTCCATTACACTTATTTTATTCCATCATTTTCATCACCCGCCTCTAATAGAAATTAATGCATTTTGTATTCGATCTGGCTACCTCCACATGATTGGCCGGCCTCTTACCATGCCTCGCCATCTGAATTCATTGGTTAAACGATATATTGTAGCCAAATCCAAGACTTCTGCTATCGTTTTTATATTTTGTTCAATATGTGTCAGAGTATTGTTCAAGTATTGTTCTTATTATATAGTTCTGGTGATTTGATGATTTCCAATATTTTTGGCTACTGGATTGTTTGTTTACCATTTTTGACTGAAATTGGGAGTATTAGAAAGTCACCACATGTGAAGTAGGAATGCAAAAGTCTTCTCAGACAACAGAACAATTGATGTGTGTGTGTATATATATATATAAGAGATACATGGCTTTTCATGTTATAATTATCTTGTCTTCTTTTATAATTGTATTCGCGTGAAATACTTGATGCATACGATGGAAAAAGGTCATAGAAACAGCGCTCCACAAATACATACAACATATCAAGTATTGTTGTTAAGAGCGCGTGCTAACTTGTGCAATACCGTATGCTTCTCGTGGTATTAATTAGAAAAGAGCTTAACAAAAGATTCAACTTCTATTTACAATGACTTGAAATATTTGATTTGAATATTTTTCTCAAGGATTGCATTTAACTAATCAAAATGAATAACGTGTCATTGTTTAAATATAGTTTTGTATTGTCTACGTATTCATCAGGAGTAAAATAGATTACGAACTTCACCATCTGATTTTAAATTATAAGCTACTAATAAGTAACTTTATTTCAAAGCCGTGGCAAATATATGATATTCACAGGATATTAAATACGAATAGTGAAATTTTTTTCATTTTATTTCAAAAGTTGTTCCGTTACCAATCATAACTGCCACGAAGTATACATAGAATCTACTTCAACCATCTAGTATTTACAAGGTACAGCAAGCTTACGAGAATATTTATGAAGGTAAAACAGAAGAGTGATTATGTTGCATCACTTGTTTAGAACCATAAATCAAACAACGACACTCGCAGTTGAATTTGTTATCTGCCAAACGCAATGTATAATCCATCTAGCCGCACGTGTTCCTGCGTTTATACAAATCTCTTGAATATTATCTACTTATTAAGCAAATATATTCTACAGCTGTGAGCAGAAGATGATTTCTTCCTTTCTCGACTGCAAGCAGGTGCACTTCAACGTTCTACTTCGTATCCAGTGCGAGATATAGTAACCATTATACTCACTTCCTAAGTTTTTCGAACTGTGCAAAATTATATCCGAGAAGAAATTAAAGTTGTGGAATAAGAATATACCGCAGAATGCTTCTAAAATAGTTGCTATCTGGTAACGTTTTATATTAAAAGAATTTTTTTTTTGAGACATAGGAAATTCGACATCTGGAATACCGTTGCATGTATTCGATTGGTTTCAGCATAATCTAGGATGCAAAGAAATCTTTATAGGAAGAACACTAAACCAGTCTCATATGGAGATAGAATGGAGAGAGAGAGAGAGAGAGAGAGAGAGAGAGAGAGAGAGAGAGAGAGAGAGAGAGAGAGGGATTTTTCATCTTGCAAATCAAGCAAACTACTTCGAAGAAGACGCGATTAACAGACATAATATAGTTTGAGTGGAATTATGAGAGCCTCCGTAGCTCAGTCGGAATAGACGAAGCCCTTTGGTCAGAAAGATCTGCGATTCAATTTCCGTCAGTGACGCGAGGAACCTTTAGCTGGTCTCTTTCGACTAACGGTGAGGTTAGTCTGCCTCATACGGAGGTAGGGGGTTTTTACACCAGGAAACTCGGGTTTTTCGTCCCCGTGAACACACACGGATTACAGTCAAGAATACTTGAGACGGTCCCTCACGCCATAGGTCTGATTCGTAAGCTATTCCGGTCCCCAGCCAGGATAAAAATTGGGGGGGGGGGGAACTGAGGTGGTGCCGTACCTTCCTGTAAAAGGGGTCTCAAGGCCGTTGAATCATCATATGAAATAATAATAAACTGAAATTACGGACGAAACAATATAATCCACTCGTCGCATATAACCATCGACTTCGAAACGCTGCCCGTCAGCTCAGTGGATTCTGAAATCAAAGCACTAATAGAAGTCGTCAGTGGACTTTTCGGATGTCATGAATTTTACCTAATGAAATATCAAGGCTAATAATGACGAAGGTCATGTAACACTATCGAAATATTACCGTAAAAATACTAGATTTTTCTATTTGTCATTCGTATATATATATAAACAATTTTAATTTAGCCTTAACTCTCAAAATACAGATTCTCATACGGATGTGACAGGTGATGGCAGAAAAACAGAAATAAAAAAAAAACCGCATTGAATCCAAGCAGTTAACATAATATATTAGTTTCATAGCTTTATCTGCTTGGACCAAAATTTAAGACAAAGGAAGCCTTATTGAAAAGTTTGAAATGCCTATAACTATTTTAAATGATTTTCTTACATAATGTCGAACACTTTTTAAATAATACTGATTATTTAAAAATTTAATATGTCTAAGATATTTAAAAAAGTCTTTTTTGACTATATAAAAATCTTTTGCAATCACTTTTTTAATGAATCCTCTTTATTATTTTCGTCTGTTTTCCGAATTCTTGGATTACCCCCATGAAACACAAAAGAGGATCTAACTCACCATTTTTTTTTTTACTTCCGCATATTGAATCTCATCTCCCTCGTGAAATCTTCCGAGAAGGTAAAATACTTCTGCCTGTTATATTTTATTGCATATCTTAATAAGATTACACGGTGATCTCAAAGTAAGTGGACTTATCGTGTCTTATTTTAATCTTGTTGTGCAGAGAGCCACTCTAGATAATTAATAGTATCTTTTTTACATCTCAGTAACAAATCCTTGTGAACAGCTTCACTGTGGTCCAGGTAAAGAGTGTCATATCGATCCTCATGGAATAGCGTCCTGTCAATGTCCTCCCGATTGCGAATCGGTCATGAGGCCCGTTTGTGGATCTGATGAACGAACGTACCCGAACGAGTGCGAATTGAGGCGGCAGGCCTGTCTTCAGAGGAAAGTCCTGTCTATAGCCTACAGGGGAGAATGCAGTAAGTGTGAACATGCTTTCTAACTTAGAAGAATGTGTCGCAAGTTTTCTTAGATTTTTCTTACTTTTTTTCATGAAGCATGTAAAATAATCTAAGAAATAAAAGAAATGTTTTTTGTGCATTTTTTTAATGAAATGTGTTCTTAAATTTTCTTTGAGCATGTTTTTTTAAGATTTGTATTGCATGATTTTTATATTTCTTAGATTTTTCTATACATTTTCTTCATGAAACACGTTTGCTTAAGTTTCTTCATGTTTTTTAAGATTTTTCTAACATTTTTATTCATGAGCATGTTTTAAAGCTTTTCCTAACGTGTTTTAAAGATTTTTCTAACATGTTTTTATGTGCTTTTAGATTTTTCTAAAATGGTTTTATGTGCTTTTAGATTTTTCTAACATGTTTTTTCATGAGCATATTTTTCTAACATGTGTTTTAAAGATTTTTCTAACATGTTTTTTATGTGTTTTAAAGATTTTTCTAGCATGTTTTTTATGTGCTTTTAGATTTTTCTAACATTTTTATTCATGAGCATTTTTAAAAAATTTTTCTAACATCTTTTTTTATGTGCTTTTAGATTTTTCTAAAATGTTTTTATGTGCTTCTAGATTTTTCTAAAATGTTTTTATGTGCTTCTAGATTTTTCTAACATTTTTATTCATGAGCATGTTTTTTAAGATTTTTTCGAACATGTTTTTTTCATGAGCATGTTTTTCTAAGATTTTTCTAACATGAGTTTTAAAGATTTTTCTGACATGTTTTTTTATGTGCTTTTAGATTTTTCTAAAATGTTTTTGTGTTTTTAGATTTTTCTAACATTTTTATTCATGAGCATGTTTTTTAAGATTTTTTTCTAACATGTTTTTTTCATGAGCGTGTTTTTCGAAGATTTTTCTGACGTGTTTTTAAATGATTTTTCTAACATGTTTTTTATAAAGAATTTTCTAATTTGTTTTTTTTTCATGAGCATGTGTTTTTAGATTTTTCTTAATATTTTCTTATATTTCTTAGATTTTTAACGATTCCTTTATGTAACATGCTTAGATTTTCCCCTTAGGATTTTTCATGTTTTGTTAGATTTTTCTTACATCTTTTCTTGAAGCATATTTGCCTATATAATTCACACGTGTTTTTACGTTTCTTTTTCTTGTTTTTACATATTTTAAATACTTTCTTACTAGCAGTACGCTACAGGAAGTATCTTTCCTGTGTTATAAATTACAAGCTAAATATTCAGACATTTTCATGCATAGTTGGCAATACAGACAAAAATCACATTCGAAAGGGATTCCAAATATGCCTCCGTACGCAGTTAGCAGCCACGGTTGTTCATCATTGTAGTATGAACGGAAACTCATACAGACTCTCAAACCAAAGAGTTTTTTTTAATACCTCACCAAGAACATACGCAGCGTATAGACATAATGCATAACCAAAGTGGAATCTAAATAACCAACCCATCTTTGCCTTTTCAATCCATTATCGAATTCTTTGAATACGCTTTCTTCAAGCCCAACCGCTTCTGTTAGAACTTAAATACCTTCCTTTAAATACTAATCTTAGTTGTTTTCTAAAATTAGTCGAGAACTAAAACTTAAAGCTTTACTAACAAAAGTCCATTCTCTGATGATGATGGTGACGATAATACCGAAACTAACTTCTTCGAAACAGATCCAATTGCTAGTCACATTCATTTCCTCTTTGAATAAAACACTTTCCCATTACTGCTGCGGTGCGATCTACATAATTGAAAGGACGAGAGTTGATGGATTGCTTACACAGGCTAACCTTTCTTAGAGGTTAATACATAGAGGCTATTGCTAAAGATTTATTAATGAAAACTACGACGGATTCATATTACTATGAAATGACAATTACTGTCCCCTTGGAGGCACATAACAAATGACCGTGTAAACCATAATGAAAATCTATATTCATTGCCTCTTCAAAACTCTTTGGCCGTTTAATCCCTGAGATTTTTCTTTTGAGGTCCTTAACGTGAACCTTCCATTATTCTAAGTTACGCGATAGCAAATTGCCAACGAATCTAATACTTCACTGCTGTGTAAAAGAAACACAAAGGAGCAGCGAATTTAACGAAATGGGTAACTGTGGTACAGCTGATGTTTCCAATCTTCAAAAGTTCATCTGCTGGAGTATCATCAGCAGAGAATATTGACATTTGTGAATATCTATTAAGCGTCCACTTCGTCCATAATGACAGGATTATTCAAGAGGGGACACGCAGAATATTGGCACTCGAGCAAGGGATATAAGGATTAGTGAATTCTCTTTTGTATTGTAACGTGATGACGTACAATGTGTATAGTAAATGATGTCATTTACTTGCATATATAATATGGAATAAAAATAAATTAATGCGATGGCATTTTTGAGTTCAGTAGCGGAACATAATGAGGGATTAGTGATGATTTTGTAGGATGATTCTTCACTTGTATCTCTCATTCAAAAACTAACGGAGATATAGATAAACTAATGAGGTTTGTGCTTGTGAAACAACAGCTTTTGTAGTTGTTATGAACAGTTTTCTTTCTTTTCTAAGGTATTCTATGTAACGTCTCAGAAAAAAACGTAGACGGCAAATGACATCCTCATAAGAAAAAGCCGAGCTATACATGGTTTCTGCGATATTTACTCTGCTGATCTCTAAGAACTTGGGATCAAACTCTATATGGCAGACAGAGCACTGCTTTTTTTCTTGTACACGATGGCAGTCAATGCGAAGTCAAACGATAAGAAAACATCTAGGAAATAAAAATCACTCGGAAACTTCTGTAAGATTTTTTCCCTAAATATTCAGAAAATTACATTCTTGTCTACTTATTGTTTGTTACTGTAAATAAAGTTATTGTTTGATCTGTTAAAGCAACGTTGGGGAGAAAAGAATGCGTTGGGGAAAACTCGGACGTTATTGCTCGAATTGAATTAAATCGAATCAATGAAAAATTCCAAGACACTGCATCAATTGGATTGTGATCATTCACCAAGGACGCACTCTCTTATTTGATTTCCAAAACTTCACTACCCTTTTAACTGTCCATGTATAAGCTGCGCAGCAATCTCCCCAGTTGAATCTTAAAAGTAATTATCTTTAAATAAATTCAAGTATTTATTATAGTGGATAGTACTTGTCCGTATGAATAAGACAATCTTTTTTATGTAAAGAAATTATATTTATATTTACACGGATTATACATGTAAGAAACTATGCCAAGAAGTTATGCTTGGAAGCTATTAACTGGGATTAAAAATCAGATTATAAACTTCCGGTCACTTTGGGCTGGGAGTCGAACTGAGGTTAAACTCGACAGTATTTTATTGCTGGTAGTGCTAAGATAGCATTCGCAGGTTCTATTCATCAATAAAATTCCCATCTCTCTCTCTCTCTCTCTCTCTCTCTCTCTCTCTCTCTCTCTTTAAAATCGTTTGTGAATATTAGCATACCTATCCGATTACATTAGCGCAAGAAAACAGTTCTTAGTGACAAATCTTACAATTTTAAGGATGCAAAACATTGCAATAACTTTTATTGGCCATAGAAATGAAAATGCTACAATTAACAAAGGTTTACGTGAGGTTTTACTGCACTTGACGTACGTCTTAGAGCTCCTGTAGCTGGACTTCCTGCATCGTTTGGGTTGGTTAAGTCTAAAGTAAATGTTTCTTCGCAGTGGCTGGTTGATAGGTCACAGAGACTTAGTGTCCGTCTAAATCCTCCATGTGGATGTATATCACTGATCATTAGTCGGTTACGTAAGGACAGAAATGGATCCATTCTCTGCCTACATTTCCATTTCAGGGACCGCTGTGGATTTTGTTCTATGCATATTTCTGAATAGCCCTATCACAACATACGATAAGCAAGGTTTATTTTCGATTCATTGCATATTAGCCGTTATAGCACGTACTCGTGCCCCCCCCCATCTCTCTCTCTCTCTCTCTCTCACACACACACTGCTACCAAACTGCTGTATCTACTCGTGAGTTGCCTAAAACTAATTTCCATAGTTGTGCATACAGTTTATTTCTGGCATATAACCTCCATTGTAATCCTTTCTGGTTTCAGAGACGTTAACCAAACTCCCGACTTAAGAACAGCGTCCTCTTTTCCACCAAAAACTCTTAATTTTCCAGCTCCTTATTGAGATGAGTTTCTTCCACAAATCATAACTCATTCCAAATCGATGCTTTATTATTCAACTAATACTTAATCACCATAATACCCTCTTTACTTTGAGAAGGCAAGATAATCCAGTAGGTAATGACAATGCTCTTTGGTCAGAAAGACCTTACTTCGAATCTCGTTTAGGACCCAGAAACCTTTAGCTGGACTTTTCAGCTGAAGGTGATTAACTGGTTTCATATGGAGCCGGCATAGTTTTTCATACTGAAACAAGCAGAACATCCAGAAGAATGTACGCAGCTAACACATATAATACTCTTACCTCCATGATCTTAGTTGCTTCGACAGTAATTCAAAAAAGACAAGATTATAATATTAAGCCATAAGGTTAAATTATATTGTCCAGGCCAGTATAGTTTTTTTTAATCCTTGATATTAGTACAGTCCGTAAACACTTTACAAATTGTCCAAACAATCGACACAGTTTAAAACCCTTTTGCAGCTTTCCGTTAGCCATCGATCCTTCAGAAGAAATTTTGGGGGAAGCCCTTTTGACTCTCTTCCCATCGCCCGTCCTTGCAATATCGCAGGAAGAGCGTATCATCTTGTACTCTCCCCACAGTATCTTACAAGTAAGAGTACAATCAACGTAAACATAAATTTTATTTTATTTTTCATTCTGTGGACAGTCGCTGTTGCGAAGTCCACAGAATGAAGAACTAAAGAACCTCAATGGTTCGTGAAAAGCTTAAGACAAGACAAATGAATCATTATAACCTTTAAACACAAAATGATACTGAAATAATAAAGACATCCGAAAATTTTTGATCTTTTTTTCTTTTAGATTTACAGCAAGAAAATTTCGCATAAAATTAATGTAATCCTATTATAAACATGCCGTTTTAATAGTGTCATTCTTCATGAAATCTTCCCCCCCCCCTCACACACACAAAAGATGAAAATTAAAGTCGAAGAAAATTAACTTCTTTTACATTTGCTTTTTCACATTTCAACTTAATACGTTTTTATACATTCCTCGTTCTCATGTTTTGTTTGTGCATTTCAAAAGAATTTGAAACCAGCCCGTTATTAATTTATTTTCCGCTTTGCAATAGAGATGATAAACAAGCTCTATATTTTATCCGATCTTAGTAAATACCATTATTTAATCAGCGACTTATTAAACCGTATCGCGGCTTTGAAGTTGTTCTTTCATCATGTTACCATAAGAGACGGTTTATGTCAATAAGCATCCACCAGAAAACTTTATTAATATTGCAGCCGCTGTATAATTGGAATATTTTAGCTGACACTGCCCGAATCGCAAGTTATTTCAGGATTCCCTTATCGCCTCGCTTGTAGCACCTTTCTCAAGGCTTGCAGCATCACTGTTGACTCTGTTGTGCTTCTGCTATTTGCATTTGAACTCCACGTATTTGCAGGTGGCTTTCGTGTAATGCTACAGCAAGTATTTGCTTTTCAAACGGGGAGGGGATTGGAAGGGAGGACTTTCCTATTTTAACTTGAGTGCAGTTTCCATCTATGAAATCTGTTTGCGTTTCTGAAGAACCATGACTTGGCACGTTTTCATAGACCTAAAGGCTTATTCGATTCTCTTTTTTTGGTGACGCCGGTATTTTTACATCTTACCACCGGGATTAGTTCGTATTACTTCAAGAAGTGCGAACACCTGAATGCCCAACTGCTTATCATTAAAGTGGTTAATGATTCAAAAATAAAAATTCTCTACTGACTTTCCCTTTGATTTTAATTTAAACATTTAAGTAGCTGGACTTTGCTTGAGGCGTAAATTTCTCATAAAGTAAAAGTCAGCTTTATTTCAGTATACCATCGATTGATGAGGCTCTCCTAATGGTTGATAGGCATCGCTGGAGACAGTTAAAAACATGAACTTGTCATTTTTTTTTATCCTTGAATGGGTGAAGTTCTTAATTAGTACATTAACTCAAATAAAATCAGAAGTTTTAAATTACAAACTCAATTAAAAAAAAAAAATTAAAATTAACAAGAAATAAAGAATAATATTAGCATTCGGATTCTACAATAATAATTTAAAAGATTTTCTCTTTAAACCATCTCAAATATTCTAGCATCTATTTTTATAGTGTTTTTTCGATTTATAAACCTCCATTGTTGAGCTCGTGCTATGGTAATATTTTGCAGACTTCGCACAGTCGCGTTACTCTCGAGATTATGCGAGAATTGTGCTGAGTTTATTTGTACTGATGATTTTAAATGTACATACAGGTCCTTCCTAATAGGGAAAAACTACAAATTCTTCACTTTCTATTCTTCTTTTTTTATTTCTCTATATATTATCAATCTTGCATTCCTTATGATTTTCCGATAGCATGAGGTGAATATTTCAATACTGCCAATGATAACGATTGAAAAAAAAAATCAAAGTGGTTATATTCTATTGGTCAACTATATAATATTTACTGTGTTGCGCAACTGATGTCTTGTCAGATTCTTATTATAGATCCGCCACACGAAAGAGACCCAAAAAAGTAACAAAACAATGCAAGTTTTATCACACGCATCTGCTTGTCTCACAAAGCTCTTCCACCTTCCCATTTTTGTGGTGGTTGCGATTCGATAACAAGCCAATGATCGGCAATTTTCCTAACATCAGCACACCACAGGGAACTTGGAAGTGCATTCTGTGGGGCCAATGAACCCATACTTGTCATTGGCTGCACTCATGGCAAAGTTACTATAAATCGCGTCTCTAGGGAGCGTCAGGAATTGACCATGAAAGAGAAATATAACACGACCCCTAAAACCTTAGGTAATGTGTTGTATCTGATCCATATTCTTGTTTTTTGACAGAAGACATGCTTTCCAATATTTATTATTTTTAGCCAATACGGATAATAATCAAGTTATTCTTTTAATTTTTTTTATTACATTCACTTTTTTTTTTTTTTTTTTTTTTTTTTTTTGCTACAGCTATCTGTGGCGAGATATAAACACGTTCGTTAAATTTAAAAGTGTTTATCTAATACAGAAGCCCAACGTTGACGACAACATAACGCAGTAGCAAATTTTTCGCTCCATTCAATGGATTTTAAATATATAATATAGGGGCAGGGGTCACTAATTATACGGAATAAATGGCCCTCTTAGAAACCGAATACCATACTACTAGAAATGGTATCAGGTTATTTACGATGCCAGGTGACCTCGTAGACTTCATGGTCGTATCATTAATATTTAAAATCTAATAATAGACGCAAGTGTGTATATATAATTAACCAATTATAAACGTATTGCTATTTAGCTAACTAATTAAATAAAAATAATAAAATAATAAAAATACAAATAAATATAATTAGAAATTTAAATTTTCTTTAAAATTTAACTAGATTTTTAACCTATATTAAAAACACCATAATTATACATATATGATTTTAATATAAGTAATTAATCGCATATTATATGACTGGATTGCAGGACAAAGGTGTAATTTCCAAAGGGAAGAAAAGTATAGGAGAATAGTCCTTTTTAGGGCTTCCAGGGTAACAAATGGCAATGCTGTAGCCAATGAAGTTTTAAGTGAGGCTCGGCTATTGCCGTTACCCAGCCATGACTAGAGCTTTTTAGCTCAATAACATCCCATCCACACAGATTTTCTTCATTCAGATGACGGGATAAAGAGTCAAGGACTCAGTCCATCGCCCAGTTCTTTTAAGAACTATGACTGGATTGGATTCATTCAATCCAACACCCTTGGAGGGTAATGGATGACAATGCTGTAGCCAATGAAGTTCTAACTGAGGCTCGGCTATTGCTGTTACCCTCCTCCCATGATCAGAGCTTTAATTGCTCAATAACACCTTATCCATACACTGTCCTCTACAGATAACGGGGAAGATGAAAAGCATTCTTGCTTCGCCCCTTTAAGCCAGTCCTTATAAGGACTATGACTGGATTAATACCCTTGGAGGGTAATGGATGGCAATGCTGTAGCCAGTGAAGTTCTAATTGAGGCTCAACTATTGCTGTTACCCTCCTGCCATGATCAGAGCTTTAATAGCTCAATAACACCTTATCCCTACACTGTCTTCTACAGATAACGGGGAAGATGAAAAGCATTCTTGCTTCACCCCTTCTGTCCATTGCATTATTTAATGGCTTGGAGATACTCGATTTCTGATATAGCTTTCTGCCGTTGGTGTACCTAGATGGAAAAAAAAAAGCCGAAGATAAGAATTATTTATTCAATTTATGACAGTTTTTGGAACGTATCCCTGTCTTTTTAGACACCTAAACGGAAATGTATCGTGCTGTAGGAGTATTTTTGGAAAATTATGTTTAAACCTGCACACACACATTCTCTATCACAAACTAATAAAAGAATTTAATGAATACTTTGTGCATTGCATAAGTATTCTTGAAGTGCATTGTATCAGAAAGCTATCGGGTGACCCTAATGCATCTTAGTAACACACCTGACGAGCCGAATTTGAGTAAATAGAATTTTATTTCATTTTGTACTCAATGCACAGTTATTGCTTTATGCGGAGTAGTTATCAATAAACAGTAATAATAATAATGACAAATTTATGAGTACTTTAAATGCATACATGGCAATACTTGTACATTTGACTTTCAATAACAATGATAAACTAATGTCAATTCATTATATACACTAACTACCAATAATTTCCCGGACACTTTAGTAATTTATAGTTGATACCAGCAGGTGAACTCTAATATCGGGTATGTCCACCTTTGGCTTTGATCACCTCTCCTGCACCCTTTGAGGGAGGCTTTTCACCAATGTGCGGAAGACATCAGTGGAGTTTGTCTCCATTCTTCCATGAAAGCAGCACTGAGTTCAACAGATTGGACCTCAATCGCAGTTCCAGTTCTTCCCACAGGTGTTCGATGAGATCAGGACTCTGAGCAGGTCAGGGCAGTCGTTTCGCACCCATCTTTTCATACCATTCCATAACAGGTGCAACTTTGTGGCATGGGGAATTGTCGTCTTGATAGTAACACGGGTCCGTTCCATAAAACCTCCACAGTTTAGGAAGCACCTGATTATCCAGAATATCAAGGTAGTGAGCTTCCTTCATGGAACCATGGACGACGACCAGTCGTCCCACTCTAACCAGCTGAATGCACAACACATCATTACTCCTCCACCACCAAACTTTACTGTGGATATAACACACTGTGGTAACAAGCGTTCACCAGGCTGCTTCCACACCCTGCCATCAGAATGGAAACGGATAAACCTTGATTCATCGCTCCAGAGTACCGTTTTCCACTGGTCAGTTGTCCAGGTCACACGCGCTCTGTGCACCAGGCCAGACGAAACGCTTTGTTCGTTGTTGTGATGTTCGGCTTGTGTGCTCTTCCGTGGAAACCAAGTAAATGGAATGATTTTCGTACAGTACTGGTGCTCTTCATGATGTTATGGCGTTCTGGAACTCATCACGGATGACCTGTGCGGATTGTAGCCAGTTTTTGCGCGCCATCCGTTTTAACATAATAAACCCTCCTGTCCCTGTCAGCCA